>NC_050460.1:31444178-31776682 GCF_903995425.1 Onychomys torridus | reverse complement strand
TATTTCTTTTTTAATTCTGCATGGAGATATGTGCATGTGACTACAAGTGCCCTTGGAGTTCGGAAGAGGGCATCGGATCCCCTAAAACAGGAGTTACAAGCAGTTGCGAGCCACCCAATATGGTTGCTGGGAATGGAACTCAGGTTCTCTGCAAGATCGCCAAGCACTCTTAACTACTGAGCCATCCCTCCAGATCCTCTTTAAGGTGTTTATGCTTTCTTTGAGACCAGGTCTTCCTATGTAGAACTGTCTGGCCTATAACTGTCTTTGTAGACTAGGCTAACCTCCAACTCATAAGAAGCCACCTGCCTCTACCTTCTGAGGGCTGGGATTAAAGGTGTGTGTCACCAGCTGGGCTGCAGTGGTGAACATCTTTAATCCCAGCACTCAGGAGGCTGGCAGATCTTTGTGAGTTCAAGGCCAGCCTGGTCTACAGAGTGAGTTCCAGGACAGCTAGGGTTGTTACACAGAGAAACTCTGTCTCGGAAAACAAACAAACAAACAAAAAAAGGCTTGTGCATGTGAGTGGAATGTCCTCAGAGACCAGAAGAAGGTGTTGGGTTCCTGGAGCTGGAGGTACACTGTTAGCCACTGAACATGGGTGCTTGGAAATCAAGCTCCTACCTTCCACAAGAGCAGTATATGCTCTTGGCAGCTAAGCCATCTCTTCAGCCCTGCCCTGTCCCTTGAAGAATTTTTATGATGGCTAATTCAAAGCCCTCGCCAGGTAATTCCAACCTCTGATTCATCTCAGCATTGGAATCAGTTCATTGTGATTTGAGGTGTGATGAGTGGTTTCCAGTTTGTAAACTGAACAGTTTGGATTATTACACTTTGACTGTAAATCCTATCCACTTCTTTGATTTTCTTTTCATATACTCACTCATTTTAGGTGCAGGTAGAAGTGTGGGTGAGTAACCACCTTCCCCTTGGTCCTGCTGACATCACTTGAACACCACCTATGAACGCCTATTAGTAGGGTGGAAGTTCACCAACCCTAGAAGTCCCAACTTCTGCTTCCTTGCTATCTACAGACAGCACAAACTCCAATCCCTGCCAGCCAAGAGGACATGAGTCACTGACCAACCCTACCTACCCGACATAGAACAAGTAAAGGTGAATGCTCAATGACTCTAGGCTCCATAGATGTACCAAAGCAAGGAAACTGGAGAGCAGATGAAAAGTGGGATCTTAGTACTTGGGTAGTAGAGGCAGGAGAACTGCTGAGTGTCACACCGGCCTGGGTAGAAAGCAAGACACTATCCAAAGGCAGAAGTCAGGAAATTGGTCCTCCCCTGGGCTTAGTGAGAACTGGGTGGGGTTCACTGGAGGAGGGCAGACATCTGGACTTAAGTCCTCCTTCTCCTGGTCCCATGGCCAAGGGAATAAGCTTTCCTTAAAGCCCTTGTTTTCCCTGCACTGTGCTTCCTGCTGCCTGCAGGATGCAGGTTTTATTTGGGCTGAGAATACAGGGGCGATAAAAAAAAGTCCAGGACACTCACTGCCAATTCTGAGGTCCTCGTCAGTCAGTTTGCCCTTGTCCCACCCTTCAGACCCACCCTGTGCTTTCACAACGTGTGTGTCCAGAACTTCATAGTTGTGGGAGGCAGGCACAGGAGGAATGCAGGTGTTCCAATCTGGACTAGAAACAAGACCACTGGT
Organism: Onychomys torridus; assembly: GCF_903995425.1. Classification (NCBI taxonomy): domain Eukaryota; kingdom Metazoa; phylum Chordata; class Mammalia; order Rodentia; family Cricetidae; genus Onychomys; species Onychomys torridus. Next base: position 31,775,020 of record NC_050460.1, on the reverse strand, counting down.
TGTTTTATATGGAGATCTAAAACAACGAGAGAAAGACATCATGTTAAGGAAAAAAAGACATGGGGTTGGGCATTTAGCTCAGTGGTAGGCCCTGGGTTTGGTCCTCAGCGCCAACAAAAAAAAAAAAAGAAAAGAAAAGAAAGAAAAGAAAAGACAGAAGCTGAGGGTGGTGGCTCATGCCTGTAATCCAAGCTCTTCAAAGGCTGAGGGTGTTGTCAGTTCGAGGTCAGCCTAAAAAGTCTGAAACCCCTATTTCAACCAGAGAGAGAGAGAGAGAGAGAGAGAGAGAGAGAGAGAGAGAGAGAGAGAGAGAATGAATGTTTATTTAGTGAGGTAAAATAAAACTCTTGGAGTAAGGAGGTATGTGTGATTAATGCCCTTATTCTTATTTTTTCTCCCGATCCCAGTTCTATAAATACAACCTAGCCCCCACCCTAGACTTGATAAAGCATTCCAAGAATCTAAATTCATTTTGAGTAAGTACACCTGAGCCTCTCTCTCAGATGACCTCTTGCATCTTGGCCTTCATTTTCTCCTCATTATGATTCTATTATCTCTATCTCAAGGGCATTTCCTCAAAAGAATCCAATATCAAGAGTCAGGCTCTGGCTCTGGCTCTGGCTGATCTCCCCTGACTCGGTTAGCTGCTTATCCCCCCTGCACCAGAGACACCCACACCCCCTCTCAGATCACTTACAACCTAGGTGCTCTTGTCTCATTTACACCCCCTGAGGCTCCCATAGTACGTGCCATAGAGCACAAACCCTAGAGAGTCAGATGAACAGACGGACCAAAGGAATAGCCACATATTGGATGAATGGATGGAAGGATGAATGGATGTGCTAATGTGACTTCAAGCAATGCTCTGTTTCCTGATTCCCATCTGACCACTTCCTTACTCCAAGCCTTAATATTGCAAATGTTCAGGGTCGTGTTCTCACTGAGATATCACTGAGGGTTGCTATGGGTTTGTGAGACCTCTGGTACACACAGGACTGGAATTATCTTTACAGACGCCCACACAGGCCACCTCCCCTGAGGGCCCACGGTCCTGAAGCCATGTTCTTTGAACACAAACACAACAGGCTTTCCTCTCCACGCACATTTTTCATACTCCAGAGCAAACCTGTGTATCACAAAACTTTCATGTCATGGAGGCTGTTTTCAGCTCTGGATGCCATTGCATTTGTATAAAAGGAGGAAATGTTTGGGGGGTGGGGGAGTACTGTGTAATAACATTGACATTTTTTTCTTTCTTTTATAAAAAGATTTTATTTTGTTTTATTTTGAAGTATGTGAATGTATGTGCATGTGAGTGCAGGTGCTCACAGAGGCCAAAAAAGACAGGTTCCTTGGAAATAAGGGTACAGGAAGTTGTGAGCCTTCTAGTATGGGTCTTGGTAACTAAACTCAGGTCTCTAGAAGGGCAGCAAACACTCTTAATTGCTGAGCCGCCCCCTCCAGCTCCATCTTCTCTTTCCTTTATATAGTCTTCTATTTCAATTTTATTGGTTCTTTGTCCATTTGTTTGCTTGGTTGGTTAGGATTTTTTGTTTGTTTGTTTTTGTTTTGTTTCAGGGTTTTTTGGTTTTTCAAGACAGGGTTTCTCAGTGTAACAGCCTTGGTAGTTCTGGAACTCATTCTGTAGACCAGGCTGGCTTTGAACTCAGGGATCCACCTGCCTCTGCCTCGAGAGTGCTGGGATTAAAAGCATGGGCCACCAGCTCCAGTAACGACTGGATTTTATTTGAAATTGGCCCTAGTGAGAGATGATAGAGCCCAGAACACTTCAACTAGAAAGTTTACCTGAAAGTAAACTGGACCATTGCTCCTGATCCACTACAGAAAGTAACAAAGTAACTCAGGGTTTTTTTTTTTTTAATTGATGATCTTCGTTTATAATATTTAATAAAATATTCAGATTTCCCCACTGATATGTTGGTAATTTGGGATTTTCTCTTAAAATATTTCTTACTCTGGCCCAGTGGTGGTGGTGGCGCATGCCATTAATCCCAGCACTCAGGAGGCAGAGCCAGGAGGATCTCTGAGTTCGAGGCCAGCCTGGGCTACAGAGCAAGATCCAGGACAGGCACCAAAACTAGACAGAGAAACCCTGTCTCGAAAAACAAAACCAAAAAAAAAAAAAAAAAAAGAAAAATATTTCTTACTCTGAACTACCTAAAAAGCTAGATTTAAGCACATTTACTATGATTTATATTAGTTGTTCCGTGTAATTTATTGAGAGCGTACTAAGCATCAAGCACTGTCCTAGGTGCCTGGGCTACAGCAGTGAAGAAAACAAACGGAATTCTGGGGGCCAGCAAGATGGCTCAGCATGTAAAGGTGCTTGCTACAAAGCTTAATAACACGAGTTCAATCCCCAGGCTCTCACATGGTGGAGGGAAAGATCCAAGTCTTGCAAATTTTCCTGCCACCCTCCACACACACACACACACACACACACACACACACACACACACACACACACGCACACGCACACGCACACGCACACACACACACACACACACACACATACACACATACACACACACACGCACACACACATACACACACACACACACACACACACACACATACACACACACATACACACACACACACACACACACACACACACACACACACACACACACACAATGGGACCTATACACCTGAACCCTGACCCTCACCCCCCAACACATACACAGTGGGACCTATGCACCTGACCCTTGACACTAACCCCCCTCCACACACAAGCGTGAAATAATTTTTTTTAAGAATTCCCTATTCTTGGCTGGGGATAGAGCTCAATGGTATCTGCTTACCTAGCATTCTAAAAGCCCTGGGTTTGATCTCCAGCAATTGAAGAAAAAAAATCCCTATTCTCATAGAGCTTATCTTGAGTTGGCAGAAGATAAGCTAAATGGCCAGATTATAATGTCCACCAGGCAGTGATTGACACTATGGAGAAAAGAACAGTGTAAGGAACTGAATGACAGGAGTGAATTCCTCTGCAGGGAGTGGGGATCAAGCCCTGCGGACATTGGTGGATGAGCAAACCAGGACGGAGAGCCAGAGGATACTATGGCCCTTCTTGGGAGAGTCACACCTCTGTGGAACATCCTCAGGGAGGCTAGTACAGTCAAAGGACCTTGACAGAGAGTGAATAGAAGGAGACAAAGGAGAGACATTCAGGGTTCAACTGTTCACAGAGTAAGGGGAAAATCAGCAGAGGGGTTCTAGCAGAAGTGTGATATGAGCTAACTTATGCTTTAAAGGGCTCACCCTAGTTTCCTGGTGAAAAACAGACTTGAAGGGATCATGAGAAAAGTTGAGAGGTCAATTTGGGATCAAGCAGGAGAGAAGATGCTGGCTGCCTCAGACAAGCCCCTAACATTAGTTTTAACATTGCTCTTATTTTTGAAGAAGACGGGGCTCATTGGGAAAGTTTTAAGCAAATGAGTGATATGACTATTACATTACAAATATGATATTGTATTTTATGTTACACAGTTATATAAGATATATTAGTGCTTATTATCACTCTTCATTATATACATTTTACAGTGTATTATATAGTATCTGAGGTTTATATACATAGTTATGCATATGTATGTGCATATTTATTTTGCTTTCATACTTTAAAATTTCTTTGTTCATTGGTGGAGCTCCTGTTTAGCATTCACATGGTCCTGAGTTCAATCCCCAGTGTTGTCAAAAAATTTCAAATTTAGACTGGGCATGGTAACACACACCTTTAATCCTAACACTCAAGAGACAGAAGCAGGCAGATCTCTGAGTTCCAGGCTAGCAGCCTGGTCTACAGAACAAGTTCCAGGACAGCCTGAACTACACAGAGAAACTTTGTCTTAAGAAGAAGAAGGAGAAGGAGAAGAAACCAAAACAAAAACAAAAAAACAAAAAAACAAAAAAACTAATTTTTTCATATTTACATAACATCAAATAAAGAATAAAATGAGCACATGTATTCCTATTTTAAAACAGGAATAGTGTGTTGAGTTCATGACCTATATAGACATGAAAAGAAGTGACCAGACTCTGCATATATTTGGGGGCCAGAAGTAACAATATATTGTAGGTGGAGCATGAGCAATTCACCCAGCATGCCATCAATAACAGGGCTCTGGGCTGGAGAAACTGCACCGTGAATTATGTAGCCTGCTGCTAAATGGGAAGGCTGGGGAAAGGACGGGTTTGAAACCAGCCTTTGGAGCTGTTGGTTTGCTAAGCTTAAGGGGCCTATCAGCATTACAAGTAGAGCTGTACCTGTCTGCAACCCAGGAGGCTGAGGCAGGAGACTCATGAGGTTTTCTGTTTGTTTTTATTGTTTTACGTGCTGTGAATTGAAGCCTACACTGTATGCATGTTAAGCAAGTACTCTACCACTGAGCTGTATCCCCAGCCCAGGATCTTGAGTTTGAGACCAACCTGGACTAAAAAACAAACAGAAAATGAGATCCAAGTGGATCTTTTGTAGCAAGATGATGAAAGATTTGGGTTCTTATTACTGAAAATGTGGCTAAAAATAAAAATAAAACTTGCATGGACAGATCTCAAAGTATATTTTTGCACAACGCTAGTGTCCTATGCCTTTTGAAAGTATTCCATTGAGCTTCTGTTTCTGATGATGGTGATGATGATGATAATGATGATGATGATGATGGGAGTGATTTCACAATATCCCTCCCTCTGTGGCTACCATAAAACTGGAGACAATATAGATGAAATCTTTGTAGGCATTAAACTACACATGGCACAAGACTGAGACAAGGTAACCCATAAGGTCGGAATCACAATTGTCCAAATCTCTGTCTGGGAAAATCATTCTGCTGCAGAGAAACAGGGTCAAAGCAGAACTTGATGCTCTAGTTGAGTATGGAGGCAAAAAATAATGTTGCTTAGCTGCAGGGGCTGGAATCTGCAAGGGGACTCAGCAGAGGAAGAGAAGTCCATGTGGGATTTTGTATGACATGAATCTGTTGTTGAGGGATGGTCTGTTCACATGCGGGGCCAAGACCCCTGGTAGCTTTCTAGTCAGCAGTTAGAGCAGTGTTGAGAATGGGACAGAGATGGCAGAGGTCAAGCCATCTTGATAACAGGATCAGCCTTGCCAGAGACCAGTGAAATCCCTTCACCAAATCAACATCACTTGCTTCCAGCAGAGACACTGGAAAGCCTGCACCTGAAAAGGCCCTGGAGCAGGGCCATGTTTTCTCCTGTGTGAATGTCTACATGTGTGCAATGCACATGCTTGTGTGTTTTCGTGTGTGTGTGTGTGTGTGTGTGTGTGTGTGTGTGTGTGTGTGTGTGTGTCTACCCATCTGTCTGTCTATGTGTGCATGCAGAGGCCAGGACTTGACATCAGCTGTCTTCCTCAATTGCTTTCTAATTCATTTTTTTTTCTTTCGAGACAGGGTCTCTCATTGAACATAGAGCTTACCAATTCAGCTAGACTGCCCGCCCAACAAGTCCTAGGGAGTCTCCTATTTCCGCCTCCCTAGCACTGTGATTATAGGTGCATGCCATCACAACTGGCTTTTTTATGTGGGTATTGGGGATCAAACCCAGGCCCTTGTGCTTGTGTGTCAGGCACTTTCCCAGCTTGCTATCTCCCCATCTTCTCCAAGCCCACCTTCACGAGGCCCAAAGCCAGTTGCCATCAGAGCTTGTGTGGGATAAAGCATCTTGGGGCTGAGATCTGCTGAGTTACGAGAGTTTTGGAAAACAGCTTTCCACACATTGGCATTAATGAATTTAAAAGTAAGTCTACATGAAGTCCCAGTGATTGGCCACTAACTAACCGTCATGGTATCTCAATAACTCCTCCCAGGAAAATAGAACAAACATTATCTAAAATGCAGGATAACAATATCTAGTGAACAATAAAAAAGGCTGGATATGCAAAGAAATTAGATAGCATTAAAAATTAGAGTCCATTTAAAAGCACTCAATTGAAACCAGGCTGAAAATGAACCAGGTTTTAGAATTAGGAAGACATTGGAAGGCAGGCATCAGGCTTTCAGCTCCAAGAGCTGAAACAAAATGTGGTCTTTGGTGAGCCAACAGGGAGGGAATCTCAACAGAGAAATGGAAACTATAAAAAATATAAGCTTCTGAAACAAAAAACATATTACTTCAGAGGCTTCTTTCCTTGTTTAAGAATTCTGTAGGCAAATAAATTGGGAAACATGTTTTAAAAGACGTATACAAGCTAGGTGGTGGTGGCACACACCTTTAATCCCAGCACTTGGGAGGAAGAGGCAGAAGGATCTCTGTGAGTTCGAGGCCAGCCTGGTCTACAAAGTGAGTTCCAGAACAGCCATGGCTACACTGAGAAACCCTGTATCAAAAAACCAAAAATAAAATTAGAAGTTAGACAGTGCCTGCCAGCAAGCAAGCAGGAGAACCTGAGTTGGGCTACCCAGTATCCATGTAAAAGTCAGTGTGAGGTGGCTTAACTGTAGCCCTTGGACTTATAGTGTAGGGGTGGTGAGGAGGACAGACAGGGGGATCCCTCAAGCTCAGGAGAGAGACAGCTTGTCCAAAACGATGAGCTTCCAGTTCAAGAAGCAACCCTATCTCAAAAAATAAAGGTAGTGATCTGAAAAGACACTCAACCTTGACCTCTGACCTCCACACTTGCACACAGACATATTCAGGCATATAACACACCTCACACAAAAATAATCAAAAATAATCTTTTTTTTTTTTTTTTTTTTTTTTTTTTTTCCTGAAAGCTTTCCCCAATTCCCTCTCCTAGAACTGGCCAGAACTCTTAGAAGTGCCCACTGCCTCACTATGGCCATGCTGCGCTATAATTGCATGTTTACATGGCTCTCCATCTTGTGACCTCTTTCCAGGACTGTCACCTCCTTGAGGGCACTGAGTAGTCTGAGTCATCTAGATTTCCTCAGCCACAACTCGAGGTCAAGGATTGGCGGCATGGTAGGCATTCGTGGAGTGAGCAACATCTTACTCCAGAAGGCAACGACCAATGAAAAGCAACCAGCAAGATGACGCATGTTCCAATTTTTAGTAGCATGAAGGTGAATCACCACAGGCCTCAGAAGTGTGGTGTCTTGTGGTGATTGAGAACCCGAGCTTTGGGATCAGAGGGCCAGGAATCATGCATGTCACTACTTTTATCGCCTGTTATCTTTATAAGTGAAGGCACTTTTTCTAACCAACCTTAGCCTCAGGGTGCTCACCTGGGAAGCGAGGGCACCAGCACTCTCTACTTCCTAGGGTACGAGAGGATGAAATGTGGTGACTGGAGGAACATAGTCACACAGCCCTCTATGCAAAGTGCTTGGTGAGAGGTAGTCATCTGAATTGCCACCTCTTCCTGCTTGTAATCTGTCTGCCACCACCTCCCCTCAGAAGCACCAGTTACTAACATTTCCCCTTTACCTTCCTTCGCCACCTTAGGCTCCTGTTGCAACGCTTGCTCCCTAGCAATACCTTATCCACCCATGCACGCCAGCGTGGTCCAGCCTCTGCTTAGCCAGCATGGCCAGGCTAGATCTAAGTCTCTCTGTTTCCTTCCACAGTGTTTCTCTGGTCCACATGCTATGGCATTTGGCTGCATTCCCCATCGTTGTATACACACAACTTTAGAACGACAATGGCCTTACTCAGTAGAGCCCTACACACGTTCCATTTCCTTCTGTGACTACTTCCTGGACTCAAGGCCCAGGGGAGAGCCTTTGCAGGATAGCTCTGGGTGCACTAGAACATCAGAACAATCCCTCTGAGGTCGTGATGATGGTACACTTGCTGTAGTCACTTGCTCAAGAACAGCAGGCAGGATGGCTGTTTGGGTTAGAGGCAGTCAACACTTAAGATAACTGGACATGGTAACTCAGTGGTGTAATGTGTTATAAGTTTGGGTGGTCCTTGGTGGCACAGGCAGCATCCCACATCTTCTCAGATGGGTTCCTTCCTTATGCTCTGGGTGCACAGAGAGGAAAGGAAGACTGTTCATCATCTGGAAACAGCTTCAGAGGAGAAAAGATGGAGGACTTGAAGACCATCAGTTGAGACACAAAACACAGATAAAGACTGCTGGGGTTTTTCTAAACCTTGACATCTAAGCTTGATCATGACAAAGCTAGAAGATCCTAACAAAGGTTTTTTTTTTTTTTTTTTTTTTAAATCAAATCCCCTTCTACAAAACCTTGTTGACAAGTGTTTTGGGCAGGTACTTTCTCCTTCTTTTCCTTCACTCTAATTTTTATTATAGAAAAACTAACCTACAGTTGTCTCTTCAGAGAAGGCTTTGAAACGATATGAATTAGATCCTAGAGAGGGTGGAGTCTGGTCATCAGCGAGGACGGTGTTTTCTAGACTCTGCGGCCTTCAGTGTGGGCTGCGGTGTCACCTTGTGACATCTGGACTCTACCACCACAGGAGTGTCAAGGCTCCTGTGCAGGACCACAGGAGATGGCAAGGAGAGAGAAACCCAGGAGCTGTAGCAGATGAGAATAGATGAGGGTAAAACAGTCCAAGACGGGCTGGGGAGTTAGCTCAGTGGTAGAGCGCTTGCCTAGCAAGCACAAGGCCCTGGGTTCAATCCTCAGCTCAAAAAAAAAAAAAAAAAAAAAAAAGTGCAAGAGAAGTGAGATGTTCTAAGAGAAGACGAGTGTTAGAAGCCAGAGAGGAAGAAATAGAAGTGTGGGAAATAGAATATATAATCACTAAAATGTCTTACATTGCAAGCGGAGTAGGCTGATACACTCCTTTAATCTCAGCACTTGAAAGGCAGAGGCAGAGGCAGAGGCAGGCAGTACCTGTGAGTTCCAGGCCAGCCAGGACCATATAGTGAGACCCTAGCTCAAAAAAACAACAGCAAAAATTCAATATACAAGATAAGCTTAATAACTATAGGAGAATTAGTGGTTTGGAGGATGGGTCTGAGGAAATCATACCAACACACACGCGCACACACACACACACACACACACACACACACACACAGAGAGAGAGAGAGAGAGAGAGAGAGAGAGAGAGAGAGAACAGAATTTGCAAAAATTAAATCAATATGATATGACTAAAAAAATGACGAATTCCAGCATAAATCCAGTAAGAGTTCAAGGGAGAGGATGGAGAGAATGGGGAAAGGCAGCAAAAGAACACGGCAGAGAATTTACCAGAATCAAAGGACAGACGAGCGCTCAGACTGAACAGACACACTGAATTATGACTAAGATAAGGAAAAATACATTTGCTGGGGCTGCGTCATAGTGAAACTGGGGTGCATCCAGTGCAAAGACAGTAAATTATTCTTAAGACAAAGGGCTGAAGCAAGGTACTGAGAAGCTCTGTTTTCTCTTAGCTGGTGGCCTGGTCCCCTCCAGCTTCCAGGCACAGAATGAGACAAGCACTGATAAGAAGGCAGGCACTGTCCAAGTGAAAGCCAGGTACTTGTACCATGCAATTGCTTAAGCTGGAAACAGACAGCCTATGCATCAGATTCTATCAATTTGCAAAACGTATCTTTTCAAAAATTTGATTTTATTATTGCTAGTGTGCGTGCAGTACACACACATGTGCACCTGTGTATTCATGCACATACTCACACATGCACACACAAACATGTACAAGTGCACATGTTCACCTACACATGCAAACACACATGCACAGATGAGCACACACACACATGCGCACTCATGCATATACACACATGTGCACATGGGCACACACAGTTTTTATGAGATAGTTCTTTCTTTCGGCCTTGGGTCCCAGGAATTGAACCTGGATAATCAGGCTTGAGCAACAAGCACTTTTACCCACTAAGCCATCACGCCAGCCCTGAGAAGTATATTTTGAGCCTATTTTTCCCCTCTCTCCAAGGTCACCAACTTCTTCAGTCACTGCCATCTCTCACACTGCAGTGGCATTTGGGCATTCCTCTGGTTTCTGTTCCAATGAGCACCAGCCAATACAGAGCAATGCTCTTTAAAAAAAAAAAAAATGTGGTCATATTTCTTCTCTGTTGAAATCCCTTCAGTGGCCTCTCTTTGGTTTTGGAATCAAGACCAAAGATCTCAGCCAGGCTTAGGAGGCCCTGCATGACCTCACTGTTTCCTGTCTCCTTGGAGCTGTTTAGCACTGCTCACCCATAAGCCCAGCAACTCTAGCAATAACGTTCCACCTTCCTTTGGATTTAGAGATTGCCTACCAGAGCTCTTCCTGCCCTGAGCCCTTTCCTCCTGCTGTTCCTTTCTGCCTGGAACACCTTGCCTTGCCTTTGGAAGGCCAATTCCTACTACCCATTTAGAGATCAGATTACATTCCACTTGTTCAAAGAGGCCTTTCTGGATCCCCACCTCCCAACACAATCTAAACCCCCATCACAACACTTTCCCAACACCCTCTTCTTTTTCTACATTTTAACCACCAGGGTTTGTGGCTTTGTACTCCCACCAGAAAGCAAGGTCTGCAAGACAATGGCTAGACTGTCATTGCTCACCCTTAGTCTGGAGCAGTGCTTGACATGACTTCAGCATGTTGTGAATATTAATATATGAATGGATAACCATGTCAGACTCCTCAGACATAATGGGATGGGGCCAAAGTGGACAACTAATAAGTGTTAAGTAAGGTTAAGATGGCAAGTTTGCCCAGATCTTTTGAGAAAGTTGACAATATTGGGAATATACAGTAGCCGCTTGGAAGCAAGATTGTTCAGTTCTTGTTTTTGAAATAGAGTCTGGTTATGTTACCCGGAATGCTTTTGCATTTCTCAAATGATCCTCCTGTTTAGTTCCCTGAGCAGCAATGACTAGGTATATGCTACTACTCAGGCTGGCAGACAATTTCTGTTTAAATTATCTGGAAAGTGACATCAGTGATGAAGATGTTTGCTATGTCACAAGGCCACCTTCTCTGTGCAGGCACTGAGGGAACTAAGCCAACATTCTCTGTGTATTAAGGGCCTCCCAGATCTGATCCTGTTAGTTATTAATGACAAGGTTGGGGTTTTCTGCTCTCTTGACCTTCTTTTAACCACTGAGTTCTCCATTGCCTGCTTCCACCCACGTCATAGACTTAAGCCTCTCATGAAAAGGGTGGGAAGACACCTTCTCTGTAGGCAACTTGTTCTGCTAAGATGTAAGCATGACCTTTGAGAACTTCCAACCTGGACACTGAAGGGGTGATTCCAGCAGGAACTGAGAATCTATTCACGGGTTTCAGTTGCAGAATCACAAGGGCGAGAGAGGCAGCATGGATGTCAGTAATGTGTCTTAAGCATCTTCATCCAAAGAAACCTTCCCCTGGTTTCAGACACAGAGTTTGATGTGATGTATTTGGTGAAACCACTTCTCTTGTATGAGAGTTCAGACACTGTCCTTTCTTTTTCTGACCTTCAGTTTCGTCATGAACTAAACAGACGACAGAGCTGGAGTTTAGTTGTGGTCAAGGGCACACACATGCTCGCTCCTCGCAGGGGGACTCTCCAGACTGGGTCTTTGGATGTGCAGACCATACTTATGAACTTCAAGAAGACACTGAAGATGGTGCTGACATGTCCTGAAGGTTACTGCTTCAGCTTTTTCCCCCCTTAACTTTAACATTATATTAATATCTCAAGTTGGTTTGTTATAAAACTTTGACAAGTAGTACTTTGAAATCTTCCTTCACCCGATTTTGGTACTTTGGTTATGGGATTTATCTATTGAAAAGAAACTCTGGATGAATTATTTGTTTATAATAAAAGAATTCTGGGTACTAATGTTGCATTAATTCATATGACTCTCATATATATTCATTATTTAAGTTGAATTATATTTAATGAATTATATTTAACTTAATAAATTATATTCATTACACCAACTAGATAGTTGGTTAAGGGGAAAACAGATACTGTACATAGTGAGATGCCTTACTGAAAAAAATGTTCCCATGGCATTCATGATGAGAAAACATAATGTAGGAGTCTGTAAGCCAAACTACCCCATTCCATTACCAAACTTTTAGTCCTAAGAACTAGAGAAAAGATCTTACATCAGGCCTGAGAATCAAGAACCGAAACATACCATGGAATTGAGAACAGAAATTACAGACACAGCTAAAAAAGCAGAACCCAGCTCTGGGGGGATTGCCTCATAATTGAACCCAATAGGTGGCTGAGAAAGGTGACAGAAGACGGGGAGGCTTGGGACCCTGACCCATGTCTCCAGCCTGCACAGAGCAGAGGAGCACCATTCCATCCATCCTCGAGTATACAGGGCCCTTCATCTCATCCCAGGAGTACAGACATAAACTTCTATCTCTTCACCTTTGCGCAAAGGTGGGGCGGAAGTGTGCCATTTCCTCACGTCTCCAAGTATAGACTGCCCTTCCTCACTCCCTCACCCATTCATTCCTTTTCCTTTGTTTCATTCATTTGTTCTATCAATACCACACATCAGAGACCACCTTAGGTAACGGAAACATAGCAGGGAACAGACAGATGCCTTCTCTCTTGAAGACTGTGTTCGGAAAGGGAAAGGGAGGCAGCAAGCCAATAAATATATAACGTGTCAAGGGACGACAGGCGGTTTGAAGGTAAATATAGCTGGGGAAGGTGAAGAGACACAGGAGGAGGGCGCTGTTTCAGAGGTGGTCAAGGAGCCTTTGATGCTGGGCTGACATGGAGCAGACAGATCTGTGAACTTTTAAAAATACTTCATGAACATGATTGTCTCAGATAAGCTGCCAACTGGTGTAGCAGTAGGACCAAAGGCTAAGTCAAACGACCTCAAAAAGGCAGGTAAATGCTACCTAAGTACACCTCTTGATAGACAAGAGAGAAAGTAAAAAATGGCAGCAGGAACAAAGGAAAGAAAGAAAGAGAGGTTTGGGAGAGGGCTCCATTGGTAAAGTGGAAGCACGCAAGTGTGAGGACCTGAGTTCAATCCCCAATACCCTTGTAAAGCCTGGGCACTGTGGTGTATGTGGTGCATTCCAGCACTGGAGAAACAGAGCCAGGAGGGCTTGCTAGCCAAGTAGTCTAGCCAAAACAGTGAGTTTTGGGTTTAGTGAAGAGACCCTGTCTCAAAACAGAGAACAATCGAGATCTGAGACACCTAATGATGACCTCTTGCTTTTACACATGCACAACAAACTCTCTCTCTCTCTCTCTCTCTCTCTCTCTCTCTCTTTCTCTCTCTCTCTCTCTCTCACACACACACACACACACATTCATTCACACACACAAACACACACACCCAGTAGAAATGAAATGTTATTGACAACGATGGTTCTGTAACATATGCAATATTATATTTAGCAAAAGAAAAAATTGTGACAAAGTCTAGATATCAAAACTACCCAATTGATGTTTCTTAAAAAAAAAAATTGTCCTTCTGTATCTAAGGTTCCATATATCAGGATTCAACACTCCATGGACTGAAAATATTAAGAAAAAAAGGGGGGGGGGAATATACTGAACATGTATAGACTTTTTCTCTTAATGTTATTCCCTGAAAAACTGTAGCAATTATTTACATATCATTTATGTTTGTTACCTAAAGATGATTCAAAGTTATTGGAGAGTATACAAAGGTGAAAATACTGCGCCCATTTATATAAGGGACCAGCACATCTGTGAATTTCATTATCTGTGCCCAAATTCTGGAACCAATGCCCTGTGGATACCAAGAGATGACTACAGTGTGTCTCGTACTTTACTGACTGAAAAGGGTGAGATTCCAAAGTTCTTGGTCCCAGCCCCATTGGGAAGTTCCACAGGAAAATCAACAGTAGCCTATGGAATGGCTCTTCTTGACTTCAGGTGGAAAACAGATGGTGTTGTAGACACAGGAAGACTTGGGAGGCAGGCAGACCCAGGCATGAATGGAAACTGAGATGGAGAAGTTAAATTACTTGCCCAGATCACACAGCTCAGTCAGGCCAGGAATACAGCTCAGACAGAACTCAAGAGAATTATGTCAAGGCAGAAAACAGCCAGTCTCAAGACTGTGTACCTTCTCATTCCATTTATGTAGCACTCCCGTTTGTTTTGAGATGATGTAGCCAAGGCTCACGATCCTCCTGCCTCAGATTCCTAAGTGATAGATTTATAAAATTATTGAAATAATAAAATCATAGCGATAGAGAATAGGATCCAAGTTACAGGAGTTAAAAAGAAGGTGTCCATAGTTGCAGAAGGGCATCATGGGTAGTCCTTATGGTGACTACACAGGCTGGTGTGTTGACTGTGGTAGTGGTCACATGAACCTGCAGGTAACAAATTATACAGAAATAAGCACACACAGAGGAGAATAAATTAAGGGCTGGAGAAGTAGTTCAGCAGGTTGTAGTTCAGAAGTGGTTGCCTGGCAAGTATGAGGACCAGGGGTTCAGATCCCTAGCACCCACATAAATACTTGGTGAATGTGGTCGCTCTGCCATGATTCCAGTACTAAGAAGGGGGACACGGGATCCCTAGAGCAAGCTGGCTGGCTGGACTAGCCATATCAGTGAGCTCTGGGTTCATTTGAGAGACCCTGCTTCAATGAATAACGTGGAGAGCCATCGAGGAAGATGGCCCATTTCAACCTTGGACTTACACACATGTGCACACACACACATACAAATGGGTACCCACACACATGTAAACACACCGACATGCAAAACGAATTAATGAATTAAAGCTAGGCTTAGTGGCTCATGACTTTAATACCAGCATTTGGGGAGCATAGGCAGGTAGATCTCTGTGAGTTTGAGGCCTGGTCTACATAGAGAGTTCCAGGACAATGGGGGGGGCTATGTAGAGAGGGCTTGTTTAAAGAAAAAAAAGGGGGTTGGGGATTTAGCTCAGTGGTAGAGCACTTGCCTAGCAAGCGCAAGGCCCTGGGTTCAGTCCTCAGCTCTGGCACACACACACACACAAGAAGAATTAAAAAGAATTAAGATTAATGAAAAGACTCCATGGATGGACTGGACCTGGCATTGCTTTCCTGGTTTTGATAATACAGTACAATTATGCAAGACATTATCATGGTTGCGGGGGGAGGGGTACTAAGGTGAAAGTAACAGGGCTTCCCGTTTTAGTTTCTTACAGTTGTGTGTAAATATATACTTAGTTCAAAATAAAAAAAATGCTTTAGCCAGGACATTGGTCCAGATTTGTGGGTCAAGGGCTTAACTAAATGGTGCAATATTGATATTTTCTATTATGCTGTGATATTGCACTTCTTTCCTTAGTGGACAAGGAGAACACATCAAATTTAAAACCATTTTATAATTACTTGCCATTTTATTTCAATCCTTACCTTCTCATAATATAACCCCCACAAAACATCTTGGTTTTATTGATTTAGAATTTTTTTAATGGGGGTCTCATAACTTGCCTGAAAGTCACTCTATTGCCCAGGCAGGCCTCGAACTCATGTCAATCCTCCTGCCTCAGCCTCCCCCAAGTGTTGGAATGACTGACATCAGCCCCAGTTCACTTCGTAGGGAAAACAGCTTTGAAAAATACTCATATTCTTCCTACCAGTCTTCATTAAAACACAAACTTCTGTAGATAGAAACATCTTGATAATGACTCTTCCCCTTTTCATGTCTGGCCAAGACTGAACTGTGAATGCCAAGATTGCGGGTCGCACATAGCTCGGTGTTCTGAGAGCTTTGTTCAAATGCACAGGAAAAGTGACTTCCCTTTGGTTCATCTTTGGCTGTTTTGTATGAAATTTGATGCAATTGGCTCTGAAGGATATAGTCTTGAATTGTTTTTCATGTTGATTTGCTTTTTGACAATCTGTGTAAACTATAACATCCAAGTGCAGTCCCTCCTGAAGGTGTTTTGGGGGAGGTTCCCATCTAGCTCCTAAACACACACCCTGGCTGCTGACTGGCAGCCTTCATGGCCTCCCTGGCTCTGGACTTGGGATGTGTCTTGACTAGCAGGCCTATCCAAAGCAATGCTTCTGACATGAGTTTCTTCTCCAGACGGAGAAGAGAGATTTGGGGTTGAAGGAAGGAGGGTGACACGGAGATTTTGAAATCTAGCGTTGAAGTAGAACATCCCTTTAGCCATATCCCATTCTGTAAAAATGTTATCAGGTTCAGCTCCCACTCAGGGCCAGGCATGAAGGCACACAGCACTCTGGAGGCTAAGGCAGGAAGATCGTGCATACAGACTGAATTAGTGTGGTGGTCTGAATAAGAATGGCCCCCATAGGCTCAAATAACTGAATGCTTAGTCACCAGGGAGTGGCACTGTTTGAGAAGGATTAAAAGGACCAGGAGGTATGGCCTTGTTGGAGGAAGTGTGTCATTGGGGGTGCACTTTGAGGTTTCAAAAGAAAATGCCAAGTCCAGAGTCCCCCTCTCTCTGCTTACTTATCAGAATGAAGCTCCCAGCTACTGCTCCAGTTCCTGTCTGCATGCCTCCATGCTCCCTCTCATGGCGATAATGGATTAAACCTCTGAAACCAGTTTAGTCCCAATTAAATGTTTTCTTTCCTAAGAGTTGCCTTGGTAATAGTGTCTCTTTACAGTAACTAAAGCAATTAGGAACTAAAGACTTCTTACCATCTCTTTAAAGAGCCTGGTGGTGATGCACACCTTTAATCCCAGCATTAGGGAGGCAGAGGCAGGTGGATCTAGAGGCCAGCCTGGTCCACAGAGCTAGTTCTAGGACAGCCAGGGCTACACCAAGAAACCCTGTCTAAAAACTGAAACAAACAAACAAACCATATATTTTAAGACACACACACAGCAGGGGCTGGAGAGATGGTTCAGTGGTTAAGAGCACTTACTGCTCTTCCAGAGGACCTCGGTTTGATTCCCAGCACCCACATGACAGCTGAAAACTATTGGCAACTTTCTGTAACTTCAGTTCTAGAGGATACAAAACCCCACTCTGACATCCTCAGGCAAAATACACACACACACACACACACACACACACACACACACACACACACAATGAAATTTTAAAAAATTAAAAGTACACAGACAGCAAAGGAAAGAACCTCAGTATACATACTTGTTTGCACTGAATGCTATGATTTGGAAGTGTCTCCTAAAAATTTTGGGTTACACACTGAACACCTAGGTGGGGCCTTTGTGAGATAGGATTAGATGAGACCATGAGGTTAGGGCTCTCACAGTGAGCTCACTGGCTTTCCTAAAAAACCAAAGAGTTTGCCTTCCTCTTGCCATGGAAGCCCGCCTGCTGTGTTACCATATTGCAGAAAGGTTCCCATAAGATATTGGCAGCCATATTGGATTTCCCCGCCTGTACAATGTGAGAATATATTTTTGCTCATAAATTACTTTGTCTTAAGTATTCTGTTATAGCAACAGAAGACAAACTAAGACACCAAGCAACAGTCCTCAGGAGGGTGGTACACAGGGCCCTGGGGATATCTGCAGTAGGGATTTCAGATAGAAGCTCTGTCACTGGTATCATTCAGACTCATTTTCCATATCCATATCTCTTAACAAGACATTCAAACGTCTGATTAAACTAGCTTGGGATAGGAGTTCATAGTCAATCCACTAAGGCAGGGAAGAAAATGTCACCAAGAATAAATGTTTGTATCTACATGCAGGGTAGCAGTGCTCTCGGGAGGATTGCTTCTATGCCAGCATGCCCAGGTACTGCCTGAGCAACCATATCTATTCAGAACGGGCATGCAGTGGCTTGACTAAAGGTGTCAGGCTTGGAGGAGATCTGTGTTGAAGACTTGGAATCTTCCGGGAAGGAAGAACATTCCTGCTAAGACATCATGTCACATCCTAGGTCACACTCAGGCTTCTGACTACCATGTAGACATCATGTCTTTCTACATACTGTGTTAGAGCACAAAGGAACCTGGCAGTCGTGCCAGGGTCACAGGAGAGGAGAGGAGCTGATGCAGAGTTGGACCTAGGCCATATGAGCTACATGAGCAATCTTGCCCCAGGAAGCCTCCAGTCTCTTTGTTGGTGCTGCCAGGTTGGGCAAAAGCTGTGGGTTTCAAATGCTTGGCAAGTGCAGAAATTCCTTGGGTGAACATTTCCCAGGGTTTGATGAGGTTGGTCCCATGGGTACCAACAATGGTCTAAGGTCCTTTGTTATCCACTGGTAGAGAAAGTAAACCTGGGGAGGACGGGATTAAGGCAGCTGAGGATATATTGTGGTACCTGTGGGTGGGTTTCACTCTTTTTTATTATGGAAAATTCCATCACATCTAAAAATAGACACTAACCTAAGGAACCAACCTCTATGCTCTGATCACCCAGCTTTGATAATTGACTCACAGTCAATCTCCGCTCATCTGTAACCCTACTCACTGCTTCTGCTGTATGGATTATTTTAAAATTAATCTCACTATGCCATTCAATTCATAACTATTGAGTATGTATTTCTGAAAAGCACAGTCTCTTTTTAAATACCCATAATAGGTAGCCATGGCAGTGTGTGCTTATAATCCTAGAACTTCAAAAGCAGAGGCAGTAGAATTATGAGTTTGAGGCCAACCTGGGCTACAGAGTGAGTCCAGACTACCCTGCCCAACACAATTAGATCTTGTCTCAAAAAAAAAAATGAACAGGTTCAGTCAGGCTAAGCAGGTGCAGTGGATGTGCTTGTAATCCTAGGACTCAGAAGGTAAGGAAGGAAGGCTGTAGGTTCAAGTCTGGGCTGAGATACATAACAAGAACCTATTTTTTTAAAATTCATTCAATATTCAAATATTCTCTTGTTGCTTTTACTAAAGTGTAAACTCAAAATTAAAAACTGACTTCTCTACAACTGCTTTTTTAAAACATTTCCAGAGGCTGGAATGATGGCTCAGTGGTTAGGAATGAATACTCCTCTTACAGAGGACTCAAGTTTGGTTCCTAGCACGCATGTCAGACAGCTCACAACTACTTGTAACTCCAGCTCCAAGGGATCCAATACTCTCTTCTGGTGCATGTGTACAGAGCCCTCAACACACACATCATTGCAAATGAAAGAAACCTTTAAAAATTTCATAACAAAACACATCAAGGTAATAAATGATAAAATCGTAAGCCTGTTATAACTCAAAGACTTGTGGAAAATAAAAACAGTTTTCATCCCCTCATTCCCCTTTAGGCTACCATTTCATTTCTTATTCCATACAACTCACTCCCCTCCCAAGAAAAGAAGTCAACACCTGTAATAGTCATTAGGATTATGCTCAAATAGTCGCATCTTCTTTTTCCAACTGTGTGAGAAAACTGAATTTCACCAACATCTTGAAGTTAGCTCAGATCATGTGACTTGTTCTGGAGATTGAGAGAAAGTGGAAATAATGAATTGTCAGTTCTTGTCAGAAATCTCAGCTGAGGGCAAGACACTCCAGAATCCCCTCTTCTCTCTGCTGTGGTGATCTAGGTTATTCCATCCATCAGGGGCCTGGGTGGATGTGTATTAGGAGAGGGAGACATTGAAATTGATCACAGCAACACCCCACTCCTGGTACTACCAATTTCTATCCTCATTTGCTTTCTATTGCTGTGATGAAACACCAACCAAAAACGACTTAGGAGGAAAGGGTGTATTAGTTACAGGTTATATTCCATCCTCGAGGGAAGCAAAGCCAGGGACTTGGAGGAAGAACTGAAGCAGAGACCATGGACGAATGATGTTTACTGGTTTGCTCCCCATGGCTTGCTTCTTCCGTATAACCCAGCACAACCTGCCCAGGAGAGGTTGCGCTCTAGCATGTCAACTATTAATCAAGAAAATGCCCTACAGACTTTGCTGCTGGCCAATCAGATAGAGGCAATTCTTCAGCAGGTGCCCCCTCTTCCCAAGTAACTCTAGTTTATGCAAGTTGACAAAAATTAATGAGCAAAATTAGCCTACCATGACTCAGATGAAATACTTGGGCTTTAGTTGGTGATTTCAGAGACATCCAAGCTATAACTCGGTGCATTTTGGTGAAAGCGCTATTGAGGAGTCCTTTCATTTACCTCATTTTTTTTTTTTTTTCCAGAGCTGAGGACCGAACCCAGGGCCTTGTGCTTGCTAGGGAAGTGCTCTACCACTGAGCTAAATCCCCAACCCTGTTATTGTTTTTTAATGATTTATTTATTTCATGTGCATTGGTGTTTTGCCTGCACGTTTGTTTTTGTGAGGGTGTCAGATCCCCTGGAACTGGAGTTACAGGCAGTTGTGAGCTGCCATGTGGGGACTGGGAATTGAACCCAGGTCTTCTGGAAGAGCAGCCAGTGCTCTTAACTGCTGAGCCATCTCTCCAGTCCCTCATTCACCTCTTATGACATTCCTTAATTTTTGCTGTCATTTGTGTAGAGCAGGAGAATTTTAATTCTTTCACCTTTAGTAATTATGAAAGTGCTTTGCCAAATAAAACCCTCCAGACACATAAAGCTCTCAGTTAAATGGACCTGAAGATGGAACCAAAGACAAGACCCTGGCCCAGCAGTCATGTCTTTGTTCTGCCATTATCTTGGATGAGTCCTAGAACTTATGGGCCTGATTTCCTCTTTTGGCAATACTCACTGTTGTAACATTGACACTGGTGAGCATCTGTTTGCACTTGGTATCTCCTTGGAACTCAGTCCATTCATCCTTACAGCTAACCTGATCTACAGGAAAGTGTGGAGGCTGAATATTGGTCATATCATGGCCACAAGTGAAAATAATGCTTCCAAAGTCAGCTTCAACTAAATATGGAAAGCTAGTTCATGACATTTTCTTTTTTCCAGTGCTGGAAATTGAACTCAGTATGTAAGATGTAGTTCTTATACTAAAATCCCATGGGGCTTTGGATTAATCATGGTATTTATGATTATTCACATGTAAAATCATATTGTCCAAACTGGTATTTTTCTCCCACATACAAAGCAGTTCCTTTATGTGCAGGAGATACTTTATAGAGATCAGAGACTATGGAATTTCTCTACCTGTGTTCTATTAAAGGAATTCAAATCCCCAAACCCTTATAACAGTAGACAAGAACTAGAGTTAATAATAAGTTACATGTTGAAACCTGTAAAGGAAATAGTTTCAAGTGTTCCTACTGGGGGGGGGGGGAGGTAAGCCTGCGAGGTAATTTGGGTGTCCATTAGCTTTGTGAAGCCATTCCATAATGTATACATAGTTACAATTTATCACACCGTGCATGATAAAAATATATATGTTTTATTTATTATCTTACAATTATTAATTATGAGACCCTTTGTCACCTTCTAAGCAAATTATAAACAAAATATTCCCCTTAAGAACTTAAACAGAGCTGGGCAGTGGTGGCACACACCTTTAATCCCAGTACTCAGGAAACAGAGGCAGGCTGATCTCTGTGAGTTGGAGGCCAGCCTGGTCTACAGAGTGAGTTCCAGGACAGTCAGAGCTGTTACACAGAGAAACCCTGTCTCAAAAAACCAAAAAAAAAAAAAAAAAAAAAAGAATTTGCATAGATCATTTGCTGATATTTTTCTATTAAGATGATTTGTTTGTAGAAAGGAAGGAAGGAAGGAAGAAGGGATTTGCATGGATCATTGCTGATATTTTTCCTATTAAGATTATTTGTTTGTTTTTGAAACAGTATTGCTGTGTAACCCTAGCCTGGAACAAGGCAGACTCAGATGGCCTTGAATTTAGGGCACTCCTCTTGCCTCTCTGCCTCCCCAGTACCCTGCAACTCCACCTGGCTTCAAACTCTTACTAATTTGTGGTCATTGTGTTAGTTCCTTTTCTCTGGTATTATTTCTGAATTATGTGTTTATTAGTGAAGGTGCTCGGTAGTCACCGTTATGGTCACTGACGAGACCTTAATTCACGTGGATTTGTCAACTAGAAAGGAATTTAGCTTCCTTGAGGAACATGTAAAAACAGATCTTCAGATAGGAGCCCAGCTCCTGCCTATAATCCAGCATTGGGAGGCTGGAACAGAAGGCTTGTCATGAGTTTGAAACCAACCTGGGTTTCTAAGCAAGACTCCATCTCAAATATCAACAGCAACAACAAGAACAATAAATAACATTGTTCAGATAGGAGGGATCACCACTATCATGGAGTTCAGCCTCCCACTTCGGAGGCTTCTTCCTGTTTGCCCTATCATGAACATTCCTAGGGTAATTTACATAGTTGGACAGGCTCAAAGCTTAGGCTTTATGAATTGGGTTTTTCTCTTGTTTAAAGGAGTGGCACCAATGGAAACCTACCGAGGGGAAAACAACCCGCTCTGCTCCCTTGCTGTCTTACCCAGAAACCAATCAACTCACAAAGTCTGGGGCTCAGTCTGAGCAGATGGCTCTGTAGACTGAAGATTAGAGACAATATGCTATGCATCTTCTGGTCAACTCAACTGCCATGGGCTTTGTTCATACTGTAGAACACATGAGTGACACAATTGAAAACAAGGAGGAAAATCAGTGGTGTGTTGGTGAGGAGGTGGAGGTGCTTCAGGGAGAAGGAGAGCCTAGGAAAGGCCCTGGAGCAACCAGCATGGCAATGACCAGAGACACTGAGATACACCGAGCCTGGAGGAGCGCAGTAGGAATGGCCATCCAAGACCATGGCAAGCCGTACATGTAGAATGATGCTTTGCCTTGACCTTGCTGTGCGGACTCTCCTTGTGGCATCCGCAAATATTTTTGTGTAATGATATTGGGATGTAAATTGATCAATTTTTTTATGTCTCACTCTTTGATATAATGTTTCTGAAAATCAGATATGCATTAATAATTAGTTTTGAGACTCTTCCATGAGCCAGACATTATTCTATGCTTTACATATACCTTTTATTCTTATTTAAACTACACACAAACCTATAATTTGGGCCAGAGAGAGCTCAGCAGGTAAAGGCACCTGCTGCCTATCCAGATGGCCTTATTTCTGTCCCCAACACCCCACCGGTAGGAGAGAACTGAACCAAAAGGTGTGTTCTGACATCCATATGTGCACCACAGTACACACAACCCCAAAAAACAAATAGGTAAAATTAAAATGCAATTTAACAACTGAAAAACATCACTCTTGGGGCTGGTGAGATGGCTTAGCAGGGAAAGATGCTTGCTACCAAAACGGATGACCTGAGTTCAATTCCCAGGACCCATGCAGTGGTAGGAGAGAACAAACTTTGCCAAGTGGTCCTCTCACCTCACACATCGTGCACCCCCACCCACCCACCCCACCCACACACACAGAAAGAGAGAGAGAGAGAATAAATGCAATTAAAAAAACTTTAAAAAAGAAAAACTGTAACTATTGACCTGTACAAACTGTAGACATTATTGTAACGTCTGTAACAGTTCCAGACATGCTGCATTGGTTATGTTCATCTACTTTTCTGTCCTTTCCTCCCACCTCTTCTAAACCCTAGTAGTCCTTTTTACAACACATCCTGCTTAATATTTTTAAAGTTATCAGGCAGTTAATAATACCCATTTTACAGATAAGTGAAAAGAAGCCATAAAAATTGGGTGCTGCAGGAATTTTGCAGAATCACTGTATGGGGGAGATATTAGAATGAACAGCTGGTTCTTTTTTTTTTTTTTTTTGACTTTGAAGAATCCTCGTAGAAAATAGTGATTGTTTTGCTGAAGGGGCTTTGCATGCAGCCATCTAATGACTTTGGTCACAAGAAGCTTCAGGCACACCTAAGGCTCTTGTACTATTGTGTATTGCACACAATACCTAATAAAGGACTGGAGTCATGGAGGCATTGTGATGCTCTCCTTCAGTAAGACATGCAGATTAAGATTGGGGAAATACTTTGTGTAACAATCAATAAATATGTCTGTGTATGTGTGTTAGGGTTTCAATCCATCAGAAGAGGTTGGAACTTCCTGCTGCCACATAAGACCTTAAAATTTCATCTTGGAGCACCTTCTTTCTTCAACTGGCCTGAGCTACATGGTGCACCCCAATAACTGAGTAACTTGCCCAGCAACAATACGGCTAATAGTGAATAAAGGCAGGCTAGGATGTAAATCAATGAACTGGAGTCCCTTTGCACACTGGAATTCACTAATTCTGGGTAGAGAGCAAAAATGAACAACAACAAAAAATTTGGAGTCTCCATAGCCCATAGTGGCCAGTGCTAATAATGCAAATAATCGAGAGCAACAATTTTCAGTTTGGAGTATGTATCAAAAATCACCCAGAGAGTTAAAACACTGATAGCAGACCTCAACCTCTGTTTAGAATGCCACAGACAGACCCACATAATTTGTATTTGCAACAAGTTCCCAGCTGTGGCTGACACTGGGGATGAGACCCAGAGGCTCAAAGGGTTTTCCCTAATTTTTACCATATCTGCCAAATGTCCAGATCTTGCTAACATCTAAAACATTACCAGGCTGTCCAGGAAGACATCTGTACCAACTACTGTACATTCCTAGTGGCCTCGTCATGACGTCACCAGTGTTTATCAGGCATAAGGGAGGGTTTGAGTATGGTGAGTCCTAATACAACCATCTTGGCAGAGGCAAGGATAATCTGACGAGGGACACTTGTGCCCCCTCCCTTTAGCAATCAGGCTATTCCAACAATGAACCCAAAGGAATTGGAATTCCCCCAGGAATCTCCCGCTGGGGGAAACCAAAGGCTGAAGCCCTGGTGCCAACCTCAGGAGGAACCTGTCTCCCAGGCAGAGATTTCCCACAATTCCAACAGCTTCTCAGACCACATTGCAAGGAGATGGGAGACCCTAAGGCTTAGGGCCACACTTTGGTCAAGACTACCTTAGGTATGCATACCTTTTGCTCTCTATTTAAAGTTAAACTTGGTGTTCCACCGCTAAAATGGGCTTGGGGCAGACTGAATTGAATTTTCCTCTTCCCAGTGTGGCCACATTGAATAAATCTCCTTTCTCTGCTTTTTATTGGCTTGTCTCTTTAATTGGTGTTATCGAGGCCAGGAGGGCCTGAGACTACCTTGCCTTCTTAGGGCTGCCCGGCCCAAACACTGACTCTAGAGTCAGGTAAAAGCCTATTAAAGTATTGCAAAGACCCATTTAAAAATAAGAACACAGTTCAAAAATACACAGCTATGTATGGGATCTTGGAAGGAACTTGTGTTAGAAAGAGGGCCCACCGCAGAGGCAGTAAATTCATGAGAAACTGACTTCTGTTGAACATGTCTGTAGATGTTCAAGCTCCAATGACAGACACATGCAAGTTGTTTCCCATGGGGCTTTTGAGCCTGGGGCTAATATGGGGATGTGGTTGATGCCTGCTTCAGAGAACCTGAGCTTTTCACTTTTCACGGTTGGAGGGACTTGTCTGCCTTGAATCTGGCAGTGGAGAAAGGGCTATTGCCAGCACCCTGGAAGCTACACTTTGACCCAGTGAAACACTTACATATCCTTGGGTTTACTTTCTTCCGGTGTTAAAAAACCTTCCACAAATCTCCTGCCTTAGGGGTTGGGGATTTAGCTCAGTGGTAGAACGCTTGCAAGCGCAAGGCCCTGGGTTCGATTCTCAGCTCAAAAAAAAAAAAAAAAAATCTCCTGCCTTAGGCACATATCAAAAGCTAATTTAGAGATAATTATTACTATTTCATCACGTCAAGAACAAAATTTAGTCCCTGGGTTCGACCCCCCCACCCAGTGAAAAAAATTAAATTTAGTGCTAATATTCAGAAAATTATTTTTTTTAATCATCAGCACAGTCAGGGATGGTGATACAAAAAAACCATCAGGGGGTGGAGCAAACAAAAAAAGCATCAGATGTGAAGTCGCCTTCAAAATATAGTTATAAATTTACATGCTTGCTTCACAAACAGGACCATTGCAGAGGAGAGCACTTTGAGTTCCTTTTTAAAAGACTTTTTGAAATTCTATTTTCTTTTCAGCTTGTTCTAAGACATTCATTAGGCAAATGTGGGTTTTTAAATAGATTGACTAACTCAACCAAAAGCCCAGAGAAGCAAAAAGACTCTGGGGCTAGGATCTGGAGGAAGTGACCAGACTAGCAAACTGTGACATCCTTCCCCTTCCCAAAAGTCTTGTAGAGAGCAGACATACCCACCAAGAACTTTAAACTGGGAGACAGGCGATGGCTTCTTCCAGGAGACTAAGGCACACAGCGTTTGATTTGGACCTTTGAAAGGAGTATGTGCCTAGAAACATCTTATTCATTCTAAGACAGGGAAAGCCCAGTCAGACTTCTAAAGAGTCACCCCCGACCTTGGGCCTCCCCCAAACTGATGATTTTTGTAAAATTCCCCCAAACAAGCAAACAAACAACATAAAAAAGGGCTTTCTGTGGCCAAGGGGTACAAGGCAACCTCTTGGGTAGACACAAACAAACACAGCGGATCCCCATTCTCAAGGAAGCACTGCCAGGAACTGAATCAGACCCTGAACACTCTCTACGTCCAAGACACCCAGGGGCAGGGGTGCGACCCGGAGGAGTCACTGGCACGGATTGTCAGCCCTGGACTCCGGATGCGCACTCAAATCTGTGGAAGGCTCCGACATTGCAGCATAGACCTGGGTTTGCCCCGGCATCGGAGGCGCGGTCGGGCCCCGCCCACACGCCAATGCGGCTGCGCAGCGTGGCCTCCCCGCCCCCGTCTCCCACGTGACTGCCGTCACTGCCTCCGGGAAGCTTGAGCCGCCATCTTAACTCCTGGCCAGCCCTGGCCGGTCTCCCTCCTCCTCCCGGGCCGGGCAGCGGTGACAGGGTGCGGTTGGCCGCCCCGGCCCGTCCGGTCAGTGAAACCCATGGGATTCTGAGGGCAGGACGAGGAGTCGGAGCTCACGGACTCCGCGGCGAACACACACACCAGCGGAGCCGCCCAGGTGTTGGCACGGAGGGGGCGGGACCCTGCGCCCCGCCCCGCCCCGCCCCGCCCCTCAGAGGCCAGCGCCGGGGCCCGCGGCCCTTGCCCGTTTCCAGTATGGCCGCCCGCCGTGCCTGACCCGCGGCCTCTCCGTTCCGGCTCTTCGTAGGCGATGCCAATGCCGAGGCTGTGACTGACACTCTCGCTCCCACGCACGCACCGACCCAGACCCACGCCGGGAGCCTGAGCCCTGGGCCCACAACCGCTCTCTCATCCGGCATCTCGGCCACAGCCCGGACCACGGCTCCCGCGCCGCTGCCGTCGCCTCGCGGAGAAGGGTCGCGCCGGACCTCGAGCTCGGCGGCCCCCGGCCGGCCAGGATGGGGAAGCGGGCGGGAGGAGGAGCAGCCGCCACCGCCTCCGCGTCCTCCGGGGCCGGGCTGGAGCCCGCGGCCGGCCGTGGCGGGGGTCCTCGGAGCGCGGCCGCCGGCCTCCTGGGAGCGCTGCACCTGGTGATGACCCTCGTGGTGGCGGCGGCGCGGGCCGAGAAGGAAGGTGGGTGGCGGACGGCGGGCTGCGGGCGGGAGAGGGAGGCCCGCGGCGGGCGCCGGCGCGAAGTTGCTGGGTCGAGCCCCGTCCCGAGCCGGCGACTCGCTGTTCGGCAGCCAACTCGCCGCGTCGGCCGCGCGCCGTGGCTCTGTGGCTCCGTGATTCCTTCCCCTCCCCGTCCCCTTGTCTTCCCCTTGTCTCCTGTCAATGCCATTTCAAAACTTCCTGAGTTCTCGTACGCTCTTGCCACTTAGCCCGCTATGTGAGGAAGGCACCCCGCGTTTTAGGCTCCTGCTAGGTAAATCGCGGGACACTTTCCTTGTTTCCCCTTTGTCGGGTTTTAATTTGGGCATGCAGACGGAGCTCACTTTAAAATGCTGTGCTTAAAATAAATAGCGAGGCTGGTGGAAAGGTTTCAATGCACAGCTTCTAAAATTGAGATTTGTTGGGACATTCCTTTGAAGAGGCTCTTGTTTTTTAGTTTCCTTCTTCACTCTTCCATTGCGGCATTGAGGATTGTTTGCTCCATTATTAGCCCTACATAGAATCTCATTTGCCTGTAGTAAGCTACTGGAAGCCGGTCCATTTCTTGTTTAAGGTCCTCACGTAATTCTGTGTCTTTCTCTTTGATGTGTGAGCCCATAGAAACAAACGTCAAGTTCCCAGCTTGCAAACCTTTCACCTGTAATTCACAGTTAAAGGCTCACGCCTGTTTTAAAAACTTCCCTAATATTGTGAAACTGGTACTTTGACAGAGTCAGAAATTACTTTGTAACCTTGAAGACCAAAACTGATTTTTGTCTGGATTACCTGTTTCTGACCATGAGCTCGAGGAAATGTGAGCAGTCACAAAGCCTTCATGAATTAATTCACTCACAGTGAATATTGCTTTTTTTTTTTTTTTTGAAAGAGTAAAGAAACTAGTTAGATTATCTTTCATTACACACCAGAGGAACTCTACGCAGAAAGTAATTTCTTACCTTATAACTTTGAAGTTGTTTTCCTGTATGGCTATAAATTCACTTTTTTTTTTTTTTTTACTATTATTGACTGGCAGCTGCACAGTGAACCAAATTAGCTTTAAAGTGCAACTATGTGTCAGTTTACTATTTATTTTCTTTAAAAAAAATTGCATTTCCTCATTTAACTTTAAACAGCCTTAATCTGGTTAATATACAGTTAGTCAGAGAATAACAAGGATTGGTAGAGGCAATATTATTTTAAGCTTAAAAATGCTGTTTTCAGATGACCAGGCCTGAGATTGTCATAATTCATATTATTTATGATCCTCCTGTTAGTTTAGTGTTGTTATATGGGTGACCATGGTAGCCAACACTTGGACATGTGTGTTGAGCAAAACCCTTTATAGTTATAATTTAATGGGCTTTTCTTCTTGTGTTTCACCAAGACCTGGGGGACTGTTGTTGGGCCCTTCTGTTGATTGCCGTGGATCGTGCAGGCACACAGTAGACACCTAGCCTCTGAGGAGATGACTAGCCTCATGGACTTGGTAGCACAGGGAACTGAAGCCGTGTTTGAGTCTAAGTTTGTGTTATCCTTCTAAAGCTGCTGCTTTTTCCAGTTGCCATTTTATATGCTAATTTGGGGGTACTGTTAAGTAAATAACTGTTCACTTCATGAGGACATGAGCCTGAAATATCTTTGCTCATTCTCCATTTGCATAGTTTACAAGTGTCCATGCACTTCTGTAATATTCATAAATATGTGTGAGGGCTAAGCCTGCAGAATAGCCGCCAAGGTGTTAAGTATGAAAAGTGATGGAGCCACTGGGCCTGGCCCAATCAGACATCCTTTGTGACTGTGCTGTATTGTTATTTAAGGTATTAAGAGTAAGCCGGGCGGTGGTGGCACACACCTTTAATCCCAGCACTCGGGAGGCAGAGAGAGGCGGTCTCTGAAGTTGAGGCCAGCCTGGGCTACAGAGTGAGTTTTAGGACAGCCAGAGGTATGCAGAGAAACCTTGTCTCAAAACAAACAAGCAAACAAACAAAAAATAAATAAAACAAATAAAAGAGTGATTATATTAATATAGATCATAGGCCGTGTTCTCTCATAAATGGTCTGGTTTTAATCAAGTGTTCCCAAAAGTTCTCCCAATAAATGTTCTACTCACTAAACATACTTCTAGATCATTTTCCAGGCTTTTTCTTTTTCTTTCTCTGTTTCTCTCTTTCTCTCTTTCTCTCTCTCTCTCTCTTTCTTTCTTTCTTTCTTTCTTTTCTTCCTTTTTTCCTTTCTTTCTTTCTTCCTTTTTTCCTTCCTTCCTTCCTTCCTTCCTTCCTTCCTTCCCTCCTTCCCTCCTTCCCTCTTCCCTCCTTCCCTCCTTCCTTCCTTTCTTTCATAAGTAGGGGAAATGGAGTTGATTTTCCCCCAGGATTTCGACACAATGTCTTTGGCCTCTGATGTGGCACTAATGTAACATTTGCCCCAGAAGAGCAATTTTTGAGGTTTTGGTTTTGGTTGTTTTTGCTTTTGTTTTTTTTCCTAACAAGTTTGGGCAAACTTGTAAAGATAGCTTTCAGTTTATTTATTTACACCCCAAGTATCTTCTGTGTCAAGTAGTATAGTTTGAATTTTCCAAGAAGGGATTTACCAGCAATTTTAGCGGTGGTTCTCTGGGTATTTTGTATGTTTGTGTATTTTTCCTGCATTGCAGTAGAATTTCACTAGAAAACCAAGACAAAGTAAAAGTCACTGTCTCCTAAAGCAGAGCTGCAGGCAAAGTTGGATTGCCTAATGCAGTCAGTCCTTCATGTTTCAACTAGATGATCATTTTCTGCACAGAAAATGAGCCATTCCTTGTCTTAACATCCTTGTGTCTAAGGACTCCTATCTTCACACCCATCTTAACTGATCTGTGAAGTGTTGTTAGTGCTGGTCCAGAGGATAGGAGCCTTTGACAGCGTTTAGATGGTGCTTGAATGTTTGTGAAAACTTTGAGGTAGTTGCCAGACATAAAGTTACTATAATTACTACAGATAACCAGCTTATTCTGGTTAGGGTCAAGATTTTCTTGAGAGTGAGATTTAGATAGTGAAAACAGAAAATCTCTTACTGTCTGTCTCTCTGTAATAAATAAATTATTAAAATACAAATAGTGAAATATAATATATATATAGTATGCTTAGACTTTTGGTGGAATCTTGAGTTATAAATCGGCATGGCAAGCAAAGAAGCCTTTTTTAAGAAAGGTTTATTTTATGTGTATGAGTGTTTTGCCTGCATGTAAGTATGTTTGCAGCATGAATGCCTGGTACATGATAGAGGAAGGGGGTCAGATCCCCTGGAGCTGGAGTTACAGATGGTTGTGAGCTGTCTGGTTTGGGTGTTTATACCTGAGCTTGGGTCTTCTGCTGAGCCACCTCTCCACCCGACTCCCGCCAATCACTTTTTAGAAGATCTTATGTGTTCATTTCATTGTGAAGTGGGTTTGGGAAGGTGTGGTGCTTTTTAACTTGTTCTATATAAGTGGAATCATTCACATAGCTAGTCAATAAAGCTCAGGCTGTTTCATTTCAGTCAGAAGGCCACCTGTGTTCTCATTAATTGTAAGTTAAAGGCAAGATCAAGTGTGTTGTGTTAAGACTTTTAATTGTTTTCTGCCCATATATGATGGTTTCATGCATACATTTTTATTTTAAGCTATATTTGTATCATAAATACAGAAAAACCTGTATTTCCTATACTAAGCATAAGAACTAAGTGCTTAGGACTAATGGCCAGAAGACTAGAGATAAAAGCCTGTTAGTGATTTGTCTTAGGGTCATAAAATCGATTAGGAGAGATGTGTACTTTCTAACGTAAAGTTATATTTTTAAATGATTTTTGAGAGTGAGATGTT
Source organism: Onychomys torridus (assembly GCF_903995425.1). Taxonomy (NCBI): domain Eukaryota; kingdom Metazoa; phylum Chordata; class Mammalia; order Rodentia; family Cricetidae; genus Onychomys; species Onychomys torridus. The sequence goes on along the minus strand of NC_050460.1, from coordinate 31,743,884 downwards.
TCACTCTTTGGATAGAACGGCTACATTTTAATTTAGAGCCTGTTAATAACATAGTGCAGAATGAACACTTTATTGATGAGTTCATTTTGCTTTTTCCAAAAGCTGTTTGGTAGTCAGAAACATTGGGGTCCTGTAGTGGAAAGAAGTACCTCTTTTGTTTTGCTGATAATCAGAATCCTCCTCTTTCCAATATTTCCCCCTCTCTATACATTTCTACAGCAAGTCTTGGTAGGGACCACTGAAGAGATGAGCTTTGGAAGCAGATGTAAAATCCTCTAATTTGTTTTCTAGGGTCTTGATAAAACACGCTACTTCCTCTTGGGGGCACAATATCTTCGAAACACTGTCTCCATGTGGCTTGGTTTCTTTTTGGTTTGCCCAATCAAGGGGCCTTGAATTCTCTTTTCTGTCTGTTGAGAGCAGCTTGGGCCTTATGTGACGAATGGACTTTGTACTTCTTGGTTGTCATTGTGTCCTAGCCAGCTGTCACTACTCTGCATGTGCCAGTTGGACGTCTGCTTTCATGTCTGTGTCTGGCCAACAGCATACACTAAAGCCCTAGGCAGGATTAGTTTACGCCACCTCCAGTTCCCAGTTGTTATCAGTGCAGTGTTATTTCCCGGCCATATCGGACTCCCTTTTGACCCTTTACCAGGTTGTGCCAATGCCTGTGACCCCTTCCTTTGGCTAGCTCTTCCTACAACTTTTGTCCAGCTCAGGTCACCGTAGTATGCAGCCTCTTGCCTCCCAAATTTTGCCATTTCTGTGCAGTCCTGCTCCCTTTGAGCATGTGGTGTCTTTGTTCATTACTCATTTATTTCAAGTCTGTGGTGATACTTTGTGTGTGCTCTAACAAATAAAGCTTGCCTGAAGATCAGAGGGCAAAGCCAGTCACTAGGTTAGCCGTAGAGGTCAGGCAGTGGTGGCACACACCTTTAATCCCTGCACTTGGGATCTCACGCCTTTGCTCCCAGTACTTGGGAGGCACACATGCCTTTAATCGCAGCACTAGGGAAGTTGAGACAGGACGTGATATAGCGGAGAAAAGGAATATAAGGTGGGAGGAGTTGGTGAGGTGAGAGGTGGCTGTGGCTTGCTCCTTTGTCCCTATGCTCTTTCTGCATGTACCCCAATATCTGGCTCCGGGTCTTTATTAAGACCAATTAGGATTCGTGCCACAAAGTCAGTTGTGTACTGTCGCCTCTGTCTGTTACTTAAGTGATTCTGTGTCCTCCTTCACCCACACTGAGTTTGTGAGGCATCTGCAATATGAACATAGTTTTGAATGAAGATTTGCCTGGAATGATCTCACCCTCCACTTTTTTTTTTTAACCTGTGACCTGGATGAGTCAAGAGTAGGTAAAAACCAACTTCCATGTAGTCGTCCTTAGGAAATCTGTTACAGTAGGATATTGGGTGATACCATCTTTCTCTTCCCACATGTTGCTTCAGTATACAACTAAAATGATTTGTGTAGACTTATCAAAACCTTCACTCCTGGGCCTGGAGAGAGAGAGAGAGAGCTCAGTCTAAGAATGTGGACTCCTCTTTTTAGACTCACATTAGGTTTCCAGCACCCGCATAGGAGGCTCACATCTCCGTATGGGAGAGCTGATGGCCTCTTCTGGGCTCTTGAGGGTGCCTGCACTCACATGCACATTGTCCCACAGAGACGCACAGCAAGCACACACTTAAAAGTAAATAGATTGCCGGGCCAGGTGGTGGTGGCGCATGCCTGTAATCCCAGCACTCGGGAGGCAGAGGCAGGCGGATCTCTGTGAGTTAGAGGCCAGCCTGGTCTACAGAGCTAGTCCAGGACAGGTTCCAAAGCTACAGAGAAACCCTGTCTCAAAAAGCAAAAAAAAAAAAAAAAGTAAATAGATCATACACTGTCATGACCATGACTTGAAGACTTTGAAGATTTTTAGATCCACAAAATGGTGAGCCTGGCATAGTACTCAAGGTAACAGCTGATAAATGGTGAGGCCAGGATCCCAGGTAAGCAAGCCATTGGTTCCCTGAGCCAAACCTTGTTGTTTCTGGTGAGCATTCATGTGTGTAGGTGTTGGGTTAAGTACTGACTGGAGAAAGAGCAAACATGCCAGTGCAGGAGCAGTTGCTTGGTTTTATTATTTTATTTTATATTTTCCAAGCTTGGGTCGCTCCCTGACTATCCTGGAACTAGCTATGTAGATCAGGCTGGCCTTGAACTAGAGGAGATTCACTAGTTTCTGCCTCATGAGTGCTTGGATTAAAGGTATGTGTCACACCCAGCGAATTCCTTGGTTTTAAATAGTCATATTCTAAAAAATAAAATGAAAAAAAAGTCATATTCTAAGCTGGGCAGTGGTGGTGTATAGCTAGCTGTAAGTTTCTCCGGTCCCACCCAGACCTGTGGTCCCACAGCCACTTCTAAATAATCACTCAGAGGCTTAATATTAATATTATTGCTAGCTAGTTCTTAGAACTTAATTCAACCCATAACTATTAATCTGTGTAATGCCATGTGTTCTGTGGCTTTACCTGCGTCCCATTACATGTTGCTTCTTGGACAGCAGTTTAGCATCTCCCCTTACTCTCCTTTCTCTGTTCACTATCTCTCCTGGATTTTCCTGCCTGGCTCCATCCTGCCCTGCCATAGGCCAATGCAGCTTTATTTATCAACCAATCAGAGCAACACATATTCACAGCGTACAGAAAGGCGTCCCACAGCAGTGGTGCACACCTTTAACCCCAGCACTAGGGAGACAGAGGTAGGCAGATCTCTGTGAGTTCAAGGCCAGCCTGGTCTACAGAGCTAGTTCCAGGATAGCCAGGGCTACACAGAGAAACCCTGTCCTGAAAAAAAGTCATATTCTGTATATTCTGTTAACTGTGTAAATATTAAAATACTCATAGCCCATTCTGGATCATCAGAATTCTTATAAGGAAACTTTCTTATTAGTAGATAGTCAAGGGCATTGAATATTTGCTGTTGGTAGCTACTGACTGTTGTATTTGATGAGTTAGGTGCCTAGTTTTGTTGCTTAGGTTAATCAATATTACATTCTGTAAGTATTCCTTAGCTCTTATTGGTGTGACAGGTTGGTCTAGACCTGGGCAATATTCTCAGAAGTTGGTACTAAAGAGAACCCAAAGGCAGGCTGGAAGTAGAATTTGCTTTGTTGTTCATTGTTTTAGTTTGAGACAGAATATTAACTGTGTTTCCCAGGCTGGCCTCCAACTCCTTATTCTCCTGCTTCAGCCTCTTGAGTGCTGGGATTGCAGGCAGGTGCCACCATGACCAGGAAGATTTTGCTTTTGAAGTCTCTTTGAGACTTCAGTTTGAACCCAAGGGTTTCATAAGAAACACGCCTCTAGTGTTTTGATTTTTCCAAAGGCATTTGAGAAGCTTTGATTTGCTTCATTTTGCTGCATACAGTACATAGGACAAAGGTCTGAACAATGTCTAAGGTCTAAGAGGACCTTTGATTTGTCTGTCATGGTAAGAGTGTAAAACCTGCATTGTCTTTTTATTTATTTTCTTTTATGTTTTATTTTTATTTTTATTTTTATTTTTTTGTTGTTGTTGTTGTTTTTTGAGACAGGGTTTCTCTGTGTAGTTTTGGAGCCTGTCCTGGATCTCATTCTGTAGACCAGGCTGGCCTCAAACTCACAAAGATCCTTCTGGTTCTGCTTCCCGAGTGCTGGGATTAAAGGCGTGTGCCACCACTGCCCAGCTGCATTGTCTTTTTAAAACTGTGTTAAAACCCACACGATTTACCGTATTAATCATTTTAGGTGTACAATTCAGTTACATAAAGTATATTCACACCCTGCAGTAGGTTTCCAGAACGCTTTCATCATGCAGAATTGGCCTATAAACAATCCCCATTTCTCCCCACTACTCCCCGCTCCCCAGCCATGGTGTCTGAATTTGATGATAGATGCTTAATATATAAGTGGACTCCCCCAGCATTGTCTTTCTTGACCTGTTTTATTTTACTTGGCATAAGTCTGTAAAGTTTATGTTGCAGCATTTGTTGGCATTTCCATTTTCTCCCTGTGTGGGCCAGGCTGGCCTCAAGCTCAAGGGCTTCCTTTCTGAGGCTCTACAATGTTAGGCCCATAGGCAGGCACTGTCACAGTTTCCCCTTTCTTTCAATACTAGGGATTGAGCCCAGGGCCATGTGTATGCTGGTTAAGTAATCTGTCACTGAGCTATATCCCTGGCTCTTTTTAACTTTTATTTTGACTATGGCAGGATCTCCTTAATTGCCTTTGTTGATCTTGAGTTTTCTAGGTAGCTTAGGTAAGCCTTGAACTTGGAACCTTACTATCTCTGCATCCCAAATAGAGTAGCTAAGATTCTAGGCATGTGCCATCATGTATGGCTTTTTTTTTTTTTTTCTTTTTTAAACTTTTAGAGACAGGATCTTTATAGCCCAGACAAGACTTGAACTCAACAATCTTGCCTCGACCTCCTGAGTGCAGGGATTATTTTTGTGTTCGGCCATGCTCAGCCTGCTCTCTTATTTTAGTTAATCAGTTTTTAGTGCACAGAATAATGGGTTTCATTATGACATTTTCACACACAGATGTCATGGTACTTTGTTAATGTTTGCTCCTCCACAACCCTCCCTGTTCCTCCTCCCCACACTAAGAGTTTCCCTTCTACTTTTGTGTCACATACGTGTTTTTCAATTCAGATTCCGCATGTGAAAGAAAATAAAAAATATTTTGCCTTTCTTACCCTCACTATTACCCTCACCAGCCTGTTTCTTAAACCGTGTCTATCTGTTTGCAGGTATGAGTATGTGTGGGTATGGGTGCATAGGTATATGTGCACATAGAAGTTAGGTGACAACTTCACCATGGGTCTCACTATGTAGCTCTGGCTGTCCTAGAACTCAGTCTGTAGACCAGGCTGGCTTCAAACTCACAGAGGTCTACCTGCTTCTGCCTCCTGAGTGCTGGGATCAAAGATGTCCACCACTATGCCCAGCTCCCCATATTGTTTTTTGAGATGGGGTTTCTCACTGGGACCTGGGACTTGCTGATTAGATGAGGCCTGTCTTTTGAACTGGTATTGCAAGTATGCACTGCCATGCCCAGCTTTTTACTTGGGTGTTAGCAGTCACATTTAGTTCCTTATGTTTGCGCTTTCCAGACACTGAGCTATCTTTCTAGCCCATAGTTTCTAACTTTTAAAGGCAGAATAACACTCCATTATATATACATGCCCTCTTTTTCATCTACCCATTCATCCATGAACATTTGGGTTCCTTCTGCCTCTTGACCATGAGGATAGGTGTGCAAATACCTCTTCAAGAACTTTCTTTCAATTCTTTGAGCATATACCCAAAATTGCATCATGTGGTAGTTTTATTTTTAATTTTTTTCAGCGGAGGTCACATTTTTTTTTGTAGTAGCCACACTATTTTACTACCACACCAGTAGTACACAAAGGTTCTGATTTCAACACAGCCATGCTAACACATTCACTTATTCATTCATTTTTGGATAGTGGCCATCCTAGAGAGTGTGAGCTAATAGGCCATTATGGTTTTGGTTTTCATTTCTCTGAAGATTGGAGATGTTAGGCATCTTTTTATATGTTTGTTGGCTATTTATACTTATTTCTGGAGAAATGTCTAGTTAAATCATTTGCCTGGGCTTTGACCAGTTGTTTTTGTTGTTGTTGTTGTTGTTGTTGAGTTACAGTTTTCTACATATTATGAGTATTTAACTTTCTATCTGAGAAATGACTTGCAAATATGATCTCTCATTCCATATGTTACCTTTTCATTCTGTTATGATCAGAAAGTTTTTGAGTTGGACATGGTGGTGCACACCATGTAGGCAGGAAGACCTACAAGTCAAGACCAGCCTGGTCTACATAGTGAGTTCTGGGCCAACCAGGGCTACATAGTGAGACATTATCTAGCTGTCTCAAAAAAAAAAAAAAAAAAAAAAAAATGGAGAGAGACTGTGGAGTGAGAAAGAGAAGATAGTGAGGTGGGTTGGGGCTGGGGACCAGAGAGACAAGAGTGCCTGCATGAGTTTCTGTGCATCATGTGCATAGATTCCTGAGACCAGAGGGTGTCCATTCCCTGGTGCCGGAATTATAGTTGGGAGCTCCTGATATGGGAACTAGGAACTAAACCTGGTTCTTTGCAAAGCAGTAAGCACTCTTAACTGCTGAGTCATTTCTACAGCCCTGTCAGGTATATTCTTAAAAACTAATCTTCCTATATAGTTATGATATTATGTTTGTGTCAAAGAATGCACTAGCTAAAAACTCTCTGCAGTGAAGTTTGGGAAGTTATGTAAGGTAACTCCTGATTCGTTACTGTGAGCAGTTTGTATGAAGACACAGTAAGAGTCTGACCTGAGTTTTCACCGTTTTGAGGAACCATTAAATAGGAAGCAGAGGTTTTTAGAGGGTGGTAGTTATGGTACATCGGTGCCTTGTAAACCTTACTTGCATTTATAGAGAACTTAGAGATGCAGTTTGTCATTCCAGAAGTGATTTGGTGCAGTGGGCTGCTTTCAGACAGCACTCAGATAAAGCTGGGCCACTTTTTAAATCGCTGCTATGAATTAGAGATCCATGTTCCTCTGAAGTGCTGCTTTCTGGTTAGTAAGTGGGATTGGAGTAGTGGTCAGCACCCTGGCAGGCCAGGGCAGTAGTGGTTATGTCCTGGATGGAGGGAGTTATTTCTGTGATGGAGTAGTAGTCATGGTTATGTTCTAGATGTGTGAGTGGAGTAGTGGTCAGCACCCCTGGCAGGCCAGGGCAGTAGTGGTTATGTCCTGAATGGAGGGAGTTATTTCTGTGATGGAGTAGTAGTCATGGTTATGTTCTGGATGGAGGGAGTTACTTTGTGTGAGTGGAGTTGTGGTCAGCACTCCCAGCAGGCACTGGTGCTTATGTTCTGGATGTAGGGAGTTGCTTTGTGTTTAGTAGCTCCTGTTACTGCTCGGGGGCCTTGCCTGGGCTCTTGGCTGGGTCTATGCGTAGGTTATTGAGAAAATCTTGCCAGAGGAGATATAAGAAGGAAGATACAGCCTGGGAATTCAATCCAGTTTTATAGGAATCCTAGAGATTTTTATAAATGGAAACACTTCTGAATAATGTCACTTTCTTCAGACTATATCTGGGTGAATTTATAGTTATAGAATACTCTATAACTATTTTAGAATACTCTGAATAGCTATAGTTATAGAAATACTGCAGCATATAGTTATGGAGTCTCATGGGCTTCTGGAGGTTAGGTCATGTTATATTAGCCCTGGTGATTGAAAGGGGTTCAACACAGCCAGACATGGTGGTGCATGTCTATACTCCAAGCACTGAGGAGGCTGAGCTTAGGAGGTCCACACATTGGAAGCCAGCCTGAGTTGATATAACAGGACAGTCGCCTACTGTGTGTGTGCATGTGTTGAGTTCTTCACTGGTAGATATAAATTTGTGTTACTCTAGCAAATACTTGAGATAACCAGATTATAGAGAGGAAAGGTGTGTTTTGGCTCACACTGTGGAGATTTTGGTCCAGTGACAGAACATGGTGGGGGCTGTGGCAGAGCAAAGCTGTTGAACACATGTGCAGGATATAGCAAGAACATAGGTCCTATCTCCTACTTAGTTTTCTCCACCACCAGCAGCACCACTTTGGAGAAGCTGCCTGGGAGTCCTGGGCACATCTGTATCCACGCTAGCTGTGGGAGAAGCCACAAAACAATGACACTTGAAGGTGAACTAGAATGAAGAGAAAGTCCTTCTGAGGTGACAACTTTTGTGGTTTTTCGAGACAGGGTTTCTCTGTAGCTTTGGAGGCTGTCCTGGAACTCGCTTTGTAGCCCAGGCTGGCCTCAAACTCACAGAGATCCACCTGCCTCTGCCTCCCGAGTGCTGAGATTACAGGCGTGCGCCACCACCGCCCGGCTGAGGTGATAACTTTTTACCCATTTGATTTTCTCTATTTTAGGGCTGTATGTCAGTTGGACTTGGCAGTAATTGAAGACACTGCTTGTTACCTGAAACTCCTGCTTGGTCACCGCCCAGCTTTACTGAGTCCTTTCTTCCTGTCAGTCAGGGTGCCGTGTACATTGCAGGCATCTTCACATTTAATCCTCACATGGATGACAGTCTTCCCTCTCTGTTCCATATTTGTTTAGCCTTGGTTGTAGTCTACCTGTGGCCTAAGTACTGCTGCAGGGACTTGAGACTCAAGATTCTAGCCTTCCATAGGAGAGGCCGTGTGATATGTATGAGTGCTTTCCAGTCATGCAACTTACAGGCTGACTTTGGGGTATTTTTTTTAACTAAACAAAAATTCATATTGATTGTTAAGACTAAAAACAAATCATCAAATAAAGTTTATTAAGTGGTAAAAAATTTGTTTCCTTTTTAACCCCAACCCCACTGTTCCTTCTTTCCTTTACTTCCTTTCCTTTCCTTTCCTTTCTTTCTTTTCTTTTTTGAGACAGGGTTTCTCTGTTTAACCACCCTGACTGTCCTAGAACTTACTCAGTTGATCAGGCTGGCCTCAAACTCACAGAGATCCTCCTGTCTCTGACCCCCAAGTGCTGGGATTAAAGGCGTGCGCCACCACTGGCTGGCTCTTGTATCATTTTTATGCACGTGAGTGTTTTACTTGAATGTGTGACTGTACCACTTGTGTGCCAGTGCTTTTAACCTGAGCCATCTCTCCAGCCCCTCTGCTTCCCACTTCTAAAGGCCGGATTGCCTATGAAGAAAGCTATTATTTCCAAAATACTGTGTGAACGCAGCCACTTCCACATATGGGCTGTTACCTTGTTTTTAATCGTTGGGTCGCATTGTGAAACAGTTACTGTGGTAATGCTGGACACTTGATACATTTGCTGCCTATTTCTAGTTCTCTTTGATTGGGTCTTATTTTCTCCATTGATATTTGAAGTTTCCTTTTTAACTTAAATGAATGCCTAATTAAGGACAGTGTTTATCCGTATTGGGATTTTTATTTTTCTATTATTTTTAATTTATCTGTCAAATCTGTAACTTGTTTTTCTAGCCCTTTGTTCAAAAGCCCTTTGTGTGACAATTGTGTGTTCACCAATATTTCATCTTCATGCTTCTGTTTTGGGGTGTAGATCATAAAACATATATATGTATACATATATTAAGTTGTGCTATATGAAACGGGTATTTTTTAATAGGTATACGTGATTAAATAGCATTGTAGTTTTTCAGCCTAAGATTGTTAGGTATTTTTGTATGAGTTACTGCATTGACTAGAGTTTGAGAACAGTGTTAGATATAAGCAATAAAAAGGCATCTTGTCTTATCCTGGTCATTAGGGTAGAGACACCTTAGATATTTTACTTTGAGATATGATTGAAGTGTTTGATTGAAGTTAGATGTTTTTGTTGGTAGGAAAGGGAAGCATTATCAGTAGGGATTACATCTTATCTGTGAAATTGTTTGGCTATTTTGATAGTAGTTTTGGCTGTCTGAAGGACAGTAGCAGTCTCCCGACTCAGTTCCACTTAAGACTATTTCCTCTAGAAAACCTGTTTTTTTCTTTTCGGTTTGGGTGTTTTGTTTTGAGACAGTCATGAAGTACCTGTGCCTCAGGTGTGTGTCCCAGAGTGGGCTTGAACATTCGTCAGTTCTGCCCTGCTGGCTGGGCTGCTCAGCAAGCAGCACATCTCACACGTTCACGATGCTCTCCTCTGGTTGATGTGCATCTCTATGTACTGTGGCTTTTTGAAAACTGCAACTTTAGAAAAAGGGTTTTGAAATAGTCCAAACACTGCAAGAGCTGTCTTTAGTAATAGCAGCAAAATTCTTGAAGAACAAACTTCTAAGAACTCTGTAGACTCCCAGGAAAAGCATTCTTGAATGTAGTAGACTTGCAGAGAAAGACACTGTGCTTCATAGGAAACACAAGTTAAAAATGATCAGTTCTCTCTTACTTGATAAAAACAAAAATGTAAAGAGAACTTTTCATGGCAATAGGAAGTTGATGATGTTTACTTAGAAAAACAAGTGGAAATGCTGGGGGATTCTGAAGAAAGAAGCTGCAAAGGAGTGGTGGGCACAAGCAGTTGCTAAGACGAGCTGCTAAGCTTTCGTAGTGAGGAAGTGCTAAGGTACAGAAGATGAGTGGAGGGCAGTAGTGTAGCGTACTGGACCAAGTCTTTGTGGTTCATGCTAAGACTGCAGGGAATTGGGCTGAGGGTGTCACGTGATCAGCTCTAACTAAAGCCTTTGAGCCTGCATTGGTTTCCAGTTGAAGCTTCACTAAGTTACTGTCACAGCTGTAGTGGCTTAAAACAACACAATTTCATTCTCCTAGGTTCTATAGTGACTCAAAACAACACACATTCACTCTCTTGTGGTTCTGAAGGGCAAAAGTCCTAAGACAAGGTGTTAGGCTGTCGACTTCTAGTGCTCAGGCTGTGCCTCTGTCTTCTGGCTTGTAGAGGCTTCCTGCTTTCCTTGGCTCATGGACCCCTCTTCACATCACTCCCTCTTCATTCTGCTTCTTGCCCCTCTTGTTTTCCTTTTAGTTATCTGTGTGATCGTTCCCCTTTTCAGATTGAGGAAGTTCTTCTTTGTGTTTGACTTGATGGGAGTTTTTAACTTTTGTGTTTTGAGACTTTTCTTTCTTGTGAGGGGGAGTTAATATGAATTATCAGTCTTGCAATTCTTGCTTGGTCATCATATATTATCCTTTATGTGTATTGTTGGGATTGTTTGACCACTGTTTAGGAGTTTTGTGTCTTTGGTCAGGAGGGTTACTGCTGTTCTCTCTTCCTCTAATGGTTTGGCTTTCGCCACTGGAGTCAGACTGGCCTCAGTGGTCCATATTGACAGCTGTCTTTCCTTTGGAACAGGTAGTACAGAACTGGTACCATTGCGGTTATTTGCGCCTGGAGTTTTCTCTTGCAAAGGTTTTAAAGTACAATGTAAATTTCTAGGGTATAGGGCCCCCTTACCCCTCAACCCCTGCTTGGATGAGCTTTGGTAACTGTACCTTTAGAAGAATTCAGCTATTTCATTTAAGTTGTTAAATTTATTAACAAAATTATTCCTTATGTTTCCTTACTGTCCTTTGAGTATTTAAAGTATCTGTGGTGGCCAGGCCTCTCTCACGCTTGGTATTTATAACTTATCTTGATGAGTTTTGTTGTTGCCCAAGCTGCCGTGAAGACCCCCTGCCTCAACCTCCCACACACTAGGTTTATTTCTGCTTGCATTTTTATTACTGGTTTTACTTCTTTAGGAAATAATTTGCTGTTTGTGTTTTAGGGGTTTTGTTTGTTTTGTTTTTTAAAGGTGAAAAATGATTTGAGGCCTTTATGTATTTATTGAAGATTTTCTTGGATCTGTAGGCTAGCAGTTTTCATTAAGTTTAACACAAACTTCCTGTCTTGCCCTTCTCTGCTCCAGTTTAGAAACTCTGAATAACCATATAGTAGACATTGTGGAGTTGACCCTAGCTAATCTTGAGGGGTTTGTGTGCTCATCTTAGACCGGTTGTTCAGGCCCTCCTTCTACTGCTGCTCTTTCTTTGGTTGTGTCTAATCTACTGGGACATGTGATATATTTTCATCCATAGAAACACAGTTTTCTTTGTCTGTATTTTATTTCTCTTTTCTCTACTTCTTTTTGTGTTGCTGGGGCTCAAACCCAGGACCTTAGGCGTGCTAGGCAAGCACTGTGCCATTAAGCTACAGTCCCCACCTCAGTTTTCTACTTAAAAAATTAGGGTTTTGGTACTAAAGAGTGAGTTCAGGGTCTTTCATGTGCTTCCATTTTGAGATGGTGTTTCAGTGAGTTCCCAGGCTGATCTTGAACCCACTCTTGAACTTAGGCAGGACTTGAACTTGCCATTTTCCTGCCTCAGCTTCTGGAGAAGCAGGTGCTGCAGGCCTGTGCCATCAGGCCAGAAGTCCCACTCTTCTTGTTGAGTACATAGAGCACATGTATACTTGTCATGTGTTGCACACTTGGGCCAGTCTTAGGTGAGCTTCGGTTGACTGCTCTTCTTGTGTTTTCTTGTGTGCTGAGTAGCCTCGGTGGATGTTGAGAGTGGGGGATTCTACATTGGTAGGTGCTGGTATCTGTCTATATTCTTGTAATTATTCTTAAGCTGTGTTGGAAGATGCAGTTCAGTGACTTGGAAACGTTTACATTCTACTGAAGTCTTGCTCTTTCGTGTTCATCTGTGTTTGCTTGTTTTTTTTTTTGGTGATGCTGGGGATCAAAATCATGGCCTTGGATAAGCAGGCTGCTTTGCCAGTCTCTTGAGGTCTGGAGCAGGGCTTAGGCTTGGCTTGTTCTCCTGAGTTCACCTTCCAGTATTCTGTGAGCTATGGGTTGTTTGTTTTCTTTTTGTTTTTTGTTTTTCCAGTTTTTTTTCATGGGTTGGAATAGGTAGTGCTCCTGATGCATGTGAATGCCAAAGACCCATGTCACTAATCCTTTTAATTAATTCCTTCCCCAACCCTAGTTACCTTAAGTAGTGTAGTCAGCAGTTTTATTTTTTGTTTCCTTTTTTGCTTTTTTCGCATTTATTTTTAATATTTGTATGTGTGTGTGTGTGTGTGTGTGTGTGTGTGTGTGTGTGTGTACATACATACATATGAATGCCCTCAGAAACCAGAGATGTCAGTCCCTCTGTAGCTGGCATACAGGTGGTTGTGAGCTACCATGTAGACAGATGCTGGTCTTCTGGAAGAGCAGCCAGTGTTCTTTTGTTGTTGTTTGTTTGCTTTTCGAGACAGGGCTTCTCTGTGTTGTTTTGGTGCCTGTCCTGGATCTCGCTCTGTAGACCAGCCTGGTCTCGAACTCAGAGATCTGCCTGCCTCCGCCTCCGCCCAGCCTCAGCCAGTGCTCTTAACCACTGAGCAGTCTCTTTCTCCTAACCCCTCATTCTCGAGGTTGTCTACAACAGTTCCCTTTTCTGGTATTCTTTCTCAGGATCCTCACTGCCTGGGTTTCCTTGCAGTTTCAGCTTTGTCTCAGCAACTGGAGAATCCCTGGGGTCTCTACCTGTCCCCTCCCACACTGAGGCCTAGGAGCTCTCGGAAGGCAGTAAGCTGGGCTGTCATAGGACTTGCCTTCTTAGTTTCCCACCATGAAGGTTTTATCCTTTGTGGATTGGTGTGTAGGGTTTGAAAATCAAATCATTATTTAACATGTTTGTCTATTTAGGATTCTTGTTGTTGCTGCATCAGATTGAGAAGACTTCCTCCTATAGACTCCCAAGTGCTGGGAGTTAGATAAAGATAGGTTCATGCTTCTTTTTTTCTTTTTCTAATAACATATAAATCTTTTGATAATTGCAAGGCAGTGGTTGCTCATACCTTTAATCTCAGTACTTGGGAGCAGAGGCAGGCCAATCTCTGTGAGTTTGAGGCCAGCCTGGTCTACAGAGACAGCCAGGACAACCAGAGCTACGCAGAGAAACTCTGTCTCAAAACAAACAAACAAACAAAAAACAACAACAACAAAAACCTCTTAATAATTTACATTGGATAGGATGGTGTGTGGTTACTGTACCAAGAAGCCACAAACTTGAAGGCTTTACAGCAATACAGATTTACTGCCTTGCAGTTCTGGAAAACCAGAATCGGAAATGCATGCCTTTGTGTTGGATGGTGTATGGTTACTGTAGGAAGTAGCCACAAACTTGGTGGTTTTAATCAGATTTACTGCCTTGCCAGTTCTGGAAAGCCAGAATGGGAAATGCTTGCCACTGGCCTATAATGAAATGTTGATAGGGTCCATTTCTTTCTGTATTTGCAAGGGGAGATGGTTAAACTTGACTTTCCCAGCTGCTGGAGGCCACTGTGTTTCCTGGCCTGAGGCCTCCTGTTGTATCTGTAAAGCCAACAATGCAGCGTTGAGCCAGCTCCTCCTCATGCTTCTGCCTGTCTTGTTCTCCTGCTCTTGCTTCCAGTTTTCAGGACATTGGGCCCACCCAGACAGTTGAGGAGAATCTCGCTGTCTTCAGAGTCTCTGAGTAGACCGTTGACTTCCCCTGCACCCTTGGTTACCTCTCACATTCACAAGGTATTGAGGTGATAGAGTGGAGTGCTGGGGAAAGCTCTGGATCTTAGCCTGTTCTCCACAGAGAGACAGTCTCTAGAATCACTGTCCTATGCCTCAGGCATTTTTCTTTTTATAATAAAGAAGTATGATTTTATGTAAGATTTTATTCTTAACTTGAGTGTATAACTATATAGAAACAGCAAGACTCTAAACCTGCTTTTTAGCATGTTGATCATGTATAGCTTGTCCTTCGTAGATAGAAGTTAATGTTGTTTTTTATTTTATTTTTCTTCCTGGATAGGTTTTCTGTGTAGCCCTGGCTTGGCTGTCTTCCACTCTGTAGCCCAGGCTGGCCTTGAACTCAGAGAATCTGCCTGCCTCTGCCTCCTGAGTGCTGGGATTAAAGGCGTGCACCACCACTGCCAGGCAGTAAATATATATCTTCTATTTAACTTCAGATGTAACTTTAATATTTATGTTGAGATTTCCTCAGGCTTTTGTGTTTGTTAATTTCCAAAAGCTTTTCAAGCTTATGAAGACACTGCCACAAATACACTTTTTTTTTTTTTTCCCAAGACAGGGTTTCTCTGTGTAGCTTTGCGCCTTTCCTCGAATTCATTCTTTAGCACAGGCTGGCTTTGAACTCACAGAGATCCACCTGCCTCTGCCTCCTGAGTGCTAGGATTAAAGGCATGCACCACCACCGCCTGGCCATAAATACATTTTTAGGAAATAGTGGGTTTTTTTCCCTCTTAAAAAATCATATAATGATATTCCTCTTTCTTCTCTTTATCATAGCTAACTTGTGTATTGTTGCTGTTTACCTCACAGAACTGCTTACTTGCCTGTGCTCTTTCCCTCTCAGGCCTTCAGCAGTGTGCCCCATGCCAATCCTTTCAGAGCTCTCTAGCAGATGTTAGTACTGTAGGTCAGGATTTCCATCCTGACCTTCACACAGGCTCCTTTGTGAAGGCGCCTGTACACTTACTATTGACAGAATGATTTGTGTGCGTAGTTCTGAACAGTTAGCTTATCACAGGAGCTCCCACTGTGGTCTTTAATTTGATTTGTCACTCCACAGTCATTGCTACAGCTATCTGTATGTGCAGTATTTGACTTCTGTCTTCATATGTTCAAGTAACTGTTGGTAAAACTCTCAAGGCAGGAGTCAGTGTGCAAGGCAAGTCTTTACTGTCGGTCATTCTTTGCATTGTTCTCTCTGCCCATCCGTCAGCTGCGTTACAAATGGGACAAGCCAAAGAGGGCTTATGGGTGGAGGGGGCAGTGTGAGAGCACAGCGGCCAGTAGGGGTTGGTGACACCTGCTGTGACTTTTCCTTCCTCCTCCTTGCTGCTTCTGGCACATCGCTGGGTGAAAATGAGTCGACAGGTCCAGTAGGGCAGACTGTTGGGGTTAGTCAGAACACTGGATGCTGTCTTTGTCTTTGCAGCGGGGTCAGTCTGAGTTGTTCTTCTGGCCCAGGCAGGAAAAGCACCTGTCCTTTTCTGCCTAAAACTCACAGCCTGCTGAATAGGTGGGGTCAAGGCTTGCCATCAGATGAGTGCTCTGATATGTTAGTTTGTCAGTTTCTGGTCATGTATTTCCTTGGATGAAAATCCATTAATTGTGGGCTTTCCTTGACTCTAAAATGGGCATGACTGTGCTTTGTACATTCTCAGACACTTTGTAAAGGTTGAGTAATGTTAGTTTCTGGTAGCTTTTTACATGGGAGACATTCTGCCTTTTATTCTGTCTTCTTTGTACTATTAAGTTTGGGCTGTATCTCCATTTACATCTCTTCACCCCTTTTACTCAGTAAAGCTGCATAGCGTTACTGTATCATTCATTAATACCTTTATTCTTCTTATTTAACAGTTCACAGGTTGAGTGGTACCTAAGGACAGACCCCAGCGAAGCAATAGACACTGCTTTAAGGTGTTGTTTTATTTATGTTGGTTTTCATTCCATTCCCTTGTATAATGTTCAGAAGAAAAGCACATTTCCTAGTGTATCCCCTGGAGGATGCCTCTCTTGCTTTGTACTTCTAGCTCTCAGCACTCTCCTGGAGACAGTTGACTGCTGGCCACAGCTGCACTAGTACTGTAGTTGTTAGTCCGCAGGAGGAGGAGTGAAGCACTGCCAGGATCTTGGATTGCAGAGGTGGACCTGGAGGCAGATGCCCAGGTCCCGGCACAGCTCCACCCCAGACAGGTGGTTTCGAAAGGTGACGGTAGAATTTAGAGCAGTGAATAACTTGCATTATATGATAACATCAGGTAGCCCAAGGACGGATGAAGGGAAACACATGATGGATGCCAGCTGTATTGGAGAGTATGAGCTTGGGACTTTCACTTTCTTCTGTTCCTGAAGTAGCCTAAGACTTAGCACATCGGCTTGTTTTCTGTGAGCGGATGTCTGTAGAGATATGGCACAGTCTTCAGCAGATGGGTGTGGAGATAGATTCTGACTCACCGCAGAAGGAGTGCACTTAGACCTTGAAATGGCAGCCTAGCAGAGAGGCGTGTCAGCCCAGAGATACACACTGGAAGGGAGCAGAGAAGGCTTGAAAGGCTCAGTAGTGGGGATCTGTAAAAGAAATGTTTTTGGAAACATAGAGACATTTGCGTGTCTGACTTAAGAGAAGGAAGAGGTAAGAGGCTTGCAGAAGTCTCCGAGGAAGGAGGTAGCTAGGTAGCAGGGCAGCCTATCCCAGAGCCTGGAAGACACGGGTGATAAAACTGCAGTGTTTATCTAAGCACACATGCCCTGCCACTCCTGTCTTCAAGGAGTCTGGGTGACTTCTTGCTTGTATAGTTGAAGATAAAGGGGTTAACTTAGATACACCCAGTAGTTACAAATTGTTCTTTAGTGAGTGAATTTATCAGTGAATTAACACGTGTTACTGTATCCGCTTTATTATAATGGGAGGGATGTCCCTTAGAGAACTGGTTTGAGTGGAGAGCTGGAGATGGCATGTAGTCCCCTAATAACAGTAGCTAGGAAGCTTGTTATGGTCAGTATCTGTCTGCACCACATGGGACAGGTGGAGGCTGTTGAGAGTCCCTGCTTCCTGCACTTTCCTGTAGGCCAGTGCTGCTTGGCAGTTTCTGAAGAGTCCTATCTAAGCAGCTCCTCTAGGGGTGGAACTTAGCTCAGAGGCCTCATTGCAGGGAGAGAGGGCTCTGCTATGGTACCTGTGGTACACCTGGCCCATGGCAAGGCTCTGGAATCCTGGCTTAACCGAAAGTGGAGCTACACTTAGGGACTGGCTCATGTCCCTTTCATGTTGCCTCAGAAAGTCACCCTAGTGTCTTAAAGCCTTAGTACTTAAAGTGCCACCTGAATTTTTAATTAATTTTTTTACATGTGTGTGTGTGTGTGTGTGTGTGTGTGTGTGTGTGTACGTACACATACACACAAGCTATGACACATGTATGAAGGTCAGAGCACAGCTTGTGGGAGTTAGTTCTCTCTTTCCACCGAGTGAGTTCTGGGGCTAGAACTGGGGTATTTAGGCTTAGCAGCAAGTTCCTTTGCAGATATTTCATCCCACTGGACCCCTAAATTTTTTTATTTTAATTTTATTAAACATGGACTCTGTGAGCCCTTATCTAGAGGTGACATCTCATTTTTTGTTTTTGTTTTGTTGTTGTTATTGTTTCTCAGGACAGGGTTTTTCTGTGTAGCTTTGGCTGTCCTGGAACTTATTCTGTAGACCAGGCTGGCCTCGAACTCATAGTGATCTGCCTGCCTCTGCCTCTAGAGTTCTGGGATTAAACTGGGATTAAAGGCGTGTGCTACCACAGCCTGGCTTGTTTTGATTTTTTTTAAAGATTGATTGATTGATTGATTGATTGATTTATTATGTATACATTGTTCTGTCTGCACATATCCCTGAGGCCAGAAGAGGGCGCCAGATCTCATTACAGATGGTTGTTAGCCACCATGTGGTTGCTGGGAATTGAACTCAGGACCTTTGGAAGAACAATCAGTGCTCTTAACCTCTGAGCCATCTCTCCAGCCCCCTTGACTTTTTAAGACAGGGTCTCAGGTAGCTCAGACTGGCCTCTTAAGCCCCTAGGTAGTCAGAGATGACCCTGAACTCCTGATCCTCTTTGCCTCTACCTCCTAAGTGCTGGGATTGCATGTGCGCCCACCATACCTTGTTTATGGGTGCTGGCGTAGACTGGAGGGCAACATTATACCAACTGAACTACATCTCCACCCCTCCTTTTATCCATTAGGTTAGATTGAACAATGGGAAGTTTATTCATTAACTTTTATTCAGTAGGTACCATGCCCTAGGCCAAACCTAGGAACAGTCTTCTGTTTGATGGGGTGGACAGGCTTCTAGTTAGACACCTGACTTGCTGGGAGTTGCTATATGATGGCCAGGTAGTAGAGGCAGGACTGTCTAAGTATATTGGGAATGTTGGGAAAGGCACACCCCAGGAGGGAAACCTGTGCAGATACACTCAGTGTGATTCAGTTTGTGTGTTGCCTAGCAGGGTTGTTTACTTATAAACCAAATGTTTAGCTTTTAGAAAAGCTTTTGGGATCACCAAGTAAATAGATGTCTCTTAAAGTGTCATTGCTCAGAATGAGTGACCCATTTGGGATCCTAGGCAGTAAGATACTGTATCCTTGTTATAATGCCTCTTTGTCTCAGCAGTCTTGAATTTCTTCTTCTGCTTTCTGCCTCCTACCTAAAAAGAACAAAACCAAAATAAACAAGAAAAGATAGCCAGCTGAAACAATGGTGTCAAACATTGCTTCAGGGTGTGGGAGACAACAGGTTAGGATTAAAGAGAACAGCGTGGAGACCCCAGGACTAACCCTGACCTTGGACAAGTCATGGATCCTCCATCTGTTTTCCCTGCAGACTAAATGGAAATAAACTTTAGTTTAAAGGTCCATTTTCTACCCACCTTTACCTTCTTTTCTCCCCACTGTCAACCCTCTTGAAAAGTTTCCCAATGCAAATTTTAATTAGTGAATGTACATTTTTCCTATAAGTCATTTACTCATTTAAATATCTTCCATTTAATCTTTTAAGTGTGCATGCATGCCTGTGTCTGTGTCTGTGTGTCTCTCTGTGTCTCCACATGGACCAGAAGAGAACATTGGATTCCTGGAAGAATAGTTAGAAGCAGTTGTGAGCTGCCCCACATGAGGGCTGAGAACCAAGCTTGGCTCTTCTGGAAGAGCAGCAAGTACTCTTAACTGCTGAACCATCTTAATACTTTTGTTTTTATGTTCCCCCTTTGTGTGTGGGGGGGGTTGGTCTGGTATTGAAATAAATGGAACCTCCTCTGATAATTGATTTCATGGTCACATATGAGTAGGTTTGCCTACCATATTGTTTAATGATCACCACATGTGAACATCTTTCACACATCAGTGTTTTTTGAATGTGCTGTTGGTCTTAGAGAGAATGTGAGTAAGACATAGTCATTAGCTTCCAAGAATTTCTTGTTAGAGTGACATTGACAAAGAGATAATTACAGTGTAGGGTTAAAAGATACCTATCAAGGTGTGGGTATCATAGGAGGGATCTGAGTTGACTGTGTATATAGACCTACATACTGATCAGCTTCTGATGGAGAGAGCAGTACTGGCAAGGGACTTAGGGCTGAATCAAGGTAATTCAGTTTTACCTGCAACAAAACACAGCTCCATAACTTGCATCTGATTCACTATCCTTGCCATTATGTATCTCATAAGTATGCTTTGTGTTCATTGCTGTTGGAGACTGCGTCTCACTGTATAGGCCAGAGTGATCTGGAACTCACCATCCTCCTGCCTCAGTTTCCCTAATGCTACCATTTCCAACTATAAGTGTGCCTTTTTGTTTGCTTTAGGCAGTGGGCTGACCTGTGAAAAGTCTGAGAAAAGCTTAGTCAGAGTAAGCATACATCTTTCTGCTATGATCACCTTACCCCTGTATAGGAGGTGGCAGGCTGCCTGTCTCTTATAGAGACTAAACATACTTGGAAGATGGACTTGCCTATGACCTTGAGCAAGTGGTCTAGCCTTCTTGGCTCAGCTACCTGATCTGTTGATGGGTGTTAGAGAAGTACTCCCCTTCTGAGGTTTGTGTGAGTACTGAATGAGAACATGTCTAGGGCTTGGCATGCAGTAGGAAGTACTGGACTAGCCCTTGTTGTTGTTACATATTCATAGCATGTTTCAGTACGGGGCACTTATGCAATACCAGGCAAGCCACATTGCAGTTATTTTCAGCTGGACTAGACTAGTTCCTTGGTCTGAAGATATTTCATGTATTCAGTTCAGCAAGCATTCATTGAGGGCCAGTATGCCAGACAGTGGGTTGGTCATCAGTGCCTCAGCATTGAAGAGATCCTTGACCTTGAGGAGTTTGCTATTTTATTTGTGCTGTCCTTTGTCTTCCCAAAGTACTTTTCAAGATCAGGACAAAAACTTCTATTGGAAAAATAGGAGGAATTCCAAAATATTGGGGGAGCTTGTTTGTTGTTTGTTTATATTTCATGTGCATTGGTGTTTTGCCTGCATGTATGTCTGTGTGAGGGTATTGGATTCCCTAGAACTAGAGTTACAGATAGTTGTGAGCTGCCCTGTAGGTGCTGAGAATAGAGCCTGGGTACTCCGGAAGAAAAGCCAGAAATCTTAACCACTGAGCCATCTCTCCAGCGCCCCCCCCCCAAAGATGACATATAAGATAGATTAAGGGGGGCTGGAGAGATGGCTCAGAGGTTAAGAGCCCTATCTGCTCTTCCAGAGGTCCTGAGTTCAATTCCCAGCAACCACATGGTGGCTCACAACTATCTATAATGAGATCTGGTGCCCTCTTGTGGCGTTTGGCAAACTTGCAGAAAGAACACTTTACATAATAAATAAAATAAATCTTTTAGAAAAAGATAGATTAAGGTAAATTGTCACTTCTCAAACCTTATTATTACAACTCTAGAAAGACTCTGTCTAAGTTGAATTTGGGACCCATTTCTTATTTATTAGTGCTGCAGTGAGAACAGCCAACTTGTTTTGTGAGGTTAACATGCTTAGTGGATGTGTTGTCTGCTTCATGAAGGTGAAATTTTTTTTTTATCTGTATCAGATCAGTGATAGCAAAGAAATAAACTTGGTAACTTTTGAATTTTCAGAGCAGGGTGTGGTAGTGTTACCTATGTTCCTAGTGTTCCAGAGATCGAAGCAGGAGGATTGTATGTTCTTCGCATGTCGGGCTACATACTACACAGTGAAGTTTATTTTTCCTTCTATACAGGGTCTTGCAGCAGTAGCTGGACTAATCTTGAATTCATTATCCTTGACCTTCCAGGTGTTAGGATCACAGGTGTGGACCTACATGAGCAGTCTTTTTTAAAAACTGTATATATGTTTGCATGTATGGGGGTTTGTGCACACGCCAGTGTAGGTGTACTTGGAACCCAGGTGAGGTGTTAGATCCTCTGGGGCTGGAGTTACAGGCTGATGTGCGTGTTGAGAACTGATCGGGTCTTCTGCAAGAGCTCTTATTGCCAAGCTGTCTCCAACCCCTATTCATGGTCTGAGTCTTCTTTGATGGGCTTTTCTTCTCGGGTCCTGCTCATTGTCCTGCGTTGTCATTCTCTCTGTATTTGGTAAGGTTTTAAGATCTGGCTGAGAACCATACTAAGATCCTCATCTAAATTCAGAATTACACTTAGGTCATTTATTCAGGGACAGAAGAAAGAAAGTACGACAGCTTTTTGGGTCAACCTAGGAGTAAGCTAGTTTATATACACTGGAGAATTTCTTCAGGGTTTTTAGAAGCAGTTCTTAAACTGAGATTAACTAAGTTATGCCAGTCTTTTTTTTTTTTTTTTTTTTTAAAGCCATAATCTCACTGTCTTAGTTGACTTTGAACTCACTGTGTAGACCAGGCTGGCCTCAAACTCACAGAGACCTTACTGCTTCTGCCACTCAAGTGCTGGGATTAAGGTGTACACCACCACACCTGCCTTAAATTGTGCTATCTTGTCAGGGCCATCAAGAGTCATCATTCCTGGCGTCCACTAAGTGCTTAGCAGAGGGTTCCATGAATGTCCCTGACAGTAAGTACTTGGTATGTTGTGGCTCTCCTGTCCCAGAGTCCTCATGCTGTAGTTTATACATGAGAAACCAGTTCTGACCAAGAGCCAATGTTTTTCCCAACTTTCTTTGATAGTAGCTAATAGTAAAATTTAAATTTACTCTCAGTTAAGCACCTCAACCCAAAATTCTGAAATTCATGATGCTTCAAAGTTTCAGTCTTTTTGAGGGTTGATATGTTGCCTACCACAAGTGGAAAATTCTGTACCTGACTTCATCTGTGAAGTCACAGTCAAAATAGAAGTACATGGCTAGGGTTGTGGCTCAGGTAGAACACTTGGCTAACCTATGTATGAGAACTTGGGTTTGCTCCCCAGCACTGTAACCACCCTCACCAAATGGAGGCACACTCATAATAGTCTCTAAAATTTCCTTCAGGCCATGTGTATTGGTATATGTAAAACACAAATGATTTTTTGTCTCATTCCAGAATCTGAAAATCTGAAATCTAAAACATTCCTGTTTCTAAATGTTTCCAGTATGGGACACTCAATCTGGTGTTTTGATTGGTAGTTTATTCCTATTTTAGGAGTTTCTACCCTTCTCTCTGGTAGATGAAGCTAGTGCACACAGATTACCCAGAAACACTCAGTAGCATAGAAAGAACATGGCAGATGCTGCTGGACACTGTTGTTTTCCCTTTAATGTCTCCAGTTTTGAAGTGAAGATGAATATAAGGAAAACAGTTTGCAGTGAAGGACATGGTCCTAATTCATATTTAAAAACTTGATAGTGTAAAAATAGATCTGTTCTTAGCTACATGGAATTTTTGTTTCCCTCAGTAACATTTATTTGACTATTTTAAGGAAATTATGGAAAATACTGACTTCCTTCCTAATGGTATTCCTCTGAGACTTGCTAACATTGCAACTGAGTTTACTCCAAATGAGTGGTATGTGACTTGGGGACTAGCTTCAGTAATAGGAAGTGACTTGAGCAAAGATTGCAAGGAAGTAGAGGTCAGAGATCAGCCTTGAGTAAATTCAGCCCAAGAGTAGAATGCCATAGTGATCGTCCCACATTCCACAGCTATGTTTTGGGCTTTGACGCTCTTCTGACTGAGAAAGTAAAAGAGGCCGTTGACTGGCAGCTGGGGTGATAGGGCTCTGTAGTAGAGGTGTGAGGGTGCTGCAATCATACAGTGAAACATCCACAAATGGACATTGGGTTCACAAGACTAGCAAAACATTCCTATACCCAGGCTGCTTTCCATGAGCCTATGGAGCAATGGATTTGGGGAAACAAATTTTGTTTTGGTTTGTTTGTTTGTTTTTTCAAGACAAGGTTTCTCTGTGTAGCTTTGGATCCTGTCCTGGAACTCACTTTGTAGACCAGGCTGGCCTCGAACTCACAGATCCCCATGGCTCTGCCTCCTGAGTGCTGGGATTAAAGGCGTGCGCCACTACCACCCTGCAATATTTTGAACTTTTAAGGGAAATGTATCATATGCACTTGCATAGAGCTAGAGTTTGTAAGAATGTGTGACATAATGTTAACTTTACCTGTTAGTCATTTGTTCTTTTTACAGTGTAGTCTCATCTGGCCTTGAACTTTTAACTGCCTCAGTCTCACAGGTTCTGGAATTAGAGGCATGTACCACCTCTCTTAGTTTGTTTTCTAATTCTAAACTAATGTTCTAGTAATTAATTACAGTTTCTTTGTATTTTCCTTCCTTCCTCGTTTCTTCTTCCTAGTGTGTGTGTGTGTGTGTGTGTGTGTGTGTGTGTGTGTGTGTGTGTTGGAAACTGAACCCTGGCTTTCATACATTCAATACATGTTCTGTTGCCAAGCTACACCTACAGCCTCTCAAAAATTTAAAGCTGTCTAGTTACTGGGATTTTAGGGAAGTAAAGCTATTGAAATAGAGCACATAACAGATTGCAAACAGACAAGAATAGGGGACAGCTATGTCTTCTAGAGAGTATGAAGGCTATGGTAGAGGTATTAAGAGCTGACTCCCAAAGGACCATAACAAGTCATTTTATGCATGAGTCCCTAGAGGGAAAAAACCCAGTATGGTGACTACATTTTATAGATTGCATCCCTCTCTTCCTTCCTCCCTCCTGTTTTTATTTGCTTCATAGGTGTAATTAATATGCAATAAGATTCACCAGTTTCAAGCATTCTTGGGTTATCTTCACAAACGTGCAGCCATGGGAGCATCATTTTAGACAAAGTCTCATCATCTTGAAAGTTCCCTGGGCTTCTTCACAGCCCGTGACTTCCCTCAGTGGTCAGGCAGTTGCTCATCTGCTTTCTGTCACTGAACTTGTTGCCTTGTCTAGACTTTCAGATGAACAGAATCATTTAGTATGGCATCTGTGAGGTTTGACTTGGTTCACACAGCGTGACCTTTTGAAATATTGGTGCTACATGGAAGGGTTTCCTTGGTTTATTGCTGAGTAGATAGACACCCACTGTTTATTCACCTGCTAATGAACTTTGGTTTGGTTGCTTTTCTCTCCTACTTTTGAGCTGTTATATTTAAATGTTTATGAATGTTCAAGAATCTATTTTTTAAAGTATTTTCCTTTCTTGTAAGCACCTAAAATAGATTGTGTTGTTTGATAATTGTAATAAACTGTCAAGTCATCCTCAGGAGTGTGAGAGTTACAGCTACTTTTTGCAGAACGTCTCTGTCCACATTTGATGCTAGTCATTTAGTAAGGTATGTCCTTGCATTTGTGAAATGGCTGATGGGGCATCTTTCCAGGTGCACTTTGGCCATTTATGGAATTCCTTTTGTTTTCAGTCAAGTCTTCTCAATTCTTATTGAGTTGTCTTATTACTCTTTGAAAGTTCTTTATATCATGGATGTGAATCTTTCATTAGATATATAGTTTACACTTTTTCTAGTATATGGTTAGTGTTTTCATTATTTTTTCTTTACTTAAAATTGGAGCTGGGTGGTGGTGGTGCAAACCTTTAATCGAAGCATTTGGGAGGCAGAAGCAGGAGATGAGACCAGCCTAGTCTACAGAGTAAGTTCCAAGACAGCCAGGGCTACACAGAGAAACCCCGCCCCCAAAATAGATAGATAGATAGATAGATAGATAGATAGATAGATAGATAGGTAGGTAGAGAAACCCCCGCCCCAAAAATAAATAGATAGATAGATAGACAGACAGATAGACAGATGGAAGCCCCACCTCCAAAATAAATGAATGAATGAGTGAATGAATGAATGGAGGTGGGGCTAGAGAGATGGCTCAGCAGTTAATAGCACTGGCTGCTTTTCCAGAGGACCTGGATTTGAATCTCAGCACCCACGTGGCACCTTACAACTGATAACTCCAGTTCTGGAGGACCTAATGCCCTCTTCTGGCTTCTGCAGGCAATAGATACTCACATGATACACAGACATACATGTGAATAAAACACTCATACACATAAAAAATCAATTTTTGGTTGGCTGTTTTTTGAGATAAAGTGTCACTCTGGGCCTCACACACTCAATCTTTTTTTTTTTTTGACCACATGCCTTGCCATAAACAATGCCTTTGGAGAATCAGTGTTTTAAATTTTTTGTTTTGTTTTGTTTTTTGAGACAGGGTTTCTCTGTAGCTTTGTGCCTTTCCTGGATCTCGCTCTTAGACTAGGCTGGCCTGGAACTCACAAAGATCCACCTGCCTCTGCCTCCCAAGTGCTGGGATTAAAGGTGTGCGCCACCACCGCCACCCAGCTAAATGTTTTTTTTTTTGTTTTTTTGTTTTTTTTGAGCTGAGTATCGAACCCAGGGCCTTGTGCTTGCTAGGCAAGCGCTTTACCACTGAGCTAAATCCCCAACCCAATGTTTTACCCCCACCCCCCCGCCCCCCATTCCCCCCCCCCCCCCCACACACACAAGGTTACAAAGATTTACAGGGTTTTGTGTGTTTTCTAGTTTAGGCTAGGAGTAGATTCCTATTATTGAGCTCTGAAATGTATTCTGAGCTAATTCTAGTGTTCAGTAGATGTCAGTATTCATTATTTATTTGCATGACTGTTCTAGCCCAATTAATGGAGACTTTCACCCATCAAATTGCTATGGCACCCTTTTTGAAAATATATAAACCACATATGTACATGTTAGTGTTTAGGTCTTGGCTCTCTTCTTTTGGGATGGAGATGAAGCATACATTGTATGTAAGTATTCTACTACTGAGCTACATCCTCAGCCCCTTTCAGTTCAGTTTTGTTGATTAGTAGATTTGTCATTTGATTATTGTAGCTTTTTTCTCGTCTTGTTTCTTGAGACAGGGTCTTGTGTATCTAAAGGTGGTCTTGAATTCTTGATCCTCATGCCTCAGCTTCCCGAGAGCTGGCTAGGATTGCAGGTGTGGACCATTCTGCCTGGCTGCAGCCTCTTCTAATTTCTCTGAATGTCCCTGAATTTTAAACCTATGAAATTTAAGTTTATAATTGACTCATACATCAATGAGATCATAAGATAGTCTTGTCCCGCCCTGTCCTTTGAGTTATTGGTGTTTTCTGTTCATAGCTAGTGCTCAGCATCAAAATTGGTATCCTCAAGCTTTTAAAGCAAACCAGGCAGGCTAGAGGTCAGTTAGGATTTGTGCCTGGCTAATCAAGGGAGAGAATACAATGATGCTTTTTATACTCACGAAACCAAAAGTAAAAGGTGATGGAATTTATAGTAATACCAAAACTTATTTTTCAAAGAAACATTAAGTATTTGGGCATAACAGAATTTTTGGTTTGGGGTTTTAGATTTTATTTGAAACTACTAGGTTTGGAATCTACCAAACTTAGCATTTTACTTTTTTTCTCCTTGTAAAATCTCTCACATTTGAGCATCCAGTTTTATTTTAAGATTCTGTTGAACAATTCTTCTAACTTAAAGTTTATCAGAGATAAGCTATTGAAAGACTTGACAGTGAATAAAATGATTGGGCCATGTACTTAACAAATATGTTTAATAGTATTAAAAGTTTATACTATGTACTAAAGAAATTAAAACATTCTTTTAATCTCTTTCTATTATAGCACATTCTCAGTTTAATATTGAACCTACATGGTTAACTTAAACGAGGCCCATGTTTTTCTTTTTCTTTTCTTTTTTCTTTTTCCTTTTTTTTTTCTTTCTTTCAGACAGTGTTTCTCTGTGTAGCTTTACACCTTTCTTGGAACTCAGAGATCCGCCTGCCTCCACCTCCCAACCGCTGGGATTAAAGGCATGCACCACCACTGTCCGACTAAGGCCCATGTTTTTCTAACTGCTTGCTTGGGGTCATTAATTTCACTTAAAGCAGTTTTTACGTTTTAAATGTCTGGTTGTGCGCAAATGCAAATCTCTACCGTTGGTAGAATTTTGTTGGCTTATTCTATTCTCTGCTTCTGTTCTTCAGGGCTTTCTTGTGAACTTTAAAGAGTACAGTCTTGTAACTTTTAAATGTGTGATTAGTGAGTTCTGAAGGAAATGAATGTACTTATTGGGTATATAGTTTTGTTTGTTCCCATCCTGCTAATTTGGGCCACGAGTACATTTGCACATCAAAATTAAGCTTCACCTCCTTGACTATTAAAACTAAATTTTTAGTTTTTGATTGTAGGTTGATTGCTGAGTAGTTATTATTCCACGCTGGCAAGAAACTTACTGGAATCTTGAGTAGATAAAAAGGAATATATATATATAGTAATAGATAAAATAAATACTCTACTGTAGCGGTCAGCAGGCCCATGCCTCATTCCATTTCTAAATTCAACTTGTAGTTAATTTGTGAGGTGCCCTTGATCTTAAACAAAAAAAAAAAATCAAAACAATATTCCTCCTAAGTTGTGACAATAACTACTTTTGCAGTCTGTTTCTACACAAAGGGAAATAGCTCCAAAATAGACCTCACTCTGATACTTTTTACTGCAGTGCAATAGTGTTGGGAAATGAAGAGACATGAAGATAGTCGCTATTAGACAGCTGGTTGAGGATACGGAACTCCAGTCTTCTAAAAGGGAGAGGAAAGGGCCAGTTTGTGAAATATAGTACTACTCCTCTTTTTTTTTTTTTTTTTTTGAGCTGAGGATCGAACCCAGGGCCTTGCGCTTGCTAGGCGAGTGCTCTACCACTGAGCTAAATCCCCAACCCAGTACTACTACTCTTTGGTTTGACTAACGTTTTGTTTGTTTGTTTCTTTACTTATTTAGTTTTTGAGACAGAATTTCTCTGCGTGTCCTCTGGCTGTCCTGGAACTTGCTCTGTAGACCAGCCTGGCCTGGAACTCACAGAGATCCGCCTGCCTCTGCCTCCAAAGTGCTGGGATTAAAGATGTGTGCCACCACACCCAGTTTTGACTAACATGTTAATGGAAGTATGATGCACATTTGGTGTACATTTTAAATATATGACTTTTGAATTTTATATGTGAAAATATTTATAAAACCTCTTGAGTAAAATTTTATTTTTAAAGATTTATTTATTTTTATGTGGATAGATGTTTTATTTATGGATTTTTTTTGCTTGCATGTATGTCTTTGTTACACATGCATGCAGAGCCTGCAGAGGCCAGAAGAAGGTGTCTGATCCCCCTGGAACTGGAGTTATAATTGTGCGTCACTATGTGGGTGCTGGGATTATGAACCTAGGTCCTCTGAAAAGGCATCCAGTGCTCTTAACCACTGAGCCATCTCCAGCTTCTCAAATAAAAATTTATAGACTATCCAACTTTGCCATAATTTTTCATTGGGAAATACTTTAGTCCATTTACCACTTTTATCAGTGGTTTAAGTGTTGACTTGGGAAGTATGTGGAGATATAAATATATATATATATTCCTTTTGAGTCCTCGTGCTGAAAGTGAATATTCCACAAAGAAGATACTGCTTAACTTAGTGACTGTGATGGATGCTATCATTATCAAATAGGCATAATTATGTATTTCTGAAGCAGGAAGTACTATTGCATAAAACCAACCAAAGAAATTCTGTGTAGGATGTGGGAAGGAATATTGACTTTATAAAAATAGATATATCAAAATACAATTAACGAGTGACAAATGAAGGACATTGAAAATGTGTAGTTTTGAGGTGGCACATGTGAACACCCATGAAACTACTGCCACAATGAAGTTAAGGAATAAGCTTTCTCTCCAGTTTCTTTGTGATCTTTTAGCAACAAGTCTTGGCCTTCTCTCATTCTAGGTTACTTAGTATATTCTAAATTTTTAAATTAACATAGTAATTATTTTGTGAGTCATCTGTCAAATTGTTTTGGTCACTGGTTCTCTTACTGCTGCCCAGTATTCTGATGTGGGATAGTTATCACACAGTTGTCAGCCATTCGCCCATGGGCTGAAGCTGTTGCCTGTAAAGAAGTCACTCTATCTTGTAGAGATCCCTAGTAATGGCATGTCAGCAAGTAGACATACACTTAAGCTTTTCAAAAGCTACAACTCGTTTTCTAGAGTGGCTGCACTGTTTGTGTTTATTTGCACATTTACCCCTCAGACAGATGTTAAAGTGCCAACACCTAGTCTGGCAGATTTGTAAACTCAAGTCATCATCCTACTGTGTATGCAGTTTGCTTTGCCTTGTTTTACTAGTGTGTGTAGTTTCTCTATTGCCTGGGGATCTTTGATGTCTGTTTTGGGGACAAAGTCTCATATAGTCCAACTCTGGACAGTCTTGCCTGTGCCCCAAGTGAGTACTGGGACGACAGGTGTGCCACCACTCCCCAGCCTGGCTAGCAAAACACAAGCGTCTTTTCATGTGGTTATTCCTATGTGCCGTTCATGCTGTCTTTACCTAAATAGTGTTCAAATCTTCTCTGCATCTTAAAGTTGAATTTTCTTAGTTGAAAGCTTTATTTATTTATTTAGTGTAAATCTTAGTTCTTGGTCAAATGAATGTTTTTCAAATACAGTTTCTAGTCTGTGGTTTGGATTTCTACTATAGTTTTTAGAAGAGTGAAGTTGGTTTTTTTAATTTAATCACATTTGACTTTTTTATTTCAGTTTATGGTTGTGCATGCATGTGTGCATGCATTAAAACTTCAAAACTCAGGGTCACTAACATTTCCTCCTATGTTGATTTCTAGTTTTAGAATTTTAGCTCATTAAGTTTTAGTGTTCAAGTTGATGTTTATAATGTTAAATTCTGTGAATTTTCTTGTCTATATGCTATCCATTTTTATCATTATGGTTTATTGAAAAGATTATTTCTCCCTATTGAATTGCTACAACATCTTTGTCAAAAATCATTTGACCATGTGAGATGGGATTTCTGTTTTCTGAAGTCTGAGTTTTGTCTTTCTGTCAGTATGACGGCTGTCGTGATGACTGTCTGTAAGTAGCAAGGTCAGACAATCAAGTCATCCACCCTTTTTGTCTTTGTTCCAAGTTCTTCTTCCTGCTTTTTAAAGGCCTTTACTTTTCCACATGCTAGTGTCGTCTTTTAAATGTCTGCCCCCAAAAAGCTTAAGATTTTTAACATTTTTAAAAATTTTATTTATTATGTATGTGTATGTATGGTGGAGGAGTGCATGTGGTTGGTATATGGAGGTCAGAAAAAACTTTGTGGACAGGTCATCAGGCCTGCACCAGGCACCCTTAACTCCTGAGCATCTCCTTGGCCCTTTAAACATCTTAAGTCAGTACTGCATTTCTAGGTAAACATTTGATCATGTTGTGTTTACATATTAATGGATTGGTTCTGCTGATATTTTGATGAAAAGTTTTGCATATATGATTGCACAGATATGGTAATGATCTCAGTTTTTCTTAATGTCTTTGTTTAGAGATCACTGATTCATGAAATGAGGATTTTATTTTCTTCTATTTTCTAATAGAGTACATGTAGTTTTTTGGTTTTGTTTTTTCTTAAATATTTGAGAGGAGGGGCTGGAGAGACAGGTTAACAGTTAAGAATACTTGTTGCTCTTGCAGAGGACCTGTAACTCCAGTTCCAGGGAATCTGATGCCCTCTTCTGATCTCCAAGGGCACCAGATATGCGCGCGCACACACAAAACACTTAAACACATAAAATAAAAAAATTAAATCTTGAAAAAAATATATTTGGGAAAATTCATGAGTCAATGTAGGCCTAGAGGTGTTTTGTTTGTTTGTTTGTTTTGTTTTTGTGAGAAGGCTTTTAACTACAAAATAAATGTCTTTGGTATATATGGGGCTATTCAAATTAACCTCAATGCCTTTGGCATTTTGAGTCTTTTGAGGAATTTGTCTGTATTCAAATCTGAGTTGCTGACTGTATTAACAGAAGCATTAACACTGTTGACTGAGCAGCCTTGTCATGATTATGGAGAGTACATGATCCTGGCTTTCCTTTCTTAGGTTCATAATGCACTACATCATCTCTTTTTTTCACTGTCTAGTCTACTAGAAGTTTGTCAGTTTTACACTCTTTTCAAACAAACAAAAAACCATCTGTAATATTTGCTTTGTCTGTTTTCTGCTGTTCTCTTGATTTTCTTTTGTGGTACTGAACAGAGTCTCAGTTATGTTGGGTACATGCTGTACAACTGGCATGCACCTCAGCCCAATATTTTTATTTTTTATTTCTTCTACTTCAAGTGTAAGCTATTCTTCATTTCTAGTTCTTCAGTCTTTTTGGGGGGGAGGGGTTATGGGGAAATTATGCAAGATATAAATAATTATATTTAGAATGTAGTTTTATACATTATATAGTGTTTATGCAGCACAGATATTATAGCTATAGGACAAATGCCGTACTATTTATTATTAGATATTATATAACACACAATAAAAAAATATCTCTTTAAAGGCTGAATTGACACAAGTGGAACATTTAACTGACACTTTTTGGTTTTTGTTTTCTGAGACAGGGTCTCTCTATGTAGTCTTGACTGTCCTGGAGCTCACTATATAGTTCAGGCTGACCTCAAACTCACAGAGATCCTCCTGCCTCTGCCTCCCCAAATGGTGTGATTAAAGGTATGTGCCATCATGCCCAGCTTTAACTGACATGTTTTAGGCAACTGTAACACACTGTTACAGATATGTCAAAAGCTTATTATTTTCGTCACAATTAATTTGTGGTAGCAACAGGACACCACTCACCTTTGTAACCAGCATTGGTTACAAGTATCCCACTGGGCATATTTAAATGAATCTATTGTACCTTGATATGTCTTATAAAAATAAATCTCCTATCTAATGTTAGATTTTTTTTAAACGTTTACATAAGTGCCTTTTCTCTTTTTTTCTTCCCCTTCCATCCATCTCCTATACCCCCTTTCTGCTGCACAGGGTGACCTTGAATTTGTAATTCTTCTCACCCTCCATAGTTGGGAATTCAGGTGTATACTATCACACCTGGTATAATCTTATTTGGAATAATTTCAAACTGAAAAAAGACCTGTAAAAGTCAAAATGCAGTGTGGGGAAGAACGTGCTTTACAAGGAGATTGACAGTTGCTCTGTCATTTGCTGTTTATTTCTCCTACCACACTTGCATGCAGTACTAAAGCATTTTACGGGCATGGAGTTGGTAAGCTGCTTGCCTTGCAAGTCATTCATTCCCCAGAACTCATGTATAAATGCCAGGCATAGTGGCACAGGCTGGTAATCCAGCACCAGGAATGCAGATCCTGGGGTTCACTATCCTGCCACCTGGCCTATTTGGTGGGTTCCAGGCCAGTGAAAGGACCTGTCTCAAAAACCCAACGTGGATGAGGAATGGCATCTAAGGCTATCCTCTGGCCTGCATGAACATGCATACATGCTCATACAAAAAGAATTTTCATCCATGGAAGAACGGTTGAGTGTGGAGTTCTTCGGGCACATAGTATTTAAAATGCAAAATTTAAAGTAAATTTTGTAAAAGATTAGAAAACAGTGCACAAAACTTTTGTGTGTTGTGTTTTTGTTGTTGCAGCTCACTAGTAAAGAGCATGTGTAACAAGAGGAGGGGTTTGATCCCAACCACCGTCCTCATTCACCACTCCCCCACAACTAAATAGTGAGCAGAGCCTTTGACACACACTTGTAATCCCAGCGCTTGAGAAGTTGAGGCTGGAGGTTCATAATTTCAAGTGCTGCTTGGACTGCAGAGTGTACTCAATCAAGGTCAGCCTGATTTACGAGATTAGAGGGTTTTTGTTTTTTTTTTTAAAACAAACAAACAAAAAACAAAAACAAGAAGACGGACAAACAGAGCAAAGGCCTGTGTTGTAGTTCAATAAGCAAAACCGAGCTGCCTGGGTTCCAGTCATTCTTGTTCCCAGAGACCCACTTCCTTGATAAGAAGGAGCCACAGTGCCTTGGCTTGGCTGCAGGCTGTGCTTATGGGGATTTGCTTTCTGCTCCTGGCCTTTTGCAGGATCTTTAGTGCCTTCTTTTCATAGTCTTGCTCTAAAAGGCATTTTTGTGTGTGTGTTTTGTTTTTGAGACATGGTCTGTAGGCCTGGGTGATCTGGAAGTCACCTTGTAGAGCAAGCTGGCCTCAAATTTGCCGGTCTTCCTATCTCTTCCTCTGCCAGGATTAGAGTATCTGCCACTATGTCCCAAGACAGTGTGTTTGTTGAGGGTGTTATTTGTACCAGAGGGAGGGTCCTTGCCCAGGTCTAGGTCACATTGTCTCCACTCTGGTTTCCCACCTTTTGTCTTCTTTAGTACTTGTGTTGCCCTCCTCTACAGCTTCTGGTCCTCTTGCCATTGTGGTGGTTTCCAGAGGCTCTCTTCGTATAGCAAATGTAAGCAAATTGGAAAGCTAAACTTTTTATTTCCTTAAAAGACAATGTTTATTCATGTTTTAAGATTTGAAGGTTCTGGAAGGCCTATGGTGTCATGTTCAGGGTAGCGTTACAGCCAGGTGATGGATATCAGCCAAGGCTCTATGCTGTCTGAGGGGCTCCTGCACATCATTCTTGCTTGCAGGCCTTGCTTCACAGTGTTCTACAGAGTCCGATTCGTTACTAAGGAAATCAGAATATGCTAGCAGCTGTCATTGGCATTCCAGCAGAGAAACTGACAGTCAGGGAGTTGTGTGCCCTGCATTATCCCCAGGGCCAGTTAGTGCTCTTTGCAGGTAACAAGGATGCCTGTGTAGATGAGCAGCATCCAGGCTCTCTGCCTCCTTTTTAGGCTTATTTACTTAGGTGTGTTGCTACACTGAAGTGTTCTACAACAGCAAAACAAGGTCCAGTGCTTTAGTAAACATGTCAGAAATAGTTTCCCCTAATAGCCGATGCCCTTCAAACTGAAATGTCTTTAGATTAAAAACAGAACTGAAACCCGGTGAGTCCCTCTGACCAATGTTCCTAGGGCCTACCCTTTCTTTTTTTTTCTTTTTTTTTTCTTTATTATTATGTGTTTTAAATTTTATACATCAGCCATGGGTTCCCCTGTCCTCCCCCCTCCCGCCCCCACACCCACCTTCTCCCCAGCCCCTCCCATCCATTCCCATGTCCTCCAGGATCAAGGCACCCCTGGGGATTCATTTAAACCTGGTGGATTCAGTATAGGCAGGTCCTATCACCTCCTTCCAGACTGAGCAAAGTGTCCCTGTGTAAGCCCAAGGTTCCAAACAGCCAGCTCATGCACTAAGGACAGATCCTGGTCCCACAGACTGGGTACCTCCCAAACAGTTCAGGCTATTCAATTGTCTCACTTATCCAGTGGGCCTGATCCAGCTGGGGGCTCCACAGCCTTTGGTTCATAATTCATGTGCTTCTATTCGTTTGGCTATTTGTCCCTGTGCTTTTTGCAATCTTGGATTCAACAATTCACGCTCTTGCAGACCCTCCTCTTTCTCGACAGTTGAATACCTGGAGCTCCACCTGGGGCCTGGCTGAGGATCTCTGCATCCCTAACTGTCGTGCTGGAACTCTCGTCCAATAACTGATGGAAGGGTCTACCCTTTCTGTAGAGAGACAGCTCTGTGTCAGATCAAAGACAACTGTCCAGGTGGAGCCTCATGGGACTCAGTGAACAGGTCACATAGACAGTTCTCTGGAAACAAGCCTTCAAGGCTTGCCAGCCCTACTGCCTCCCAAGTGACTGCCAGGCTGGTTTTCACTGTGGAGGTGACTGTGGTCAGAGTTGCCATAAAGCCAGAGAGAAGAGAATGGGAGCAGAGCCGTGTAAACACCACAGATTTCACTGGGTGTTTTTGGTCTCCTAACATGTGAGCCAGCACTCTAAACTGTTTGTCCATTTTTGTGGAAGAAAGGATTTTCAAAGCCCTTAGTTTTGCCATTTTCATAAATGGCATAAACCTTTTGAAAGTCATGATACTATCTCAGGTAGTCTGTTAAGAAAAAGCTGTCCTGAGATTTTCATAGGATTTGTTTTAAATTCATGGACCCTTTTGGAAAGATTTGACATATTTACATTTTTCAGCCCATGAATATGGTATTTTTGCCCATTTAGACTTTTAAGTATTTTCCATCTGAAAATATTTTTAATTGTTTGATGATTTCACACATGTAGATAGTGCATTTGGAGTTCTCAGCCCTACGGCTCTCTTTGACCTCCTCCAACCTGCACTAAACCCTTTCTTCCCAACAAACTGCCCACCTTCCTCCCCGTATCCCCGCAGCCACATCGTGTCATGTTGCTTTTTGAGCCACTGAGTGTAATTGGGGCTGCTTTCAAGAGGGGTGGTGGGATATTACCCAAGCAGGGGCAGCCTACCCGCAGCTGCACCACTAACTATCTAGGCTTTGGTTTCTTTTGTCATCTTTTGGTCGATCTTAGTAGACATGTACTATACAGTACCTAAGTATTTCATTTTATTTGGATAACTTCCCACACATTCATGTTAATATATAGAAGTGTGATTCAGTTTGGGGTTTGAGTTTGTATTTGTAACTTTGCTAAATATACTTATTCTAAGTAATTCTTTTCCTTTTTCTTTCCTTCTCCTTGGCATTATATACACAATTATCTAGTCTTCAAATGGAGATAAAATTATCTAGTCTTCAAATTTGAAAAAAAAAATTGTTTTAATCCTGTTGCCAGGCATTCTGGTTGAATGAAAGTGGCTAGAGCCTTGGCTGTCCCAAGCCCCAAGGAGTACACTTGGGTTTTGCGCAGTGAGTAGGGTGCTGCCTGCGACTGAGGTTGGGCGGTCCCACCCTCCCTGCCTTGTAGACAGTTCTGCTGTGAATGAGCACAGGCTGTGTGAGCTGTTTGAGTTCTTTTGACCATTGATAATTACATATTATGATGGTTGAGTTTTAAGTTTTGTGTCAGCTTGTGTATCTTGAACAAAAAGCTTGGTTATAGTGTGGAATCTTTTCGCATTGCTCTTAATGCTGATTCATCTCTTCAGCCCCCATACCTGCTTTTCTGTATGTAGCAATCCATGTCTCTCAAACATGAGTTCATGCTGATAGCACCAAATCGAATGCCTTTGCCACAGGAATAACTCGCCCCTCCCACCTCCTGCTGCTGTGTAAACTCTCTAAGTCTAGCGTTCCGATGCGGTGGCATCAGAATCGCTAACTGCTGTGGAAACAGCCTTTCTGTCTGGCTGCCATACAGTTCAGGTTTAGTTTCTTTTGACTTCCATCTTTTAGATTCTATTCATTTCCAGGTTCATTTGTGCCCCCATCCTCTACCATCCTATTTCATGGAGGTTGATTCGTTCATTTGTAAATATAGTAGATGGTTATGAATAAATGTGCTATAAGGAATTTCACGCAGATTTTACATGTGGACAGCTTTCAGATGATTTTGGTATATATTAAAGTCATCATTGCCATATTGTAAAAACAGCTGTACAGCTTTTGCACATTTTGTCTTTGCCTTGTTTATTGTGCACTGTGTCTTGCAATGGATAAGATCTTTTTCTGTCTTCCCTATCCACTTACTCACCAAGTTCCCCTAACTGCCCACCCCGAGGCCTGGTGTCACTGTAGGAGAGGATGGTGCAGAGTTCCAGCGGATCAGTTTAGGAGAAATAAATGCCCGGATGCTTGTGATCTTCTGCAGCCAGTTGAATCTGACTACTCTGCCTTCCTTACAACAGCAGGGTAGATCCTTCCAAGGCAGCTTGCACAGCTGGGTTATTGAAGCTGTCTTGCTGCTAGTGTACATCACAGTTACATAGCAAAACATCTTAAAGTTGCTAAAGTTCTGAGGAGTTAGTTGTATTTTCCTCATAATCATTACTCTGGAACAAGCAAGGTTTCATTGGTTTGTTTTGGATGCCAGCATTGCCCCTAGGGTCCTCACACACGTTAAGCAAATCCTCTACCATTGGTCTACACCCCCTAGTAAGTAATATATTAAAATGTAGACTTGTATTTACTTCAAGGTAAAAGTTGATTGAAATTGGATTTCTGTTCCTGCCAGTGATGTTTGTTTTTATTTCCTTCACAGCATTCATTCAGTCAGAGAGCATAATAGAAGTACTGCGCTTTGACGATGGAGGGCTACTACAGGTAATTTTCATGGGTAATATATGACTATTATTTTTCTTTGAAAAAATGTAATGGTTTTTCTGAAGTACATTTTATGAACTGTAGATAGTCAATGGAGGCATTACATAAACCTCCTAGAACTACCATTTAGAGTAAACATTTCTCTAAAAAGTGATCTCCTTGTAGTGTGGAAGCTATAGGTAAGTAGGTTATAGTTTGTAGACGTGTGTCCTGTGGATATGCAGGCGTGGTGGTCAGATGAGTGGAGTCTGTAAGCATCTCCCCCACCCTCCCCCCATCATTAGCCATTGGGGGAACACTGCATCAGTGTGTGGGACCTCAGCGTTTACCTAGAAAAGAAGTTGTGTGCTGAGTGGAAGCTTTTGGTCTTTGCTCTGGGTGTCCTCTCCTTGTCACGCTGAGTTATATCTTTATATTGTGCATGAAATTAGGATGTGGAGTCTGGCCTTCCTTTCAGACCTAGCTCAGATACTGTTTGAGAACTCATTCAGTCCTGTCAGCTGGAGAACAAGAACTGCAGAGTTCAAAAGGCATCTTCACTAACAGTCCGATTTGTTTTCTTTTGTTCTGTTTTGTTGAGAATACCCTGACTTGAGATTCTCTTGCTTCAGCCTCCTGAGTAGTAGGATTGCAGGCATATTCATTTCAACTCTGATTTTTTTAAATTAAATTTGTTTTTTGACCTTTTCATACACGTGAACAATATATTCTGATTCCCCTCATCCCTGCCCTCTGTGATCTTCCTTCCCATCTCCACCCTTCTCCTGACAGGTCCTTTTAAAAAAGACCCAGTATGTTTAACCAGGACCATGTATGAGACTATGGATTTGGAAGCCTTCACTGGAGCCATGCGGGGTTACACATCAGTGCTCTGGTTTTTATGACTGTTTCCTGCCTTTTCCTAAGATTTGACAAAGAAGATATTTGTCACCACTTACCTGCCATAATGACGATAGGCACCATGTTGTCAGGTAGCGTTCCTGATAATACTTCACTCGTTTTATGTTCAAGGGAGACCGAGGTTTAAGAGAAGTACCCAAGATCCCAGTGTGAGCATCTGTCTGTATTGCACGGTGGGCTTGTTTTCAGACGGGTCTCACTCACTGTGAGTCCAGCCTGCATGTGCACTCTTACAGTGGCACATGTTGCATTTCCCTTGTGTCTAACTAAATGACTGAAATCTTCTGAGACAGGACCTCACACTGTAGTCCGTGGTTGGTCTGAAACTCGCTTAAAGACTAGGCATAGCGGGGCAGTGGTGGCACACACCTTTAATCCCAGCAGAGCCAGGCGGATCTCTGTGAGTTCAAGGCCAGCCTGGGCTACAGCGCGAGTTCCATGAAAGGCACAAAAGCTAAACAGAGAAACCAACCCTGTCTCGAAGGAAAAAAAAAAGACTAGGCATGATGATTTTTTTGCTTCAGCCTCCCAAGTACTGAGATTACAGATGAACTACCATACTTGACTAATAATTCTGAAAGGACATTCCTATATCTTATAATAAAGGCAAGAAAGTAAAATTTTAAATTAGATCAAGACATTATAGGAAATAGTTTTACTACGGTGGCATGTGTTGCTATCTCAGCCACAATAAAAGGTTACAAAGATTCCTGCAGAAAGCCTAATGTTGAGTGCAGTGTACAGTGAGTTATACACCTTCATGTTACCTTTGCATGGCTTGGCTCATAGTAATTGTTAATTTGATAGTAAAAATTTCCAAACTCAAGAGACTGATCAAAATCTTGCTTTCTTTACTTTATAAAGCTAAGGAAAATAAAGTGCATAAAAGGTAACTGTTAGCTGGGTGGTGGTGGCGCATGCCTTTAATCCCTGCACTCGGGAAGCAGAGCCAGGTGGATCTCTTGAGTTCGAGGCCAGCCTGGTCTACAGAGTGAGATCCAGGAAAGGTGGGAAGCTACAAAGAGAAACTCTGTCTTGAAAAACAAAAACAAAACAAACAAACAAAAGGTAACTGTTGTTGTTTGTTTTTGTTCTTTTGGGGGGCCGCCACTCAGCTCCCATATAATTCACACATGGAGGTTGATTCTTTTTTTTTTTTTTTTTTTAAGATTTATTAATTTATTATGTATACAGCATGTTTGACTGCGGGTCAGAAGAGGGCACCAGATCTCATTACAGGTGGTTGTGAGCCACCATGTGGTTACTGGGAATTGAACTCAGGACCTCTGGAAGAACAGTCACTGTTCCTAACCTCTGAGCCATCTCTCCAGCCCCAGAGGATATTCTTAATTTTGAATGCCCAGCCTTAGCTTGGCTTGTTTCTCACCACCTTTTTTTTTTTATAAATATATATATATTTTAAATTTAAGAACTTTTTTTATTCTTGCCAGCTTTTCTTAACTTTAAATTGTCCCATTTACCTTTTGCCTCTGGGCTTTTATCTTTCTCTATTCCTGTATACCTTTCTTTGTTTCTTACTCTGTGGCTTGCTGGGTAGCTGGGTGCCTGGTGGCCCCTTAAGTCCTCCTCCTTCTCTGGCTACTTCTTCTCTTCCCAGATTTCTCCTTCTATTTATCCTCTCTTCTTGCCAGCCCCACTTATTCCTCTCTCCTGCCTTGCTATATGGCTCTTTATTAGACCATCAGGTGCTTTAGACAGACACAGTAACACAGTTTGACACAGCTAAACAAATGCCACATAAACAAAAGTAACACACCTTAAAAGAATACTCTACAGCAGGTAACTTGTTTAGCATTCAGTTGCTAGAACAGGAATCCAGTTAGCCCAGCTCCCACCATACCTTTTCAGAATGCTTTCTGTAGCGTAAGACATGGGCCGCTCCTCAGATGCGCCCCTTCCATTACTACTTACCATAGTAGGACTAGAAATCATGAGCCCCTTGGCCTGTGATTTCTGTACTTGGCACTTTAGCCCTCGTCCCTCCTATCCCTCCTTATTTACTACAGAGAGTCCATGAAGACCTAAGGATTCCTAAGATGGGCAGGGACCCAGAGAAATTTGCATCACAACAGGAAGTTTACATTAAGATTCAGCATGATAGGATACAGTGGCTGCCCATTTTATACAACATTCCATCCTAACTGATCAGAATGGTTCCTCCCATTTTGTTCCTTCGAAATATAAGATGAAGTAATAAAACATTTCTCATTTATGAGCACTAATCCCCTATCTAACCTAACTCCCATATAAGCAAATGAAGATAAGCAAAGAAAGAAAGGACAAGAGAAGATGAGCCAGCTCTATATGTTAGTCACTGTTCTATCAAAGAATAAACAGAATTTTCAGATGTTGGAATGTGAACCTGGTGTTGGTAGCACACGCTTTTAATTTCAGCACTTGGAAGGCAGAGGCAGGGAGATCTCTGCGTTCAAAGCCAGCCTGGTCTACAGAGGAGGGTAGCCAGGGCTACACAAAGAAATCCTGTCTCAAAAATTCAAAAGAGAAAAAGGGAAAAAAGAATAAAGATGTTGGAGTGTAGTTTTAGCACCTTCATGGGTGAAACATATACAATTTAATCTTTTTTCTTTTTAAACTAGCCACTTAAATTACTTTTGAAAGGTCAGTTGTGAACTATAATTCATAAGTGCATAAAATGTAGTGGGGGATTTGTACAGCAAGTCAGAATGTCCATACCACCAGTTTCAATGCTTAAGAGCAGAAACAGGTCAGAACTGACAGAAGTACCCCTCACATTCTTGCCTAGCCAGTGCCTCCGAAATTGGCCATTCATTTCATGGCAATTTCCTTTTCCTATAATTTCCACCATCTGAGCCTTAAGCTGTAAGTACTGTAGTCTCACGTGTGGTTTCAAGTTGTTATTTGTACTGTTTTGGGCTTCTTTTTCTCAGAAATATGTTTCTAAGGTTTTCTATGTGAGTAAAAAACTTGTTTTAATTGCAACTTCCACAATGTATGGATATGCTCAATTTGTGTATCCTTTCTATGGTTACAGATACTTTACTTGCTTCTAGTTTTCAACCACTAATTATGAATAATGCTTTCTCTTAATAAATGCCTCTCATAGAGTAAGGTATAGTTCCTGGGTCATAGGTTATGTGTCTTCAGCTGAAGTTTTTTCTTCATGTTTTGTTTTGTGTGTGGGTATTTGTGAAAGTCAGGACAACTAGTGGGAGTTGATGCTCTTTCTGCCACGTGGTTCCAGACAGTCAATCTTGACAGCAGATGTCTATCCACCAAGCCATTGTGTGTCTTTGGTTTTAGTAGACAGTGCCAGTAGTTTTCTAAAGGGGTGGTTCCAGTTTATAATCCCATTTTCAGGAATTCCTTGATTTCCACTGAAGTGAGTGCATTTGTTTATTTTCATTCTCTTGTATGCTCTATCTCTCTCTTGTTACATTTCTGTGTTTTTCTGTTGTTTGGTAGAAACTCCTTATAGATATTTAGATACAAACTCTTTCCTGGGACCCTGATCCATCAGTAACAAACTTAATTTCATTATTTAAACCTTAGTGGTTATATGTATTGGCTAATATCTATTCTTACTTGATGGGTTGTTGTTTTGACTTAGGTAATTGTGTCTTCAAATGAACAGAAATTCTTAATTCATGAAGTTTAGTGTGTCAGTTTTTGTTCTATTTAGTATGTTTTGTGTTTTGCTGAAGAACTAGATTATGGGCTTGGGAAGACAGCTCCATCAGTAAAGTACTTGTAAACATCAGAGCTCAGTTAGGTCCCCAGCACCTACATAAGAAAGCTGGGTCTGATGCCATGCATGTGTGAGCCCAGCGCTGGAGAAGTAGACAAAAGGATCCTTGGGCTCACTGACCAGCCAGCCTAGTCTAATCAGCGAGCTCCAAGTCTCAGTAAGAGACTTTGTCTCAAAAAACAAGGTGATGACTTTCTAGAGATAACAGCCAAGGTAGCTCCTGGCCTCAGCATGCATGTGTGAGCCCGCACATGTGTGCCCCCTTGGTTGTCCTAAAGTCCCTTGCCTTCCTTGTGCACTTTTAAGATCGGTGTACACTCTTAGGGTTTTGTTATGATTACATTGGATCTGGAGATCAGTTTTGAGAGAATTAAAAATTTGGTGGGAAACTAAATCAATATATGTTGTGCAGAACAGTAGTAGTATCCTGACAAATGCAGTTTGGCAAACTGTTCTACTACTGCTAAGGACTGGGTCACAGGAGGCTAGCATCTTCTTCCTTAGCTCTGGAGTCCTGGTTGGATAATTTCTGTAGGGCAGTCAGTTACCATGATGAGATAAAAGCCAGCATCACCCATCCCTCATGTGATGAAGCTTATTTTGCAGCAGTAGATAACCAGGACTCTGGTGGGCTCTGAAACCTGGCTGCTTTGCCCTCCCTTTCCTTTCAGTGTCTCAGAAAGCCCCTTTGCATATCGTGGTGAAATGAGACCTTCATCAAATCTCTACATACCAGAGCTTGGTAGAGAGCTTCATTCTTGGTAAACATACCCATGTGGCTGGAAAGTCAGGTGTCCTGATGACAGGTCTGTGTTCAGGACACTATCCCTGTAGACTCCAACTGAAATTGTTTAGGGGAGTGTTGTTCTGAGTTCCGTGAGCTGTTCCAGTGAA
Source organism: Onychomys torridus (assembly GCF_903995425.1). Classification (NCBI taxonomy): domain Eukaryota; kingdom Metazoa; phylum Chordata; class Mammalia; order Rodentia; family Cricetidae; genus Onychomys; species Onychomys torridus. Next base: position 31,700,845 of record NC_050460.1, on the reverse strand, counting down.
TGATGAAGCCAGGAGATCACGGACAACCTTCTATTTATAGCTGGTTTGTCAGAAGTACAAGTTGCCTGGGGCCCCTAAAGTGCACAACTGTGTATGGAGTGAGGGCACAGTCGCCATCTTGGATTCTCATCAGACTCTGGCTACTTAGAATCAGGATTGTATTTGAGACCACCAGGAGTGTATTTTCCATTATTTCTCATGTGAAGATAGGGCACATCACGCTGTCTAATGAAGGACTTTCTTATATAGGGATTTAGGTTTTCTAAATGAAGTACTATGATACTGCTTCTATTTCCCTTCTAATCAAGAGGTTGACAATCTTTCTGTAAGGATCAGACATTAACTGTCTGAGGGTTCAGATGCTAATGTCTCCCTAATAACTCAACGTTTGTTACTTTGGTACAAAAGCAGCCATCCCCAGTACCTGGGAAGCAGACTTAAAACCAGTGGCAGAGTGGCTTGGCCTGTGGGCTGTAGATGACTATCTCCTCTAAGTTGTTTTAGGAGGGGCTTCTGTTCCTGTAGGGAAAAGAAAGGGAGAAGGAGTGTGTTTGACTTGTACGCAGGCTTAGGACACTCACCTTTAATTTTAATAAGCACAGAGCCTTGAATTACAAGAGACATTTGTGAAAGTTCACAGAAAATTTAGAAAACATAGGAAAGTGATACTTCCTGGGTATTGCCAAGTCCTAGCATGTTCTATGTTGTTGTTCTGGAGGTTAGTTAGCCTTAGGGTCTGTGTGTGTAGAGAGCACTTTGTTACTGAGCTGTAGCCCTGGTCTCTCAATTCTTTTTATTTTGTTTTATTTATTTACTCATTTTAGGTATGTGTGCTCTGTCTTGATGTATGCCTGCATGCCAGAAGAGGGCATCGGATCCTGTTATAGATGGTTGTGAGCCACCATGTGGTTGCTGGGAATTGAAGTCAGGTCCTCTGGAAGAGTAGCCAGTGCTCTTAACTGCTGAGCCATCTCTCCAGCCCTCTAAATTGTTAAGTGCATGTTATAGGCATTAATTTTATGATCATTTTTAGGTGAGCAGATTAATGTACAGAAAATAGTAAATTAACAAAATAAGTGACTAGTAAGTGATACAAGTAGGATTCAAAGCCAAGCAGTTCCCTCTAAAGCCTAAGTTCTTAACCACTGGTTGGACCAGGGAGAAATTACTCTGTATCCCGCTGCCCAAATGTAAAACAGATTAGTGTTTGGATTAATTTTGTATTGGTGCTTGTTCTCTGTAAGCATAGTTTTGTTTCCTAACACTACATAGTAACCTAGCAACTAATTTTATACTACAAATAGTCATTTTTCATTAAGCCAAGGGCCACTGGAAATATCTGCAATTGGTATGACAATCATACATTTTGAATTATAATGCAAGAAGATGTTACTACAAATAAAAATTAAGGGAACTGGAAGATGGCTCTGTCAGTAAAGTGCTTGCTCTGTCTGAGGGCCTGAATTAGGATTCAAAAAATACAAAACAAAACAAAAAAACCCAGGCATTGTGCATGTTGGTAACCTGAGCCCTGCGGGTAGAGGGAAATGGTATTAGAACCCTTGCACCTCATTGGCCAGCTAGTTTAACCAAATCCTTGACCTCCAGATTCAGTAAGAAGAGACCCTTATCTGAAGAAATAAGGTGCAGACAATGGAGAATACTACCCAGTATTGACTTGTGCTATGCACATCCACACACACACAAATACAGATGAAAACTATAATGCTAACAAATGAGAAAGTTTAGGGTGTAGCATGGTTTTCAGTCTTGATAATACTTACATTTTGAGCTAAGTAGTTCATTGTTTGGGAAATTGAGGGACTGCCCTTTTGCATCTGAGAGTGGTTATTAAACCCTTGGTCTTTTCCCACTTGATAGAGTAGCACATAATCTGACAATTAAAAATGCTTCTTTTGGGGCTGGAGAGATGGCTCAATCGTTAAGAGCTTTGACTGCTCTTCCAGAGGACCTGGGTTCAATTCCCAGCACCTACATGGAGGTTCACAACTGTCTATAACTCCAGTTCCAGTGAATCCAACACCCTCACACAGACATACATCCAAGCAAAACACCAATGTACACAAGATAAAAGTAAATAGATTTTAAAAACTGCTTCTTCTCAAGGGCTGAGGAAGCAGTTTAGTGGTAGTAATTGGCCAGCATGTTCAGGGCCCTGGACTGACAGGGTCCATCCCTGCACTAACAACGTGAAAGCCCCTGACTTTACTCTAAGCCCACAGGGATCCCTCTGACCTAGCTGTGGGAATCAGGTTATTGTATGTGTTGCTTTTATGATGAGAACTGACAGTACTGAGCGCATGTTACATAAGTACGTATGCGGAGGCCAGTGTGTTTGACTGAATAGTGATTCCCCCTGGGGAATCCTATTAGAGATGGGTAGCTGTCTGAGAGATTGTCTTCAAATAGGTCTGGAATTGGCAGCTCAGTGGTGAGCGCTGCATACATGCAATATGAATTGCAGGTAGGAAGGAGTCTCTCATGGGCTCTTCTGGATAAGCAGGGTAGGAGAATAATTTGGATTAACTCAGGAATTACCTGTCTGGTTTCTCTGATTTGGGGAACTTTCTTTTGAAACACTAGTGGCAAGCATTTATGATAACTGGCCGGCTGTACATGATACAGATATTTTCTAGATCCCAAAATATGTTATACTCTTTTCTTGGAGTGTGATAGGTCAAAGGTCCCTTCCCTCAGCTGGTAAAATCTGAATGTTCTCTGTAGACCTTTACTCTTTAATGAATCAGTCATCTTTTAGAGATGGTCATGGATCGTTTACTTTTTTTTCTGTAATCCCCCCCCACACACACACATACAAATGTATATATGCATCACTTGCATGCTTGGTGCCCACAGAGGTTAGAGAGGACATCAGAACCCCTGGAACTGGAGTTGTGGATGGTTGTGAGCCATCCTGTGGGTTCTGGGACTTGAACCTAGGTCCTCAGCAAAAACAACACGGGTACTACCAGTCTTTGTCTGTACTGCCAGCTCCCATGTAATGACACTGAAGCTTGTTCCACTAGCTCTTATCACTTACATGAACTGTTTATTTTAACCTCTGTTCTGTATCGAGGCTCATTCCTCATCTCTCTACTGCTCATGCTGCTTCCTCTGTGTCTGGCTGGTGACCCCACCTTCTTCTTCCCAGAGTTCTCTCTGCCCGGAAATCCTGCCTGTATCTCCTGCCTAGCTATCGACTGTTCAGCCTTTTATTATACCAATCACAGCAATACATTTTCACACAGCTTACAAATGTCCTACAACACAGGGCTCTGAACCTCTGAGCTATTTCTCCAGCCTCTACCTATTCTTGTTCTTTGTTTACATTTCAACCCCCCCCCCCCCGTTTTGTCTCTTCACTGCTGTGTTTAAGAAACTTTAACATTATTAAACCTTTTCACAGCACAATTACTCATGTCACCGCCATTATTGGATTTATTTATTCTTTTTGTACGTGGAGCTGAGGATCGAACCCAGGGCCTTCGCTCTACCACTGGAGCTAAATCCCCAACCCCATCTGATTTATTTATATTTGTCTTTGGTATATGTTCTGTTTTTGTTCATTTTTTACTTGAATTGTTTATAGTTAAGCTTTAATTTTTGACACAATTTTTTAAATAAATAAATTATGCCATTTAGTCTTACTAAAGGTGTGTTTAATCTTTTCCACCTAATTTCTATGCTTTCTTTACTAGTTTTTATTTTTTGTTGTGCTGTTCCCATCTTTAGGTTCAATTCTAAGGTCCATTTTAAAGAAAGTTTAAGCTTTTTTTTTTTTCTTTTGAGCTGAGGATTGAACCCAGGGCCTTGTGCTTGCTAGGCAAGTGCTCTACCACTGAGCTAAATCCCCAGCCCCCAAGTTTAAGCCTTTATTTCTCACATTACCTTAGATTCAAAATAGCATTTAATGTCATTTTCTCCTTTCAACACTTAAGGCATGGCATTTGCCTGTTGCAAGATTTTATTATAGCTAAATGATTGTTTTTCTGTTGTGCTTTGGTTTATACTTCATTAAGAAGCATTTATTTTGTTTTTCTAATCTTATTTCTTATTGAATATCAGCTAATTCTTCATATGATGGTTTCCTGGTCTGTAATTCTTTATCATGAGCAATTTTGCTTTTTTGTCTTTGTGATCTTTTGCTAAACTGTCTTTATGATGTTTTATTCCTCAAAGTGTACAGAGTAATAGATTTCCTGAGTTTGGTTTCTGTTCACATGTGAGTACAGCTCCTCATGCTCAGATTCTTTGATCATCCTTTATTAATGAGTGAACCGCATACAGTGTATATGGTTTTTTTTTTAACATTTATTTATTTATTTATTTATTTATTCATTCATTCATTCATTCATTTATTTATTATGTATATAGCATGAATGACTGCAGGCCAGAAGAGGGCACCAGATCTCATTACAGATGGTTGTGAGCCACTATGTGGTTGCTGGGAATTGAACTCAGGACCTCTGGAAGAGCAGTCAGTGCTCTTAACCTCTAAGCCATCTCTCTAGCACCCCAGTGTCTATGTTTAAAGTACACAAATTGAGAAGGTTAACATGCTGTCTTCCATCTGGGAAATGGTAACTACAGTCCAATAATGATCACATCCACCTTTCCCATCAGTTTACTGGTACTCTCATTCTCCATCTCTGTTCAGCTTTCTGTCACTGGATTCCAACACTCACCATAATAATTCTGAGATTGACTTATGCTATTGTATATACTGATAATTTGTCTTTTGTTGCTGAGAAATATTCAGATGTATTGGTATGCCACAGTTTATACCCATTTGCCTGTTAGCAGAGCTTTGGATTGTTCTAGTATTAGGTTATCATAAAGCTGTTGGGAACATCCGTATAAAAGTCTTTGTATAGACAAATGTTTTTGTTTCTCTTGGGCAGATATCTAGGAGCTGAAGTTACTGGGTCATATAGAAGGCACACATCTGTTACATGAGGAATTGCCATGCCTTTTCTGAAGTGATTACTCTTCTCGTTCCCATCAGCACTGCATGAGCATTCCAGTTGCCCTATATTCTTGATAACCCTTGCCATAGTTCTTTTTAATGTCAGTGTAGTACCTTGTTGTGGCTTTAATTTATGTCATATAGTAGCCTGCTGTAAAGTACTGTATTATTTCTCGTTATTCAATATTGCTTGCTTGTAGAGTTGGGGTAAAAGCCCTTTTTAGCAAATATTTTCTCTTACTTTGTAGTTCTCATTACACAGTCTTTTGGAGAATGCATGTTTTGACATCTAGTCTCTATGGTTGGATTTGTTTTGTTTTTAATGGATAGTGTGGGTTTTGTTGTAGTTTTTGTCTGTTTCAGAGTTGCAAAGATAGTTTGTGTTTTGTTGCTGAAGGTTTAGAATTCTTTTTTTTCCATAGAGCTGTGTTTTGGTTTTTTTTGTTTTTAAATATTTTTTTCTGAAATTGCCAAAGAGTTTCAGGTCCCAAAGAGGATGTGTGGAGTCTGTGGGGGGAGGGGGGGAAATCAGGATGGCTGGCAGTACAGGGTTTAATTGGGAAAAGAATACTCTATAGTTGCACATAGGATTAAGCTGGAGAAAAGGGGGCATATGAGGTGGGGTGGCTTGAGATCAGGGGTTGAGAAATCTAGCATATGTTAATGAAGGGCCACAAGTTCCTCTTGCCAGAAACAAGGAAAATGACTGCTGTAGCAAGCAGGAATTTTTCCTCAAGCTCCCAGGGAATGGAGACCCTTATCCAAATGCCTAACCTCAGGAAAAGGACTTCTGGGGACCAGACACTATATTACAGTTTCTTAGTCTTACTATATGGGCCTGTTCCCCTCATTACACGCCCGAATGGCCCTGCTGTCTTATTCTTTTGCCATTATACTGCACAATTCTGAATTCTATTTTTTTATTAGTTGAACTCCTGCCCTTACCAGCTCTCAGATCATGACACAGAGACTTACTAGTTTTGAATGCTCATCCTAGCCTAGGTTCATTCCTGGCTAGCTCTTTTAACTTAAATTAACCTGTTTCTCTTTATCTACCTTTGCCTCAGGGCTTTCTACCTTTCTTTCCTTCTGTGTATGTTACTTCCACTGCTCCTCCTGTCTGCTGGCTAGGGGCTGCCTGGCTGGCCTGGGAGCCTCCCTTGTTCTCTCTCTTCTTATCTTGCTCTCTTTTGAACCTAAGTTTCTCCTCCTGTTTATTCTTTCTACCCACCAGTCCCGCCTATCCTTTTTCTGCCTAGCTATTGGCCATTCAACTCTTTATTAGACCAATCAGATGCCTTAGGCAGGCAAGGTGAAACACATGCAACACATCTTTACATAATTAAATACACGTCCTTACATTTTTTGTTGTTGTTCTTTTGTTTCTTTGTTTTTTGTTTTTGTTTTTTTGTTTGTTTGTTTGTTTTTGTTTTTCAAGACAGGTTTTTTCTGTATAGTTTTGGTGCCTGTCCTGGATCTTGCTTTGTAGACCAGGCTGGCCTCAGACTCACAGAGATCCACCTGGTTCTGTCTCCCGAGTGCTGGGGATTAAAGGCATGTGCCACCCCCCCCCTTCATCCTTACATTGTTAAACAAATGCATCATAAACAAATGTAATACACCTTTACACAGTTAAAGTAATGTTCCCCAGTATAAAGAAATGTAGCACATCTTTGCTTAGTTAAAATAATATTCCATAACACAGATGTGTCTAGCAAATCTCTAACTTTCCTGTTCTTGGTGTAATTAGGAGGGTACAATGGAATTCCTGGTTCTGAAATGGCGGGGATTTTTTTCTAAAGAATTATTTTGTTTAGAGAGGCTACCACAGTACACATTTTCATCCTTTACTAAAGCCCTCACATAATTTCCCAAAGGGAAAAGTGTTAATATTGAAAATCATTACAAATGAAAATAAAAAAGCTCTGGAGAAGTGTGATCTGCCATCTTGAAAAGCAATGGTAGCCATGTGGTCCATGCCATAAGATTAATTTGTATGCATGATATAAAATAGGGTAGAGGCTCGTGTTTCCTCACTACATCATCTGGTTCTTGGTTCTGTTGAAAAGACATTTGGTTCTCTACTGAATGTCATTGATGGTTTTAATTGAAATTTAGGTGATTGTATGCATGACTTGCCAAGTTTCATTAATCTGTATTCTGGTACCACTCTATTGTCTTGATTACTAGTTTTTTTAAATATATAAGACATATGTGACTTAGATGTAGAATTACCATTTTTCAGTGTACAGTTCAGCAGTGTTAAATATGTTCACATTGTTAGACAATGATCTCCACCATCTAACTCCAAAACTTCTTTCTCCCAAGCTGCAATTCTTCATTTATTAAGCAGTGGCTCCCATTCCTTCTGTTCCCAGTTCCTGGCATCTATGACTCTATTCTCTCCATGATTGTACTGTTCTGAGTGTGTTTTTCAGGTGTACTTGTACAGAATGTGTCTTTTGTGAGTGGTTTGTGTACTTAGAGCATCATAGTTGTCAAGGTCTGTACGTTGCAGTGTGCATCCTTTCCCTTCCTTTATAATATAGCTGAAGAGTTGCCATGTCTGTGAACCATCTTGGGTTGATCCATTCAAAGCACTTTAGTTCTACCTTTTTGGTGCTCTGAAAATGGCTGACTTGAACATGGGTTCATACATGTCTGTCTGAGTCTCATTTTCAGGATTGGTGGTTTATGGGATTTTTGTTTGTTTATTTTTTTAGTATTGGTTTGGAGTGTATATCTAGAAGTGAGGTTGTTGTATTGTGTGATAATTCTGTGTTTAATTAGCTTTTTTTTTTTTTTGAGAATCAATATGCTAATTTTTGTAGTAGCTTTGCTATTTTATATATCCCCAATACTAATTTTCTACACCCTTTCTGAGTGTGTGTATCTGTCTGTCTGTCTGGTTTAGGTGTTTTGTTTTTGGTTTTGGAGGTAAAAGTCTTACTCTGTAGCCCAGAATGGCTTGGGACTGACCCTGTAGCCCAGGATGGCCTTGAACCTGTGGTGCTCTTCCTTCTGTCTGAAACTACAGGTGCGAGCTACTAGGCCTGCCTGTTTGGGTGCTCTCCTCTTCTCTTTTTTTCTCTCTCCCTCCCTCCCTGCCTCCCTCCCTTTCTTTCCTCCCCCTTCTTTGTAGTAATAGCCATCTAGCATGTAGGAAATAGTGTTACGTATTTGCTTCGCATGTCCATAATGAATTACTGTTGTTGAGTGTCTTTCCCTGGGTATGCTGCTGGTGTTTGTCTCCTGTGGAGAGATGTCTTATTGACTTCTTCACCCTCTACCCCACAATTTTGTGCTGCTGGGCATTGATCCCAGAGCCTTGTGCCTGCTAGGCATGCTTTCTACCAGCTGATCTCTATCTGGACCACAAATGTTAGATGCTCTTTATATGTTCTAGGTGTTAATCTCTTAATAGATACATGACTTGTAAAGGTTTTCTTCCATTCTTGGGAAGGAGTGTGTGGCTATAACTTTAATAATTAAAATTTAAAATTTCTTTAAATATAGAAAATTGAAGAATTTTCATAAACCTATTCATAAACCACTCAGACCCAACAAATATTAACATCTTTTAATGTATCTCTTGTCTATACACACATATTCACATAAACTGTATTATTAAAACATATTAAAGAAAATTACAGACTCCTTTATACTTCACTTAGCATATACTTCCAACATTTCATCACATCTGCCTTATCTTGCCCATACACCTTTGCCAGAATACCGTTTAAAGGCAGTTTTACTACTGGAAAAGTAATGGCCAGTTTTGCTTTCCTAATTACGATAGCACAGCAGCTAGTCTGGGGCTGCATTCATCACTGGTGCTCCTTAGAGTGCTGTCCTTCTTTCTTTATCGTGGAGGACTTTTATGTCCTTCCTCACCGAACTGCAGTAACTGCTCCCAACCTCCTTCTTTCTCTCTGGGCCTCTAATTCATCCTCCACACTACAACCAGAATAATACCTTAGCACTGAGGCAGACCGTGTCTGGTGGTCTCTTACCGCATCATATCCCTTGAGTTGTATCTGGAGTACATGATCTAAACATTGCCTTGGCTTCTTAACAGAGTGGACATCTTCTGACTCCTGCCTTGCCTTGCAGCCTACTTTCTGATGCTTTACTCCTGTGAGTGCAGCCAAATAAACCTACAGTCTGTTTTTTGGCTGTACCGTGGTCTGTCTTCTTTTGCTACATGTGGCTTTCATGTGACTGACCTGTCAGAGTTTAGTGTAAGTATGAGCTCTTCAGATGCACTTTCCTCATGGACATCGCTTGTTTAGACCCTCTCACAGAACCTTACCAATATTTCTTTAATCATTTCTCAATGTATAAATATTTATTTATTACTTACGGTTTGCCCTCAGATTCCCCTGTATCTTCAGCTCCATAGTGGCAGCAGCCATTAGATACCAGCACCTCACTGGCAGCTGGGAGGAAGGGACCACTCTGGGCTTCATGACCTTACATGAAGTGATTGTAAAGGAGACTTCCCTATGGGATTTGTATTGTTTGCCTAACATAAGGCAGTCAATAACATTAGTTTGTGGTATTCCATATATGCTTAAAATTGAACCAAATTAGTCTCTCATTTTAATTACATATTGTGACCTGTCTCTCTTTTTTTTTTTTTTTTTTTTAAAATGCCGTTTTTGGGATGAGCTTTAACCTGAAAATCAACTGTGGGTATGGTATGAAAATGAAAGATACAAAAAAATGTTGGTATTTCTTCTCTATATAATATAAAACTTTGATTTTAGCATTTTTATCCTTATTTTCTTACTTTTACAGACCGAGACAACACTTGGCCTCAGTTCATATCAACAAAAAAGGTAAGTTTTGCCTTATATATGGCAACATGAAAACATGCTTCCATTCTTCTGTGGTTCCTACACACTTCTCCTGTTCACTCTCCTGGGTCATTCTCTGGTGAACAGACAATGCTATACTATAAAAACATTATGTCATGTTGTGAGAGCTAAAGTTATATTTTAAGTTTTAATTACTATGCCTAAGAGATCTATGAAACAAAAATGTCTCTGATCTGCTAGCCTCTGGCTCAAGGACAGATAGTTCATGAAATGCTGGAGGCTATTGGAGATAACAAGCCATGTATTTTTCAGTCCCCTAAACAAGTTTGTTTGACCAATCTGTACCGGATGTGCTTGATCACATGTGGGTGGGGAAGTTTGTAGGCAGGAAGTACATCAGGATATACTCTTGCCCCTGACTGGATGTAGGCTGGAGGTCCATCAGAATGTATGCTGCCTCTGATTGGCCCTGATGGGAAATGCAATGAATTATGGGTTGTCCTTCTTGAGCTGCTGTAAATGGTACGTGACTCAGGGCCATTTACTGGGAACCTGGGTATGGACTTGGCCAGAGCCTATCCACCTGGCTAGTATTTCATTAAAGCTTACTTCAAATTTGGCTTTAAAATGTGGTAATGGTCTTATTCTTGATCAGTGGGATTAACACTGTTTTTCTTTTCTGTTTTGTTTTGTTTTGCTCTGTTCTATTCTGTTCTGTTTGGGACAGGATCTTGTTGTTTAACCCTAGCTAGTCTGGAACTCTTTATGTCACAGATCTACTTGCCACTGCCTCCCAAGTGCTGGCATAGGATGTGTACTGCGGTTTTAAGCCATGTATTTCTAAATAGTATGTTCGGAAAAACCAGTTTAAATCTGAATTTTTTCATGCTATAGTTATATAGTACCTTATTCTGGAATGGTTTCCTGTAACTATAACAGACCTGGAGTAATCAACTGGCAAAGAGAAAAGGTTTGTTTTGACTCATGGTTTTGGAAATTTAACTCCCAGCAAAACCAAGCTACTCACCTCATTATCAGAGTGTCAAGAGATTTAGAAAGGGCTGAGGTCTCATAACCTCCTTCAAGGGCATGCTCCCAGTGACCTAAAGACGTCTCACCAAGTGTAATCTATTACACTTTATTACAGTGGGCCTTTCAGGGACATGTAAGGTCCATACTGTATTTCTGCACTTGTCATATATAAAGTGTCTTTGCTCAGAGCAGAAGTACCTTTGTCAGGATCAGGATCAGGGTTGTAAGACCTTAGTAACTTCTCAGGAGCTTTATGAGCTCTAGAACCAACATAGTAGGAAGGAAGGCACACCTTGATTCTAGGAGATTGAAAATTAGCCATGAAATTATATTGGTTTGTGTTTATGGAGATGATATTCATCCATTATCAAAGTCTGAGCTTTGAGCTGGGGAGGTGGCTCAGCGGTTAAGAGCATTTTTCTTGTAGTGGACCTGGATTCAGTTCTCATCACTCACATGGTAGGGTCTTCTGACTTGACACCTAGCATTATATTCTCATTGATTTGTCTCATAATGACTATGGAATCTTCTAATATTCACTATTTTCTGTGGGCCACCTTTCAGGAAGACAGTTGTAGCACAGGGAGGAATTAGGAAAGAATACGAAGGAGGATAGGATCCACTTGAGGCATTGGGAAAGAGTCATCATGATTGAGAATAACTGGTAAGGAAATGTTAGAAGCAAGAGTATCTTAGAATCCTCTATAGACTGGAGTTGAAGATACACTCCTTCTGTTCAGGATCTTGAGGACAGCAGAGATACAAATTCTGGAGAAGTTCATTTGTGGAAGACTCTACTACAGTGGAAGAGAGTATTGAAATCAGATGCTGGCTTTGTTGTTAAGGGGTATGGCACCCAAAGCACAAATGCTCTAAATGATGTCTCTATCATCAAAATAGTCTTTAAGCCAAGGTGCAGGTTAACTTCCAACTCCAGAATCTGTTTCCTAGTACTGACTGAATGTTGTGTGACATGAGGACACCTGTTATGCATGATCTGTTATTAGGGTATGGGGCTTTTGGTGGGAGGTTAGGAATCAGCACCTAATTTAACAGGTCACCAACTGTGTTGCCTTATAAGAAAGACTCTGAACTTGTACTTTACACACTAGGATAATGAGTTCGCTGTGCGGTGTATGTTACATAGAGTGTAAAACAATGTGATTCTATAAGCTGTTTTGAGATGAAATGAGAATATTTATTCAGGTGCAGGTAGCTTGCAGACCTTAAGCAGATTTCTGAAAACGGTGGGGTTTTGATGAACCGTTCATCAAGTCATTCAGCAAATGTTTCTCGGGACTCTTGCGTACAGCAGGCATTGTTCTAACCACCGATATTCATTCTCTACTGCTGTATAATAAATTATCAATACCCCAGCAGTCTTAACACCAGGATTCTATGCGGATCTATGAGTGTTGTGATAAGTTATTGGAGTTGTTTAATATTATGCTCATTTAGCATATTAAAAGTATTGGGTCTAGGGCCTATGACTTATTTAAGCACATGTTCTTGACACACTTAACAATTCTTGGCATGAGTTCCATCTCATGGAGTAGACCTTAGAGCCAATCAAAAAGTATTTGGTACTCCCATAACATTTATACCACCTTATAAAAGTTATTTTTAAGATTAATTAATTATTCTCTGTGGGAAGTGGGCGTGTGGAGGTGTGAATGTGGGTGGGGTTGTATGGAAGAGTTGGTTCTCACCTTTCACCTTGTTGAGGCATTCTGCCTTGTTTCTGCTGCACAGTATACTTCTAAGCCCAGTGGTCCTCTTTCCTCCTTGTCAGTGCTAGGATACAGGTATGTATCCCCACACACTGGGAGGGTGTTCTGCTCAATACCTTCTATCTTATTTCCTTAAGACAACATCTCTCTCTCTCACTGAGTCTGGAGCTAGGGCTGGTAGCCAGCAAACCCCAGTGATCCTCCTGTCTAGACCCACTTCCCCACTCCTGGGGTTACAGGTGCAAGTGACCATGCCCATTCAGGGAGCAGGGGTTACAGGGAAGGATGGTGGGTGTGACAGGACGGAGAATGAATGGGATCAAGATATATAATGTGAAAAACACAGAATAATACATTTTATTAATTAAAAATGAATGAATGAATAATGAGTTAGAGGTTGGCCTGGGCTAAATTGGTAGACATTATTTGTTTTTATTTGTAGACATTACTTCTATTTATTTCAGAGTCATTTATAAAGATATGAAAGACAAATCATTTATTCCATCTAAGATACAGAAAATTAAATATAAGGGAAGACATTAATGTGACGATTGACAAAACTCAAACAAGAATTACAGGTCAAGGGCTAGGATGATGACTGGCTGCATAAACATAAAGGACCTGAGTTCAAATCCTCAGAACCCATGTAGCCTGACTACAGAATAAGACCCCATCAAAACCCTTGTGTGTGTATATATGCCCGTAAGCAGGTGTGCATGTATGTATGCGCGCACACTTGTGCGCGTGTGTTTGTATGCATGTGGAGGCCAGAAGACTGTCAGATGTTGCTCCTCAGGCACCATCCACCTTTTATTTGCACGACAGTCATTCACTGCCCTGCAATTAGCTAGGTAGCCTAGACGGACTAAACGGATCTGTCTTTTCTTCACCTCCCCAGTGTTGGGATTACAAATGTGCTCACCACGCCTGACTTTTCATGTGGGTTCTGGGGATCAAACTGAAGTGCTCCTGCTTGCAAGGCAAGCATTTTATTAAGATGGCTCTCCAGCCCTGCAAATGATTTTTGTAAACTTGTAGAAAACAATTGTATTGATAATTCAGAACAAATAATTGCTAAAGAAAGCATAAAAGCCATGATAACGTCCCAGATTGACTTTGGCTGAAATTGACAGAGGAATGTATATCATTTTTCAGACTCATTTCCAAACATTGGTGCTCTGATAATAGAGCAGTCAATGGTGTCCTGCCATAGGTAAATACACATGTTAGAATCATTTAATCAGTTCCAGACACATGACAGCTGTGTTACTTCATCTTGAGATGTTAGAAATAAGGTAATATTTGTGCCTGTTAGAGTTGAACCATTTGAAAGTATTCCTTAGATGTGCCTCTGCGGTTGTCTTCAAATGTATGTTTCTGAAGGACTCATCTTTCACCTTGTTTCCTCTTTACTCATGTTGTGAACTTTTGTGAATCCCACTAACGATTGCTGGGTGCTTCTGCTGCGTTCACAGTCGGCTTTAGCGCAGGGTGTGGAAACTGTTCTGAAGGCTGTCACAGGAAAGGAAGTAGAAGCGTTGCTTAAGAGACTCTAGACAAGCTCCTGGGATTAATCCACCCAAAGCTGCAATGGGACTAAACCTTGGCAGGAAGTTTCTTTACATAAGCAGTCACCACGTGTATTCAGCTACTACCTACTTATCTCCGTCTAGATAAGGCACCTTATTGACACCCTGGAACATCTTCCCACACAGTCCTTCACAAATCACCACCCTCAACTCCTTTCTCTTCCTCTTACAGCCCCAAATCAATGTAACTATTGCCTGAGTTCCAAATAGGCCGGGGAAGCAGCTGCTGCTCTCTCTGCCGAGGCTCTCATAGCACTACCCTGCTTCCACCCCGGACTTTCTACCGCCCGCTCTTCACACTGCGGCATTACCAGAATTACCCTGCAAAACAGGGCCACACCCTGGACTTCTTTGTTTAAAACGCTGTTCTATTAGTTAACTTTTCGTGAAACAACTTAAGGTTTATAGTTGAGAGGCTGCAGTCCTGTCGTGACAGCTGGTCACTTTGCGTCAGCAGTCAGAGTGTAGTGGCTCACTTCCTCTAGCATAGCTCCACTTCCTAAAGGTCCCACAGCAATGCCACTAGGTGGGGATCAAGTGTTCAAACACATGAGCCTATGGGGGGCGGGGCACATTCAAACCACCATAGCTGTAGAGGGTGTTTCTTACATTAGAATAATATCCAAACTCCCGATTTGATCTCTCCCTGTGTCCCTTTGTTCTCTTTCTCTTCACTCTGATCTTTGCTGCCTCCTTGTTCTCCAGCTTGCCAAATGCATTCCTACCCTCTACTCTAGGTCTGTCTAAGTTTGGTGCATGTGCCCCTCCTCAGTCTCTATTCTATCCTCTGTGCCGTCCGGATTTATGTTCCTGTCACCTTGTGTTGACTGGATGGCGTTTGTCCTTTTTAGTCATGCCTACCACTTTCGAAGTATTCATTTGTGGCTTACAGAACAGATTCTTGGCTTTGTGAGAGGGAATACTGTATCTTACTCTCCTTTATACCTCTAGCATTGAGCACAAATACGTATGTATGTAAATTAATGACTCAGGTGACTATTGCAATCATTACATTTTCCTTTACTTAACTTGATAAAGTTTTAGACTAGCTTGAGTTTAATACTTAAAACACAAGAGCTGGAGCTGGAGAGTGGGCTCAGTGGTTAAGAGCACTTGTTCTTACAAAGGACCCAGGTTTGATTCTCAGCCCCACATGGGGGCTCACCACCTCCATGGGCAGCAGGCACACATGTGGTTCCCAGACATAACATGCAGGCAAAAAATTCATAAATTAATAAAATCTAAAAAAACAAAAGAAAAAACCCACATGATATGAACATCTCTTATTTTAAAGGAGCCAAAGAATGCTGTGACTGTCATCTCTAAGGAGGACAGAAAATAAGGGTAGCCCATCTGCAACTGTCTCTAGCCGCTGCCTTACAGAGAACTGTGCCTTCTCATCTCGGTATCTATAGTTTTATATCTTAGCACAGTATGATCTGAGCTTTGCTGTTTTCTTTCGTTTCTGTTTTTGCCATTTGTGTTCAACATGCATATGCACAAAAAGGAATAATCAAACGGCACAAAAGCGTTCTCCAGATTGGTAGAGCTCAGACATTTTTGGAGTTGATTACCTTGAGCTCAGTGACCTCCATTCCATTTTAAGTGTATTTCTTGTATCTCCTGGATGAAATTACATCATTTTGAAACTTGTATTCTTGTGAATTGTATGAGTATGGAAATACAACAGTCTCTGATGGATCATATCTTATATCTTCAAACAAAAATGTCAAAATCCGTTTTGAAAGTTATTTTAGTAGCATTTGTAACTTCATGGTACATAGACATGATTTTAGGTATGTAAGTACTATGTGATCCCCAATATCCGTAATATCTGACATTAATGTTGGATCATAATGTCTGAGGCTGGCCATGCAAAATCCCATTTTGTTAACAAGTTCTAGTAGCAACTCAGAAATGGCACTGAAATATTTAGGCCAGAACATCATAGATCAGTGTATTCCAAAGTCTTGATTCAGTGTTTGAATTCTTTGAAAGTTCTGCACCCAAATTCATTTTTTTTTTTGTTTAGTCCTTTGCCACTCCGTTGGAATGTAATTGTAACTTTTATCTCCATATTTATCAAGTTTGTACAGTTTTATGAACAATTTACTTACATTGTATCAAGAATCTAAGAAAGCATACTAACCTATATTGTTACCAGTTATATCAGTCAAGTAAGTTACATTATTCTGTCTTCATATATCTTTCTGTAAAAAAAAGTATTTTCATTTTTTTCCTTTTCTTTCTGCTGTGGTTTGTTTTCCTTCATTCTGTTTTGTTTGAAATAGGATTTTGCTAGATAACCAAGGCTGTGTTTGAACTCATAATCATTCTATCTCTACATTCCAAATGCTGAAATTATAGGCATTTAGAATTACAGGTACCACTCCATTTAGCTCATTTATTAGAACTCATTCATTAGTTTCTTCTAATTTCAAAGAATGTCCTGCACATTCACAGTAGAACATTATGTTCCGCTAATGGCTCTATGTTTGTGCATGTTTGTGTGTGCAGGTTATGCTTGTGCATTGAGGCCAGAGGACAGCCTTAGCTGCTGTTCCCCAGGAACCATCCACCTTGTTTTTTAAGATAAGATCTCTCATTGATCTGAAACTCATCAAGCAGACTAGACTATCTGGCTAGAGAGCCTTAGGGATCTGCTGCCATCACTGCCTCTGGGATTGCAGCCATACTCAGATATTTTTACATGGGTTTTACATCCAGCTCGTATCCTCATGCTTGCAAGGCGAGCACTTTACCAACTAAGCTATTGCCTCGTCCCAGATTCCATTTCTCTTAAAATGCTTTCTTGTGACAGAAGTCAAGCATCTGAGTATGATTTGCAGAATGAAAGAGCTGCTTCTTACTCTTTTTCTTTTTCTTTCCAGCATTTCTCTGTACCGGGGGAATTGCAGGCCCATTCGATTTGAACCACCAATGCTGGATTTCCATGAACAGTAAGTAATTTGGGATTGTAAGACTTACTTGCATTTCTCTTTTCCTTTGTTTGTATTAGCTGTGTGAGAAAGTGACATGTTCATGACTTAACAAAGCAAATGAAGTGGAAGCCCTTTGAAACTAGGAAACAAGTATCTGTTAAGAATCTGACATTATATCAACTTTGAAAGTGAAAAATACCCACACACTACAGTCTGGTTCAGAGGATCTTAGCATGAGAAGTAGCATAAGCCTTTAAGCCTCTTCTGATAAGCACTTTATTTCTGGTGTTTAAAATTTTTCTTACTGACATTTTGCATGATATGCATGCTTTTAAAGTATATGTGTCAGTACATCAACAAATAGTATGATCTCTAACCCAAATGGAAGATCAAAGCGAATGCCCCAGATTTATCTGAGCCCAGAGCTGAGTTGTTTGCCTAAACCACCCTCTGGGTCACCTCCTGCCTTAAGGACTCTTGTTTCACACATCTCAGGTACTCAGGGAGAAACAAGTGTGCACCGTATTGGGCTCTAATTCCAGGTGGGTGAGGAGGGCATCTTACGTTATAGAAGAATTTTCAGAGGCAGAAGAGCAAGCCGTACATGCAGCACCATGGATCAGTCTGCACTAGGAGAGCACATAGACTGGGATTTGGTTCTGTGTGCATGCATTTGGTAAAATATTTTACTCAGGTGTGGTCAGACTATTTTATCTTTACATTCGTGAATAATATAAGTAATTCTCTAGACTATAAGCCTATCCTAAATGAAATTTAAATACATACACATTTCTGTGGGTTTAATTATTCTCCTGTCTTTGGGAATATGGGTTATTTCTTTCTGTCTTTATGTTGCTACCATCAGCAAGATTCTAAGCAAAAAGGCCAAAGTTTGAGTTTTAAATTCTGAGATTGATAAATAGGTAGTAGTTATTAGATCATATGTTTCGTTGAATCAAAGGTTCTGAACCATCTTTACCGTGTCGTGTCCACTGCCAAAGAAACACTTTGCATGCACTCCACCTCCTCAGGCTTTTGATTGCGTCAATGTTTTAGGTCTGTCTAACTAAATAGATGAAAATTACAGTTTACTTTGTCATTGTCAAGGTTTTATTCAGCTGCTTTTGCTGTAATAAACATAATAAATAACTTTAAGTACCTTTTTCATAAGTCAAATGTATCATTTGTGTTTTCTGAAGCATGGCTGGGTATTTAGAATCACCCAAGACTCGAAGAATGCTTGACAACCCATGTTTCCTGATGAAGATATTCTTACAGAGATCATGGGTTGAAGGGGTTAGTCATGCAGAGAAAAGTGTGTGTACTTCTAGATGGAGTCTGTATTCAGAATCAGCCATTATATAAGTCAAATTGACTTCCTGTGCTATTTAGTCTTAAAGATCATAACATTCAGATAGGAAGTGAATGATTATATTGTTCTGCAAGAGGTTTAAGAACTGTTGGGATCTTAATTCTCAATAAAACTCAAGAGAAGGTAGTATCTTTCATAGGTAATTAAACAGTGAGGGATCTACTCCAATGAGTCATGCTACTGTCTCAGGGTAACGACCACTACCATACGATGCCTGCCATCCTGGGAGACATTGACCAGAGGCCGACACCTTTTTTGTGACCCCTCAGCCTCTCAGAACTAAAAGGAAATCAGTTAATTTTATATACACATATATAAGTATATATATTTATACACACACATATATTTAAATTTGTGTGTGCATGTCCCTGTGTGTCTATGTCATGTGTACCCATGGAGGCCAGAGATAGTGTCGCATCCTCTGAAACTGGATTTAGAGGTCATTGTGAGCCAACTGATGTGGGTACTGAGAACTGAACTCAGATCTTCTGGAAGAATAGGAAATATTCTTAATCACTCAGCCATCTTTCCAGCCCCTATTTACCTACTTACTATCTACCTACCTACCTAACTACCTACATACCTACCTATCTATATATCTAACTATTTATCTATCTTGTCTATCTGGTGGTTCTGGAGATCAAATCCAGGGCCTGTGCATGCTAAGTAAATATTTTACCACTGTATTTTGTGTATGTGTGCATGTAGGCCAGGATTTCTATTCTTTATGAACCTTACAGTCTATGATATTCTGTTATAGCAGCACAAAACGTACTAAGATGCAGTGATAAAACTGCAAGCACAGAGTTCTTACTTTAGTTACAGAGGATATCACAATCTTCTTTTAAATGAAAAATATTTAGTGAAAAGGTATATATTTGATGTTTACCAGTATGCTTAATTATTTTTTAAATAAGCGCTTTAGTTTCTCTAATAAAATTATCTTTGAGTGTGTTCTTGGAGAAGGTAAGCGTAGACTAATGAACTCCATGCTAACACTGTGGCAAAAGTAATGTTTGATAATCTATGAGACATGGAGATGAAAATGAAGATTAGTTTGCAGCACCAAATTTTAGTCTAAATCAGTGAAAATTCCAGTTTAAAAAATCAGTAGCTGCTCTTGAGACATTTTCAAAACTTATGTCTAGTTACATTCTGTTCCATTTGTTGTTTTGGTTTTTAATTTGCATGTATATGTGTGTATTGTATATGTGTCTTTCACGTATGTGGCTAGAGATTGCTGTCAGAGGTCAACATTGGGTGTCTTTGTCCATTACTTTTTGACATTATTTTAGGCAGGGTTGTCACTGAATCTGGAGCTTGCCAGTTCAGCGAGCCTGCTGGTCAGCAAGGCCTTAAGATTACAGAGGTGTGCTAGCACTCCTGCCCTCTCACATAGGTACTGGGGATCTGAACTAAGTTCCCCTTATTTTGGCGGCAAGAGAGGTACTGACTGAACCTTCTCCCCAGCCATTCATTTGTCTGTTGAGGGTGCTTGTAAATTACATTTTGAATTAAAGAAATTTTCAGTTATAGAAAAATACCTGAACTGAAACTAAAAATTCTTTTCCAATTTATTTGTCTCTCAATTCTTTAATTAATGCCCCACCTTCAGAATAGATGTTGGGATAAAGTTAAGCAAGATTCTGAAATGGTGATTTTGGGGGATTTTTTTTTCCTTTTCTTTTTGAATCATATATGTTTTTGGAAGTGGATGGAGCCTCTTGCTTCCATTTCCCTAAAACATGCAGTTGCACATAAAAGTATTCAGGGGGCTGAAGCAGAATCAATTCAAGGCCAGCCTGGAATATAAACTGAAACCCCATTACAAAAAGCCAGAGTAGTGAGGCCGTTTAGCATGTAGGTTGCGGCATTTTATACACATCCCCTCAAAATTCATATGTTGATCTGTAAAAGCTTGTGAAGCTTGGTAATCATTGTAAAACTGGAATTTTGTTTATTGTCACGTGGTACATGGCCATTGTAATAAACTAAAAACAATTTGTGAAATGCTACCACAGTCTGACCACTTAGAACTTCTACATTTGAACTGTTATCTTTTATGTCCTTCTGTGCAGTCTTATTTATTTGTTTGTTTGTTTGTTTGTTTGTTTAAAGCATCTGTCTCGCATGTATGCCTGCATGCCAGAAGAGGGGCATCAGAGCCCTTTATAGATGGTTGTGAGCCACCATGTGGTTGTTGGGAATTGAACCCTGGTCTTCTGGAAGAGCAGCCAGTGTTCTTAACCTCTGAGTCATCTCTGCAGCCCCACATTTACATTTATTGTCACAAAAACATAACCACATTTTAAAAATATACTATCTGTTAACTTGCTTTTCAACTTAATATATAGTGAACTTTTCTGTGTCTTATTTTTGTGGTATTCGAGAACATCAAATTACATGGGTTTATTTGTTGAGTTCATTTGCTGTTTTTAATTGTTTGCATATTTTGTTTGTGATCAGTGCAGAAATTAGTGTGTTATACAATGTGACTCTTCCCTCAAGAGAAAGTTTTAATGAAAGGACATACAGACTATTAAAGTTAACCTTTAATAACCTTTGTGGCTAGAGAAGAATTTGGTGTCTGAACTAGAGGCAGCTGGTGGGAATAGTAAACTCATCGACTGGAAAAGGAACAGATGGGTTTTCTTGTTGAGACTGACGCTGGTTATAGAGAAACTTTGTGAGCTTACTGAAGGTCTGTGGGAAGACAGAACTTCAGCAGAGCACAGACAAGGCAGGTAACACAGGGAGGAGACTGTCAGAAGCCCAGGAAAGGAACTGAAATGGGACCAGCAATCTCCTGTGCTGCTCCAAAAGCAGAGACGGGAACAAAAAGACAGTGTTTGCGTCCTCCAGCCCACTACATGCTGAAACTTTATCTAGAATATGATGGAATGGGAAAGTGAAGTCTTTGCAAAGAGTGTAGGCTGAGGGAGGACCTAGTCCTCATGAACAGGATGCTCTTATAGCTGCCCTGCCCTGTGTACCAGGCAAGTGTATAGCAAGGAGACATCATCTGTGACCCACAGAGGATCCCACCAGAACTGGATATGCTGGCACTCTGCTCAGATTTCCTGGCACTGGAACTGTGAGAAAGACATTCCTGGCGGTCATAATCCACCAAATGTATGGCATTTTGTTAAAACATTGTTTTACCATTATTTTAAACATAGCTGTGCACAGTCTAAGAACATTAAATGGAATGTGCTTCATTATTTATTACACAGAGGTAGAATTGGGGTTACAGAAGGTATTTTGTGGGCAGATGGGGAAACGTACATAGTGGAGTTCATTTGGAGAATCAAAACCTGCTGGGGATCTTAAATGTGTGTGCTTAAGTATATGTTTAGCAATTTGTGTGGGCGTATGAGAGGCTTGGCTTACATGATTGTGGGTGCTGGTTATGCACTCATTGAAGAGGATGGTAAACAGCTGGAATGTGAGGCAGGCTGCTGATCTTTTCCAGGCAGGCAGTAGATCTTGAGCTAGGGAGAGCAATTGAAAGTCCAGTTGGTGGAGGAAAAGGCCTAAACTGTCCATGGCAGGACTTCCAGGTGATTAGCAGACCACCTAGAATGAAGTCCCTTTTGACCTAAGTTGATCTGCAGAATGGCTCCTGGAAGCACCTGCATTCATTAGTATTTCAATAGCTTGGGGAAGGTATGTATACTACAGAGGAGTTGCTGGCTCTCTTTCCGTCTCCAACTCTAGGAGAGACTCTAGGAGTGTCTGTAGTGTCTTCAGCTCTCACAAATGAGAAATGTCCTAGAAAGGAATTCTGAGGACTGTAATTTAGTCCAGCCTGGGTGTTAGCATCCAGCTACTGCATGGATAGAGACATCAAGATTCTAAATTTAGTGCTCTTGTCTCTAAAACCGGCAGGTCTCATGGTTGAAATACTGTGTTTGGCAGTTTTAGAGTACAGGCTCTTTTGAGAGTCAAACTTAGCTTCATGACATGAAACTGAGAGTATGTTTTCACTACAGAAAGCTATTCCTAAGTGGCTCAGGAAGTAACCAGTTGCTAAAGGAAATCAAATGTGTGAGTCCACATCCTTTTTCAGAGTTACATGTTTTTCCCCACTCTCAGAAACATAAACCTTGTAAGTTAATTGAAATTCTTCCTGCATTGATCAATTTTATTTCTGCCTCCAGACATTCCTGCTTTTCTTAAATGGGTACTAAGTGGGGATCAGAACCTACCGTAGAAACGCTCCCAGAGCTTCTTCCTGTCTCCTGTAGACACCTACCCCCACCCACACATACTGGCACTTGCTTCTGTTTTTGTTAATACATGTCCAGTTTTTTTCTATTGTTCAACCCTTAGGGAAAGTGACCATGTCCTTGGCTCAGGAGCAAATTCCACTTAAGTTGGTTATAACATTCCCATTTGTCTTAGTTTGGGTTTTTATTGCTGTGAAGAGACACCATGACCACAGCAACTCTTACAAAGTAAACATTTCATTGAGGGTGGCTAGCTTACAGTTTCAGAGGTTCAGTCCATTTATGAGCAATGAAGGGGCCATGGTGGCATGCAAGCAGATGTGGTGCTGGAGCTGAGAGTGCTGCATCTTGCAGGCAACAGGAAGTTGACTGACTGTCACAATAAGGAAAGCTTGAGCAAAAGAGACCTCAAGCCCTCCCCCACAGTGACAACTTCCAACAGAAGGTGTGGCCCAGATTGAAGGTGTGTCCTCCAGCTTCAAGGTCTGAATTAAAGGCCTGTGTCATCTAGCTTCCTCCTCCAAGACCCACTTCCTTCAACAAGGACACACCTCCTAATAGTGCCACTCCCTGTGAGTTTATGGGGCCCAAATACATTCAAATTACCACACCATTCTTGTTTGGGGTCACTTCACAGGTAGATGTGACCCAGTGTAGCTAGGAGTATGAGGACTGGTTTAAGGGAGTTCTGGGGAAGGATTTCTTCTCTTTTTTCCTCCGCTGTTAAATATATGACAGAAGCGCCTCTCTTCCGTGTAGATATCGTATTGGCACCAGGGGTGCTGTGGCAACCATCCTGTCATCAGTGAGGAGTGCTGGTCAGAGGATAAAGCCAGGGCACTTGGCCCTACAGTAGAAAACTGGGAAGGCCCGGGCTCTTGGTAGCTCACTAACCCAGCACTGCCATGTTGGCCTGGGCCTTCGTTAGCAGTGCTGGTTTTGTCTACTTGGTACTTTGCAGAATGCATGGCACTCTTCCGCCTGCTCCTCCTTCCTCTGCCTGCAGCCTTGTGAGCACACGACCTACACATCCACCCTATCTCGAGCCTTCCCTCTGTCATGCCTCGGGCTCAAGCACTGAGGCATCTGGGTTGCTTCCTTTCCCCTGGAGCACTCAGACCTCTCCCTGCCCCCATCCGTGAGTAGAAAGGTTTCTACCAAACCTATGTATGCTTCCATATGAACCTCACTGATAGCTGCCTCCTCTGGACTAGGCCCTGTCATTTCAGACTAAGACTATTGCTACCTCTAGAGCATTTTCTGGTTTTTGATCCATGGTGTCAGCAAATTATAATGTTGAAATTTGATAATGAGGCCAGGGAGATGGCACTTACTGCCAAGCCTGATAACCTAAGTTCAATCTATGCTATCCACATGGTGGAAGGAGAGAACAGACTCCCAAAAGTTGTCCTCTGATCTCCATACTCATGCCCCCACCCAGATAGATAGATAAATAAGTAAGTGTAATTAATTTTTTTAATTTGATCATATTATTATCCTCCCCCTCAAAAAAATCCTGGTACCTTATGATGAATGGCAAATTTCTTACATTTCTTACACTACATATGTAGAAAGCTGCAGACAATTTCTTGAAGTCAGTGTGGTCTTTCTAACTCCGGGCATGTTATACATTCCTCGAAAATCTCCCCCTTTTGTTTTTTAAATTTTTTATTTTAAAATTTAAACTTTTAGGAGTGTGTGTGTGTGTGTGTGTGTGTGTGTGTGTGTGTACACATGCACATGAATGCAGGTGCCCATGGAGTTCAAAGACTTCAGATCCCTCCCTGGACCTGGAGTTAACAGGTTGTGAGCTGCTTGGCATTGGGTGCTAGTGACCGAACTCTAGTCCTAGTCCTCTGGAAGTAGTAAGTGCTCTTAACCATTGAGCAATCTCTCTAGCCGCCTAAAAGCAAGTTTCTTACATCTAAACCTTTCTTACATACAAAAAGGCAGAACAAATGATAATTAAGCACTAAACAGGTTTAGCAGCTATTGATTTTTTTTTACATTTTATGTGTCCATGTGTGCGTGTGTGTGGGAGTTTAGGTCAAAGGACAACTTGTGGAGATTTGATTCTCTCCTTCCACCATGAGAGTGTGAGAATCCTTTCACCTTATTTTTTTTTTGAGACAAGGATTCTGTCACTGAACCTAACGCCCACCCATTCAGCGAGACAGCTGGCCAGAAAACCTCAGATGTCCTTCCGCTCTCTATCTCTTAGTGCCAGCTGGGATTATATAGGCCCAGCTTCTTATGTGGGCTCTGGGATCCAAACTCAGGTCCTCAGGCTTGAATGGCAAGTGCTTTACCAACTGTCAGCCACCTTCCCAGACCCTTGTCGTTTTTGAGCCCTCTGAAAGCAGCAGGCACTGTGATGATTCAGTCATAGTTCTGAAGCTGTCCAGCATTTCCATGTATAAGGGCACTCTACAAAATCAGCTAAGTACAGAATAAAGCACCTCTGCTTCAGTCAGTGCTCTAATTGATTGTAAATGAGAAAATGCTAGCTGAAAAATGAGACTGATTGAGCCGCCACCACAGACAGGCAGATCCATATTATCTAATGCTGCCAGGACTCCTGTGTTTCTCTCCTTTTCTCATCACCAATGCCTGTCTCTAAAAGGATGAGAAAAGCCCTGCTGACTGCGTCCATCCCTGTCTTCTGTAGCCACCTTCCACTGGGAGACATAGCTTCTGTTTCTCAGTCTACAATACCTAAGGACAGAGCAGTGCTCACCCCGCTAGATTCCTTTTCCAGTCCCTCAAGCAGCTAGACAAGAGGCCTGTGTCTGTGGACATACGCTAGGAGCCGTTCTTAAGTTTGTCCGGATCTCATCAAGAGAGAGATCATGTATTGGGCAGCTGTTCCTTTTGAAGACCACCATAGACGTTTGGCTTCTCACATCCCTGAGACCAGTTTAGTAGAGTTCAGCCCTGTTGTGCAAAACAAGCCTTCACAGCTGGCACGTACCGTTTCCATGGTGTCTTCCTAGCCACACAGAGGTGGGATAGATCACCACCTAAAACTTGGTTTGAATATCAAGACTGCTGATGTCAGTACATACACCCCCCAAGAGGATATGAAAAGTTCATCATAGAGATAGTTATTTGATTTAGGATGGGATTATTATATATACTGTACACACACACACACACACTTTTCTTTTTGTCCATGAAACTAATAGTCTCTGGCTGGTGGACTTTGGCCTTTTGGCTAAATGGAAAAAATAATTTATTTTTGTATTTTAAAAAGCAACATCATACAACTTTTTAGCCTTTAAAAGAGTTCTTTAAAACAGATATGGGCAAATGAGAAGGTGGTATTGAAATCATAAGAACACACCCTAGAACTCACTTTGCTCAAACAAACAAAAAACCCAAGAATAACTGTTTAGTCTAAAAAAAAAAACATGGAAGTGATTGTATAAAAAATGATATTAATCACTTGTATTTAATCCTAATGTAACCCAAATACCATTTTCACAATGAAATTAGGGAGTGAGGTAATGTGCTGATGAACAGTTGATACAGTTACATGATCTTTTTTACCCATCCCAGAGATTGTATACATAATGGCTACTCTCATGACATTCAGTACTATGTGCTCAGACAGGAATACACACTGACCTACCTGTGAAAGGGGTCGCGGGAAGTATATCATAAGGAGCACAGTATCACTTCTGAAGCTGAAACTTTTCATGAGTGAGTGCTGCATTCTGGTTTTCATTTTTTTCACAACACTCACCAAATTGTGGTTTATGTTGTAATAATCTCTGTATGGTTCTCTCTTAACCTATGCCAGTTTAAATGTCATTGATTTGAAAATGTAATTAGTAAACTATGCTGGATAGTTTTATGTCAACTTGACCCAAGCTGAAGTCATCTGAGAGGAGGGAACCTCAATTAAGAAAATGACTCCACAAGATCAGGCTGTAGGCAAGCCTGTGAGGCATTTTCTTAATTGGTAATTGATAGGGGAAGGCCCAGCTCATTGTAGGTGGTGCCATCCCTGGGCGGTTGGTCCTGGCTTTTATAAGAAAGCAAGCTGAGCAAGCCATGTGAGCAAGCCAGTAAGCAGCACTCCTCTGTGGCCTCTGTGTCAGCTCCTGCCTCCAGGTTCCTGCCCTGTGTGAGTTCCTGCCCTGACTTCCTTTAATGATGAACTGTGATGTGGAAGCATATGCTGAATAAACCCTTTCCTCCCCAGGTTGCTTGGGTCATGGTGTTTCATCATAGCAATAGTAACCTAAAGTAGGACACATACTAATAGTAACATAGCTCCCTTTTTCTTTTTCTGTATTTTGTGTATTGTTTTTTAGTTCCTTTTGGAGTTGGGTTTGAAACTGGAACTTTGCATACACTGAGCACACTCTCCACCACTGAATCACATCCTTGGACCAGCCTGGGCTCCTTTACATGTGCTTAGAACATTTATATTAATTTACACTTAAGCAAAGTCATCCAGCACAAATTCTGTTTTATAGTGTGCTAAATAGCTAATGGAATCTGTTACACTCCTCTATCCAGAAACACTGGAAACACAGCCCCCAGCACTTCTGTGTTCAACATTTTGACATTGTAATGCAGCATTGCCATGTACAGAGTCCAGCTCCAGATGAGGGCACGGTCTGAAGATGGCTGGATGCAAGAGTGGCGATGGGAGGGGTCAGACGCGGGACACTTCTTAGTTTCATTTTAAGAGAGATGGACAGAGAGGAAACTTACCTTTATATGGCTTGTCCCACTCTGACAGGAGCCATCCCCGGCAGTGGGCAGTCCCAGCAGAGGATGTAAAGAGTCGGCGGGAGAAGGGAATGAGTGAGCCAGGCCATGGTGGTCGGGAGAATCTTGCAGCCTCACTGACTTGCAGCCAGAGTGTTTCTTTATACAGAATTTAGTAAGCAGGGATACATCCATGATGTTCCAAAATACATGTTTTGGGACATGTGTTTCACTTCCTCTTGCTCATCTTTTAGCCATTATTAATAAACTGTAACAGAACAGAATTATCATTTCCAATTATTTTTCCTCAAGTTTTGACATCGTTAATAAACAGAGTTATCATCCTTACTCATTAACCCTATAACCCAATATTTAAGAATCTAGAAGTATATGACAGCCTGTTCTCAGGCTGGTAGCTTTTGTGGGTACAAGGACATTAGACCAAAACAAAATCTTCAAGCCAGCCCAGGCATATTGCCATGCCCCAAGCAGTGTATTATTAACTCTTTTTTTTTTTTTTTGTATTATTAACTCTTAATGGTCAGAGTGCCCAGGCGAAGTCTCAGGCCAAAGCTGCTGCAGTGATTATTCAAATTCTGGCATAATACATTGTTTATATTTTATAGAATTTGTCTATATGTCTAATCCTGACATTCTGTTGTTCCTTGGTCATTTGACACCACAGCGGCTCTGCATGTGCTAACTTTTCTAAGAAAAGGAGGTCCTGATGTCTCATTCTTTTATCATTTATCCATTCCATACTTTGCTCATCAGTATAAGTCTCTGTGTAGGGCAGAGATACTTTAGTTAATCTAACTTTGTTACTGTATATGCCACATCATTTGTCTGAGTGTAAAAGGGCTTGTAATCTGATCTGTGGCCAACTCTAGCCCACAGAATCTTGTTGACCTTTTTAAGTTTACTTTGTTTTGATTATCTTGTTCCTGAGTAAGTACAGGGGCAGATGTTTCAAGAATGTCTCATAGCCTCATGAAGAGACCTCTGGCTTCTTTATGTGTCACAACCTCCAAGGCAGAAGGAAGACCTTCAAGTAGATAAGGACATCTCCCTAAAAGCAGGGGACTGTCTTGGGGGAAGCTTAGAAGCAGCATTCCTAGGAGAAGGCATAAATGATTCAAAAGAAGTTTTCCATCAATCCAATATTCCCAAATTGTACAAATTTTAAAAGTGCCCTGGGTTGGGGATTTAGCTCAGTGGTAGAACGCTTGCCTATCAAGCACACGTCCCTGGGTTCAATCCTCAGCTCAAGTATGCAACAGGTGGAGATGAAAACCAAAGGTGGCACGGCAGCCATCATGGGGCTCAGCTTTGCTGGATCTTTATCAAACAGCTATGCTGGCTTTATGACTTCTACCACTCCATTCAGGTAATATGGCTGTGCCAGGTTACACCCCCCCACCCCCTGTCCCAAATCACAGAGAACCTCAGTGCTCTAAATTAATGTGCTGGGCATATTGATAGCTGTCATGACAATGGCTGACCAAGACCTGTGTCTGCCTTCTGCTGCCCAGCATCCTGAGAGAGGCTAGGCGCATAGCTGTAGTCCAGAAAGAGAACCAGGATCAGATATAGTTTCTAGTGGATGCACACAACCTCTGCATCACTGTAAAGTTTAAAAAGGGAAACCAGAATTGCAGTCATCCTAAGTTAGGGGCATATATCTGTGCTAACGTAATGAAGCTTTCTGGAGAAAACACAGCAGGCCCTCAAACAAGTCAGAGAACCCTTTGCTGGACAGAGAAAAGAAAGGAGACCTGCTTGGCTCATACTGTCTGTCAGGTTAAGGTGGAAGAGGCAGCAGTGGTGGAAGGGTGTGGACTCTTGTCTCCTCATTAGCCATGAGGTTGTGTAGGGTCTTTTTTGCCCCTTGATCAGATGTGGTGCAGGAGGGAATGGGGGGATCAATGAAAACTGCCAGCAAGGTAATATCAAAAGTGGAGTTCCGCTTGTGACTACCCATGACGTCTTCTAGTTTCAGACCCCTTAGTGAGGCTATAATGAGACAGTACCTTGCTGCTTCCTAGGAACCCTGGTACTAACTGCTGTCACTACTGTGGTCTGCTCTACTATCCTCTAACGTTCATTTCACAGTACATACATCAAATTAACAGTCTGATGAAATGGACCTTCGTAGTTTGGGTTTTTTTAATTTACATGAATTAGTGTTTTGCCTGCATTTATGTATATGAACCACATATGTGCCTGGTACCTGAAGAGGTCAAGAAGGCATTGGATCCCCTGAAACTGGAGTCACAAATGATATGACCCACTATTTAAGGGTTTAGGTTCTGGAATCGGAAACCAAGTACTCTGCAAGAGGAACAAGTGCTCCTAAGCGTGTCTCCAGCCCCCAGTAGGCTTTTCTTGGCTTTCTTTTTTCAAAATAAAATGTATCTTTGATGTTTAATTTCTACTCCCTCCTATTTCCACCTCCTTTCTGGTTTCCAAATAATGCTCTGCAGCAGTCTGGGCACTGCCGACCTCCCTTCTTCCCCTCTTCCCCAAATTATTTATGCCAGTGTTCTTAAATGTTTTTGTTTCCATAACAACACCTTTCTTTCAAACATTTATTGTAAACAGTAAAAGATGTTTGGGGTAGAAACTTGGTTCACTGAATTCTTTGGTTTATATAATTATTAGGTGCAGAAAGAATTGGCTTCAAATCTTCAGTTTAAAATCATTACTGACTGGCTTTAATGTGCACATTGAATACGTCGTTGCTAGAAATAGGAGTCTTGTCAAAAGAAATCCAATGTATGAAAGGTATTTCTCCCCAGTTACCATTTGTTATTTCAGGAAAATCAGGAGCCTCCTTTCCCAAGAGTTGTTTGGTGCCTTGTAGTTTTCCACTTCTAATTCTTACTTTCCCCCAAGGTTTATGACGACATGTGCTGGTAAGAACTGTGGGGTCTGTGGTGATTGTGTGGTGCGAAGTGCTGTGCTGATTTGGACCAGCTTCCTGCTCAAGGCTGTTCGTGAGTGCTGTATTAGTGCCACTCACAAGGCTTGTCTGAGGGCATTTGGGAAGCCGTCTGTGCAGCTCCTTCCTGCTCCTGCAGTGTCATCTTACTGGGACATAGCAAATGCGCCACTGACCTCAGACTTGTAGCTTACTTTCCAAGCTACTCTCCATTTCCTAGAGGTTTCCTCCCAATTCTTTGGAGCCTTAGACTCCTCTATTAATACTCTAGAATCTGGACAGTCATTTGTTCTGGTCTTGAAGCACAAAGAATAAATGTTTGATAGCTTCAGCTGTGTTCATCTGGAAATACCTCCCAGCGTTCCCTTTGACTTCTCTGTCTGGAGCAGCCAATAATGGAAACAAATAGGACTGGCCTTGGCAAGGGGCTGGGCATCTGTTTAGTGTTATTTTTAAATTCAACTTGTCTAGCCAAGATCACTGAACATGCTGCTTGTGGTAGACAGAACTGTAAAATGATCGGCAGAATTTCAGGCTTCTGATATACCTATCTACACCTCTTAACTTTACAGTCAAATACTCATGCAAGTATTGCTGTAAGTAGGTTCTAAATCACATGGCCTTTTAAATGGAGAGCTGTCTAGGTGGGCCAGACCTATCTAGATCCAGAGCCTTCAAAGTCTGGTTTGAGAATCAGGAGCTGAATGCTGGACATTTGAACCTAGTGCAAGGTTTCTTTGCTGGTTTTAAAGTAGAGGAGCTGGATGGCAGGAGCTTTAGAGCAGCATGAGCTGTGCCAACAAATTAAATCATTAGCTGTGGGCTTTGTATTGCCTGAGAACCCAGCCTGCTAATAATTTTCAGAAGCCTTGTGAAACCCTGAGCAGGTAAACCACCCGTCTTAGAAAGTAGTACAGTGATGTGTGGCTGTTGACTTTAACCACGGAGCTTAGTAGTGGTGTAGTTTAGTGGAGGAATGTGTTGCATTTACTTTTCATGGTCCAGAGTTCTCTTGTGTCACCGAGAGCAGAGGACAGACTGGACAGGGAAGGCTCTCTCTACTTGTTGTGGTGCGGACTGCCCAGAGCTTGAGAAAATCTGTCTTATGTGAACATGCATGCCTACAGTAGCCAGCTGGTACCCCTCCTGCCATCTTCTGTCTGTCCTCATTACTCCCAATTCCCATAACCCTTCTCTCAGCAAGGGTTCATCTCTACTCAGTGGCCCAGGACCTGTCCTCCTTGATGCCTCAAGAAGAGGACAAAGCCAGGCACAGCAGAATTGTGAATCAAGCCCTCCAGCTGGTCAACCCAGGCTCCTGAACTGCCACACTTGTCTCCGTGAACCCTGTCATATAGCAAGCTATCCACAGCCCTGTTTGAAAGAGATCTGTCCATCTTATACCCTGTCTTTGTCTTTTTATCTTAGATGAGATTGGTTGTACTAAAGTTGGACAAGAACAAATGCAGGAGAAAATGACTATCATCCACTTAGCCTGCAGTCTGTTTGAATTGTAGAGTAACAACTTTTTTTTTTAAATAGAAAAAGTACACATGGTGGTCTTTCAGGATATAAGGAAAATGTGTTTATTTCTTGACACTGTTCTACTTACATGCCTATAATGCTGAGGAAAGACATCTCTTCTATACTGTACCATATTTATACAACTTCTCCTTGCTGCATTATGACCATAGTTGGAAGTTTCAGTTGGGCCTGTACCCGCTTCCTTAATTGTTCATGATCCTGTGTCCCCATCTGGGGTCCATGACCCAGTTAATACAGGGTTCTAGTCTCTACCACAGCTGAGAGGATTCAGTAGGATGGACACGCTGCAATTAAGCTACAAAATTTTTGTAGGCTTCCTCCTCGTGGCTGGGCTATAAGCTGTGAAATGATTTTAGCCTGGGTTTTGCTTCCCTGTGTAAAGCAGAGAAGCGCTTCTTTTTTGTGGGTGTCTAGACGCAGGTATTCTGTGGTCATAGCCCTCTAGTGAATGCTGATCAAACAGGGTCATCAGTCCTCAGTGAGAACCTTGGAGAGACTTTCTCTCTCCTACGATACTGCTTCTGCAAGGTTTGGTTTAGGCCTCAAGGGTACCAGAGTACATCTGACCTCATTCACAGCAAAGCTCCACAGCAGCACCCTGAAGAAATTCTCAGATGCCAGCCAAACCATTATCGGAACCTAAAAAGGCAACTGGTTAAATGTTTGTGAAAGACAGTTCAGAGTTCCTATTTCTATAATTAGAGAGCGGGAGCACACATGTGTGCGCGGTTTTTTAGTAGTATGCAAAGGACATGCTCTTACTCCAGTCCGGAATGACAGAAAATGTTGAGTTCAAAATTCAACTGTAGATTAAGCTTCAAAAAGAAGGAGTAAGAAGTATTACATTGGATTTTTATTTAGATAATACAGAATATGCTTAATTGGAAATTATGAAATGTGTTGAGCACGTGAAATTCTTGCCACCAGCTAGTAAACTTGAAGGCTGTTGCTTAAAAAACCAGTGATGAGAGGAAGAGAAGTCGGCAAGCTGTGATGAGAAAGTCGGCAAGCTAAAGGGGACACTTCCGCGTCTAGTCGGGCAACTCACTGTGCTTTATCATAGTGACGATTAGCTAAGGAGATCTCTGATATTTTATTTTAAGTGACATTTATTAGCACACTTTTCAAATCAGGTTTGTTGTGGGGGCATTGTATCGTACACAGGAATAACTAAACAAGATTCAGAGTACTTTTATTACTTTAATGTAACATGAATCTTAAAAGACCTTATTAAAAAAACAAACACAGGAGCCAGGTATTGGGGTAAATTCTGAAAGATCAGAGAGACAGAACCAGCCACAGCTAACCTCACCTCGACAACTTCTCAGCTGATCCTGTTTCCTTAGACTGGAAGCTTCTGTGTCCTCATCCAAATGGATCTCAGCTGAACTGCTACTAAAAACCCAAAAGCTTAACCAGCTCTAGTTCCTGGTTTTCTGACCCTATATACCTTTCTGCTTCTTGCCATCACTTCCTGGGATTAAAGGCATGTGTCACCATGCCTGGCTGTTTCCATTGTGGTTTTGAACTCACAGAGATCTAGATGAATCTCTGCCTCCAGAATGCTAGGATTAAAGGTGTGTGTGCGCCACCATTTTCTGGCCTCTATGTCTATCTAGCAACTGTTCTGTCCTCTGACCCCAGATAAGTTTATTAAGGTGCTCAGTATATTGGGGAACACAATATCACCACACTTTAACATTTTACTTTCTGAATGGAAAGTTTATATACAGAATATACATGATATATACATATTTTATATGTGTCATGCCATACAGCATGAAAAATAGGATGCTAGGGGTTGGGGATTTAGCTCAGTGGTAGAGCGCTTGGCTTGCAAGGCTCTGGGTTCAATCCTCAGCTCCCAGAAAGAGAGAAAGAGAGAAAGAAAGAAAAATAAGATGCTAGTGAGCACTGTGTACGCTCTGACCAATTCTATTGTCTCCCAGAATTAACAACTCTCCTGAATTTGTATGATCAGTTCTAAATTTCTTAATAAATAGTTACACTGTCTATACATAGACCACTAAGTAGTGTGTTAGTTTTTCCTGCTTCTGAACTTAATTGCCCAGTTTTTTTTTAATTTCACGATACTGCAGATGTGTGAAAAGTTGCATGAATATTCTTATATGATTTGTTAACTTTATATACCAATGTACTACATGCCACATAATATATCTGTACGGTTAGTCTAAACCACACTTTTGTTATATGTGGCTCCTAGATTCAGGCAAGATAGAAATCTGTCTCAAGTAGCCCGCTGGACAGTGAAAACTTTGTCCCTGCAGTCCAATCTTCTCTCTTCCTTCCTAGAAGAAACCAGAAGCCACTCATTGTGCTGCACTGTGCCAGGGGCGGGTTGGTGGCCTGCCAGCTTCAGCATGACTGCTTTCTGTTTTCCTAGGAAAGGCATGTGAACTAGTTTCTGGATTTCTCAGAAGAGAGTTTCTCTGTTCTGATGGTGTGGTGCCCGGCAGGCTCAGGAGGGCTGAGTCTTTCTGTGTTGCCATCTGGCTATGTGTGTCTCCCTGCTCCCACCGCCAGTTGTTGCTGTTTCCTCCCAAAAGCTGTTGCAACGCAGCCAGATACCCGTTCACTTCTATTTTGTAGAAAAAATGAATAGGATCAAAATTCAAAAAACAAAAGTTTTGAATACATGTATGAAAAAGACCCAAACCACTTGAATCGGTCTAACAAAAACTTCCTAGAAAGCAAGCTGTGGTACAAATGCTGGAAGGCAGGTGCCTTTTTAATATGGTATGTTAGATTTATTGCCCTGATTCCAAACCAGATACTGTTGGGAAAACAAACACACACTACAAACAAACATCCTTCTGAATATGGGTCCAGAAGTCCTCCACAGAGTGCTGACAAACAACTCACTAATATGTAAGAATAACCATTCACTACCAGCAAATAATACTATTCTAAGAGAGTAAAGGAATACATTAGGTCATATCAGTAATGTAGTAGAAGAAATACAGTCTACTTCCATAGTAATCATTCTCAACAAGCCACGAACAGAAGGGAATGTTCCAGCCTAATAGAGACGGCCTGTGAAACCCCAAGGTTGACATCAAGCACAATGCTGAAAGGATGAAGCTGTCCCCTGCACCAAGAGCAAGACAGGGTTCTTGTCACCCTTCTTCAGCACCTATTCATTCTGATTCGGGCAGTAAAGTCGGGGGGTCAAATGGCACTCATGGGAAAAGAAGCAAGCATCTCCACTTGCAAGTGTTCCCTGTTCTATAGATTAGATACCCACCCTAAATGTAATATATAAAATAAAGGCTACTAGAAGTAATAAGTTTAATAGGTACTGAATGCAAGACCAAAATGCAAAAATAAACAATATTTTTGTTCAGTAACAGTGTCTTTGAAAAGAGAAACAGTTTCAGCCAGATGTACATGCCTGTAACTCAGCACTCAAGTAGGGGAAGCATGAGTTCAAAGGCAGGCTGGATTAATAGAAGCCCTGCATCAAAAGATGGGGTAGGGGAAGAAGAGAAATTCCATTTATAATAGCATCGAAGGGAACAGAATTCTTAATTATAAATTTGACAAAGGCAAAAAGACTTACAGAAAACCAAAAATCATGATCAAGAGAAACTAAAGAACTAAATAAATAGGAAGCCATCTCAGAGATGTTCATGAATTAGAAGACACAAATTAAGACCACAGACTGCTAAGTTAATCTGTGGATTTAATACAGTCTTCATCAGAATTTTAACTGCCCTTTTTTAAAAATAGAAATTGATAATCTTAAAATTCACAGACGTATAAGGATTCAGAACAATCTGGTCCAAAATAATTCTTAAAGTAAACTAAAGTTGAAGAACGCACACTTTGCAATATCAGAATTTTTTTTTAATTCTATTTATTTGTGTGGGGCACACATGTGAGGTCAGAGGACAACTTAAATGTCTTGGTTCTCCCAATCCACCATGTGGGTCCTAAGGGTTGAACTCAAGTTGTCAGGCTGGGGCCTAAGGTGCCTTCACCTGCTGAGCCATTTTGCTTGCCCTCCATTTTCAAAGGCTTTCTACAATGCAAGGGTAGTTGGAACACATCCATAAGGATAAATACATAGGTAATTGCAAAGAACTTAGATTGCAGAAACTGATCCTTAAGTTTGTTGACAGTAATGCTAAGACAACCTAATAGGGGAAGCTTATTCTTTGTAACAAATGATTCTGGGACTACTTGGTGTCTATGTGCAAGAGTGAAATTCAGCCTGTACATTATACCATACAAAATTAATTCAAGAATGCATTCCAGAGCTAGATATATCATGCAACTGAATATAAATGTAATGGAGCTAAGCTATAAGCCATTAGAAGAAAACATTTTTGTATATGTCCATTATAATTATTTTTTAAGATAGAAATTCAGATGGACAATTAACAGAAGGACAAATTTATAACTTAGAATACACAATTTTTTAATTACAATTTAAAAATGTATGCTCCAATTGATAACCATCAAGAAAATAACATGACCCACACAGTGAGATAAAATAGTTACATGTCATATGTTTCATGGCTGGTCATGGCCAAATGTTAATGAAAGGGAAGTCTGATGCTCTTAGCAATACAGTGTGTCACATTAGGAAAGGAATTGCTATCTGTCAGTACACTGTATGTTACTCTATTTTATGTGTTTATGAGCTGCTATCTTATAGTCTGTGTTAAGGACAGAATGTCAATCCTTGTTCCATTTTGGTTAATTTGGGAAGGGACATGATCCCAAGATAGAAAACACAGACAGACAGACAGACAGACAGACAGACAGACACACACACACACACACACACACACACACACACACACACACACACACCTCCCTTTTGGCTGACCCATGTTCTTCAGGCCAAACTGTAGTTGAGCAAGAGTACCTTCCTAGCTTGTAACATATATACCCAAAACTTTGGAAGACATGAGAGAAAAGTTGGAAATCATAAGCCTTTCTACACTTGGTTAAGGAGTTGCTCTCTTTGCTTCAGTCTGGACAACTTTCCCATACCATAGTCTTTGATTTTCAGTTCTAGGCTGCCCTTTGCCCCTCACTTTTTCCTATATGTTAGTCCTGGCAGTCTTCTGTTCCTCTAAAGATTTCTTAGTGGAAATTATTTGTTTTTCAGTGCTTAATTTTTTAAAATTTCATACATGAGTACTGTATTTATATTATTTCCACCCTTCCTTCTCTCCTTCTCAGTTCTTTCTGTTCCTCCTCCACTCCCTCTCAAATTCATGACCTCTTTAATGATCATTGAGATACATATATCACATATGTATATATAAATACAATCTGCAAGAGTTTATTTAGTGTTGCTCATATGCTTATGTGTTTAGGAGTGACCATTTGGGATTGGATAGTGTTTCAAAGGGTTCATCCATGGAGAAAACGGATTCTCCCTCTTGGCACTCATTAATTGATATAACTCTTCTTCCAGGGGTGGGGTTTTCCCATCTATGTTGACATGCCAACTGATATATATAGTCATTGTGCTGGTTTTGTTTAGGCAGCCATATTATTGAGATTTCATCAGTGTAATGTCCCTGTCATACCTGTATAGAAGACAGTATCTCCAGCAGGTGTCCTGGACCTCTGCTTCCTCTCATCTTCCCACCCCCTCTTCTGCTGTGTCCCTTGAGCCTTCATTCATTATAGAGGTTGTTGTGTAGATGTGTCCATTAGGGTTGGGCACTCCTTGGTTAGTTGTTCTCTACATGTTGACCCATTGTGGATTTACCTCTCTCTAGCTTATAAATTTTAACATTGTTTGGGGAACATTAGTTGGGAGGAGCAAGACTAGCCTGTGTGTACTAACATGATTTATCCTCTTTAAAGGACCTACAGCCTCTAATTCATTTTCTTAAACTAGTGAAAATTATCTTTGGTTTATAAATTTTCCCAAATAATAAATTAGAGTCAGAGAACTGAATAGAGGAAAAGGTAAGGATAAAATGTCTATAATATACACTTGATGCAAATGCAAAGCACAGTTCTGGCTGTTTTTCAACTGCTTACAATTTGAGGTTTTATACACAGACATGGAATTTGAATTGTAAAACACGATTTCAAGAAGTGTGGCCTGGAAGGGTTTCATGGGGAAAGCATCTCGTGGAAGACAGTTGGATTTGAATTAGAAAACTAGAGGACAGGGCAGACTGCACAAGAACTGCGGTTACAGTCCTTCACAGCCTGATGTGTGAGAGAGAGAGAGAGAGAGAGAGAGAGAGAGAGAGAGAGAGAGAGAATGAACAGCCAGTAAACGTGTATGTGTACTCCCATGCATGCCTACTACTACTATACTGGAGGATATGGGCAATACAGAGGAAGTACGTGTCGTGTCCTCCATCTCCAAAGTGCTGGTAATCTTGTCAGAGAAATAGGACCAGTGCCAACGAGATTATTAGAGAACCCTAAAGAAAAGAATACTGTGATGCTTTAGAAGCTAGGAGGACACAGTGAGATTAGTTGCAGAAGAACCAGTTAAACTCATAATAAGATTTTGCTTTTAAGGAACCCCAAAGGGAACATTAAAATGGACTTGAGTCATTGAGTATGTATTTCATATTGTTCCCTTGAGAGGAGGCAGTTTGCTATGGGTGTTAGTTTCACGGACTAGATGCAAATTCCGGTTCAAAGAATGAATTTGGGCAAGTGTCCTCTATTAAACGAGAATAGCAGAAGTCACTAATTCATAAGATCTCTTCATACAGCCTTCCCGCTAAGTTTGTTTGTGTCTTGGAACTTGAGGAGAGGACAGGATTCACAGTTAACAGAGAGGCAGGATGGTGTTATATAGAGGAAAGATCAGACTACATTCCCAGGCTGGCTTCCTCACCAGATTGTAGCATCATTCTGCTGAAACCTGTCTCATTGAAGTGTAGCACCTTCCTGAGTGTGTAACACAGAACGACACTCGGATATTTGTTGAGTGACTACATTTATTTTACTCTTTTACTGTATTGACATAGGAATTTACCTAATAATTTTCATGTTGGACTTTTAAACAACTAATGATTATCCTAAAAGCTACAAGTATCTTTGAATTATTTCTGACAGTTTTCTTTTTACTTTTGCAGGCCAGTTGGAATGCCAAAAATGGAAAAAGTCTACTTACATAATCCTAGTTCTGAAGAGACTATTACTTTAGTATCAATATCTGCTACAACATCACATTTCCATGCATCGTTTTTTCAAAATAGGGTAAGCTTTCCCACTAAAAATTATCTCTTGTTTGCAACTGAAGCTCTGCCGCTTTATTTTGCTATAGTTAACATCTGTTTCTAGTGTTTCCCTACTTTCTTAGATGTCAGTTTGTCCCACTTCATAGTAATTATAATCTCTATCCTTAAATGTACATTGTTTTTTCTCAGCAAGTAACAGTCACTGCACTCTGAAAAATCCAGCCTCTCACCGCCATTTCTTAACAGGTCCTCAGCACCGTGCGAAAGTTCTGCTGCTGTGCAGTAAGTTAGCTGAGGCTTGGTGGCTTAAGCTAGTGCTCACTTAGGAACAGTTTGTAAGTCCAGTGAGGTGATGCTCAGTGTGCTGTAAGAATTAAGATGGCCTGGGCCCAATCCTTCCTTGCCTGGAGGTTCTGAGAGGAAGTGCACCTCCATCCTCATTCAAGTCTTGAGTGGATTAAGTCAGTTTTGGTTGCAGAATGGAAACCCCCATTTTCTTGCTCACCAGGCCCTCCCTGAGCTTTATGTTCCCATGGGCATCTGTTTCTAGTGGAGTAAACTTAGGACATTGGGTCAGGACTACCAGGATGGTCACCTGACCTGAGCTACACCTGCAAAGTCCCTTTTACAATAGACAGCCACAGTTGTCATAATTATCATAGTCACAGTCATGATTGAGTTCTGTGTACCACATGCATCTTCCAAGAATTTACTCATGATCCCTGTAGTAAAATGTGAAGTTGTTATTCAAAGAAAAGCCTTTCTGATCAAAACCACAGAAAATGGAACTGAAGTAAGTTTTTTTTTTTTGTTTTGTTTTGTTTTTAATTACAGGATACATTAAGTTTTAATGTGTAGGCTTCCAAAATAATGAATAGGAAATTCATGAAAAAGAAGAGAAAGTGAATGAATGGATTCTGATATCATCTTTCTAGAGTTTTCTTGACTGTTGAAGACTGTGACTAAGAAAATGAACCGCATGTATTCTAACATATAAGATTGTTGTCTTTTTTTTTCATTGTTGCTGCCTTTTAAGCCATGGGTGTCCGAATCAGCAACTGCAACTCTGCTGCCAGCGGTTAGGTCACAAGAGCCACAGCCTGAGGGCCTCTTTTCCCTCAGGTACCAACTCTTTCAAAGCTGTGAAGGAAACCTAACTAAACCTCTGTCCCTTTAAAGAACTAAAGACTCAAAGGTTGAGGTGGAATTCTGCTCTTCTGAGAGGCTGAATAGCAAGTAGCTCCCCTCCTCTGCTTGCTCGAGTCCTCCCAAAAGACCTTGTACTTCTCCTCACCCCACTTAAAAGCCCTTCTCCACCTGGCTCCTCCCTACCACTTCCTGTCAGCTAGTTGCTGACTCAGTCCCCTGACTGCAGGTGGATTTTATTTAATCAAATACATCTTTGCATCGTTACACAAATGTTCCAGAGCATAAACAAAAGTAACACACCTTAAAACAATATTCTACATTTCCCCCCTTTTTGTCTAAACAAAAAAATGAAAGGTTTTAACTTTAACATGAGACTGTACACAGTAAGAACAATTATCAAGTAAAGATTACAT
This sequence comes from Onychomys torridus, assembly GCF_903995425.1. Lineage (NCBI taxonomy): Eukaryota > Metazoa > Chordata > Mammalia > Rodentia > Cricetidae > Onychomys > Onychomys torridus. The sequence goes on along the minus strand of NC_050460.1, from coordinate 31,660,178 downwards.
TCACAATGTAATCAATTCCAGTTCATTACTGTCTGGCAAATTAAAAGAAAATACTCCATTTTCTATGCTATCTTAATGAATCTAAAGTTTTATTCCTAATTTACTCTATGGTAACTAAGAAAAACTGCAACTATAACTAACTAGTCTTCAACTCCATCGAAGACCTCAGAAGGATAATATTATTTGAGTAAACAAAAGAATGCATTGCAAACAACTTCTGAAACTCTAGAAATGACAGAGACATCTGACTGCCTGGACAGTCACCCAAAGTTCTTCTGCAACATTGGGGAATCCATGTAGCCGGAAGTTTTCCTGTGTACCGACCAGCCCTGAGGTCCCACAGCCACTTATAAAATAATCTCTCAGAGGCTGATATTAATTACAAACTATATGGCCAATAGCTTAAGTTTCTTGCTAGCTAGCTCTGTCATCTTAAATTAACCAATTTCTATTAATCTGTGTTTTGCCACATGGTTGTGGCATTACCAGTCTACTGGCATGTTGCTCCTTGGGCGGCAGGCTGGCGTTTCTTCCACCTCTGCCTTTCTTTTCTTTCTACGTCACTCGTTTGAATTTCCTGCCTGGCTATAACCTGACTCACCATAGGCCAGAACAGCTTCTTTATTAACCAGTCATAGCAACACATATTCACAACATACAGAAAGACATCCCACACGACATCCATCTTTAGCCTACAGATTCATAGTATCTGGCAGACTTTTCAGTGAAGCAGGGAATTTGAAAGATCGTCCCGCATATATTAGCAAAGTTTGTCAGTCACTTTCCTCTTGTCCTGCAGAATGTTTGGCACTTTCTTATGTGAAGCAGGAACCCTGAAAGACCATTCCACCCTGTTTTGGCAAAGTTCAGTGGTCTCTTTCCTGTGGGTCCTGCATGCCCAGTCTGCACATCACATTGTCAGCAGTCAAAGGCTAGAGCGGTTTCTTTGCCCAGTGGCTAACTTTGCCACAATGAAAGCAAACTCCATAAGGAGTTTCTTCAATGACCATCATCTCTGAAGTAAATTGATGCTGTCAGGAGCAGATGTGTCTCATTGTCATGAAAAACCCTATGTTAACAAAACATTTTGAATGCCATATTCTGGGGGTCTTTGAAAGGTTTGGAGACCATCTATCTATCTAAAATATCTATATGATCTGGAAAGCATACCTATGTACAGTTTTGATTATTATAAATGACTAACCACTAATCTGTGTTTACTGATTGTCCTATATAGTTTATAATAGCTTTCAAAAACTAGAACTTCACCTTACATTTCCAAATGAACTGCATAGGCACAATACCTCAAACAAAAATAGAAATATACATACAATATGTTGTGACAAAAATAACCTTAAATTTTTATCTATATACAAAAATCCCCCAAACAAGAAGAGAAACACACATACACTGTTTTGGAACCAAAAAATTGCCTTAATTTTGTATCAATATACAAAAGTCCTTTAAATAAGAGTAGAAATATAGGGGCTGGAGAGATGGATCAGAGGTTAAGAGCATTGACTATTCTTCCAAAGGTCCTGAGTTCAATTCCAGCACCACATGGTGGCTCACAACCATCTATGAAGAGACCTGATGCCCTCTTCTGGCCTGCAAGCATACAAGCATACAAGCAGACAGAACACTGTATATGTAACAAGTAAAATAAATCTTTAAAAAAAAAGAGTAGAAATACATATACAATGTCACCAAATTAACCTCAAATTTCTATCAATATTCCAAAATCCATGCCAATGAAAAAATATCTGAAATCAATAGTTGTCTTTTTATCCTACAATTTTATATTACTATATTCCCCTAAATTATAACAAACATCCATAACCCACCAAATAACCAAAACCCTCCATACCCCTTCTTGGAAATGTGGGTGTCGTTTTCTCTAAACTGATTCCTGCTGTTTGTGGATGGAGTATCTTTAGGGTCCCAGAGAAAAAAATTGAGATAATGTCCAAGTCCTGGAAAGACCAGCTGTAACCTTTGTTGATAAATATCACCTGTCAAAATTCAGGAGGTCTCACATGATCAAACCTGATGCATGTTAACTCTGAAGGAATCCATAGCCTCTCATTTCCTGTGGGGACAAACTCCAAAGCATTTTTGATTTCCATTTGACAAATATTTTTTTACTTCTTTTTTAAAGTTAAGGCATTCCTAAAGTATCTAGATTGGTTCAATTTTGCAGTCCAGTTCACAATGCCATGTCAGTCAGCAGCTGTTGTTTGCGTCTCAGTAATAAAAAAATTCAAAACACATTAACATACAGGATCCAGACTCCTTGTGTATTTCCCATCTTTACATGGCTTGTTTTCTTTTTTTATTATTTTACTTCTCTCTTTAAAGACTTCATTATTGTTGAACTTTTTCTTTCTATGAATGTCCATACCCTTTTTCTTTTTTAAGCCCATGCACCTTGTAACACATACTGGAAGCTGTTGGGAGGATTTTTTTTTTCCAATCTGGACCTCTTTTACTGCATATCTTTTTAGCCTTTTTGACTGCATGAACAAACTTTAAACTACTAAGCAGCATGGACCTCTGCCTGGGGCTTTGGCGGCTGGCTCTGCCCCTTTCTTGAGTCATGAAAGTCAAGCCTAAAGTTTGCAGCCAGAGGTTTATCTGACCAGGAACTGCATTCAACCTTCCTGGAGTTCTGGAATACCGATGCTTGCACTATGGCAGGCCTTTTTTACTTAGTTTTTTGTTCCTACTTAAGGTACTAGCTGCTCAAGGGCTTGCCAGCAGGCAGAAACTCTTAAAGGAACCATATCCTTTTATTTATTTATTTTTTTTAAAGCTTTCTCAGGCACTATGGAAATTTGAGCCCCACATTGGGCACCAAAGTCTTGTTGTTTGTTTTTACTCATTTGTGGGGCCTGCCACCCAGCTCCCAAATAAATCATACATGGAGACTTATTCTTCCTTATAAATTCCTGGCCTTAGCTTGGCTTGTTTCTAGCCAGATTTTCTTAACTTAAATTATCCCTTTTGCCTTTATGCCACTGGGCTTTTCCTGTTCTCTTACTTCTATAAATCTTACTCTTACTCTGTGGTTTGTTGTATAGCTGGGTGGCTGGCCCCTAGAGTCCTCCTTCTTCTCTGGCTCCTTCTTTTTCCTCCCAGATTTCTTCTTCTATATATTCTCTCTGCCTGCCAGCCCTTTCTTTTGCCTTGATAGTGGCCATTCAGTTCTTTATTAGACCATTAGGTATTTTAGACAGGCACAGTAACACAGCTTCACCAAGTTAAACAAATGCAACATAAACAAAAGTAACACACCTTAAAATAATATTCCCCCAACATAAGATATATATAAACTACTGGTTAACTTCTTATTAGTTATTCAGCTTTTTACATTTCTCCTTTCTAAAATCCTGTTTCACTGTATGTTTTTGTTAGCAGCTTCTAGGGTTAAAAAATGACTGTGGTTTAGGTTTTCTTCTACCCCATCTTTGAAAGTATTTTCAGAATAAAGGGTTTGAATGTCAACATAGTGCTTTTGATAATAAAAGCTTAATTTCTTTTGGGTACTCATTGAAAATATCCCTTTTCTTAAAAGTATTTCTTAAATTTCCCTTGTGTTAATCTTTGTTTTTACCTGAAAGATATTTCACATTTTTTATTAATATATCAGTGGTCTCAAGACAAATAACAAAATTCTAATACTGAAGGAAACTTATGTATATAAAGTAAGAGGTAGGTCTCAAAGGGGTTTGCCTTGGTTCTGAGTAACTTACAAAAGTCATCTGTGAGTCTGCCCAGTGATTTGCCTTATACTTGGCCATAGCGAGTGGTATACACACTATAACACCTGTGTGTGTGTGTGTGTGTGTGTGTGTGTGTGTGTGTGTGTAAATAGAGCTTTCGTGTACCACTAATGTGCAGGTGTGCTAGGTTAGAAGGCAAGGAAAAATGGAAACAACCCTAAACCAGTGGCTTGATGGTGAATAATTAATCGTTTTTGACCCATTTCACTAGTTCAGGCTATTCTTTACTGTTTCTAAGTGTTTCAAGCTCACCTGGGCTGAGGGCACAGTTTGCATTCTTTCACTTCATGCCATGGAGTCTAGACCAGGAGTTGCAGCTATTGCTGGAGTAGGTAAACAGGCCAGGGGCTACGGTATTAGGAGCAGACAGTCCATCCAATGTGAGCAGCCCCAGCATGGCTTTAGTTGGCCGTCTTGTGGGAGGTCAAAGCCTTGTGCAGCTGATTTTTCAAGGCAAGTCAGAAATAAGAATCTTTATGTATCTCCAATTTTCCCACATTGGAAATGAGCTGAATTTAGAAAGACAGACAACACGGCATAAGCTTTTAACCACCAGTTTGACACTTCTGACCTAGACTCCCTCCGAAAGGACCTTTCTACTGATGAACTTTATGTAAAGAGAACAGATTGTCTGGAAATTCCTTGAAAAGATAAATGGTGTACACAGTCAGAATCCGTTCCAGGAAGTGGAGCTAAGCAGTGGCTGTCATGACACCTGTCACAGTCCAGCCGCAGATGCCTTAGGTTCAGCTTTAAGATGGCCACAAAGCCAGGCATGGTGGGGCATGCCTTTAATCCCAGCACTCAGGAGGCAGATCTGTGAGTTCGAGACCAGCCTGGTCTACAGAGTGAGTTCCAGGATAGGCTCCAAAGCTACACAGAGAAACCCTGTCTTGAAAAAAAAGAAAAGAAAAAGAAGAAGAAGATGGCCACACTGGTGCGGTCTTTTCTTTCCTCTTGTCCCTTGTGCTTTTCACCTTTTTTCTCAAGGTGATGGGGAGAGACAGGATGAAGTGACCTCATTTCCCTACCTCCTCAGTTTTATACCTATAGTAAAAGCCATTGAGGGAAACGAGAAGTGTTTCTCACACCCAGGAGTACACTCCCTCCCAGCATGGACACCCTCAGAATCCCCCATCACATCTTATTTGGGAGAAAAATGTTTCTTATAACTCATGAAGTCTTTTTTAATTACCTATACTATCTCTACATTAACCAACAAATAGAAAATAGAGAAAAAGAACAAGTTCTGTATAGCTATATTTTAATAAAATTTTTAGGCAAACGGAATTAATAAAAATAATGTTCCAGTCTATAGATAAAATACAAAAATTTTAAGCCACTTACTTTATTATACTTTAAAATAATCTAGTGGGTTGAAGGCTATTGTGAGCATTAATTATTATTTTTAATTAGGTGTAGAAACCTAAATATTCTATTTTAAGTTAAGCTCCAATATCCATGCATGTTGTTGGGAATTGGGCACATACGATGCTATATAGCACATGTGCTAGTGCGGGTTGTTGTACAGATAAAGAATGAAACCAGTGTCTGTTGCTAGGAAACAATATACATAGTGTGTTCCTCTGTAAGAAAATCATATTGTAGCAGAGAATGCACCATTTTATGAAAATCAGGTCTCTGTGGGTTTTGGTATGTTAGTAAGAGCCAGAGTAGATTGTAGGTAGCTGCACCAGTGAAGAATGACCTAAGAGGGTAAGAACAGAGGAGCTTTGAGAGCATTAACCTTTTCTTCCCACGTCTTTGCTATGTATTCCTAAGTATAATAAGCCCTTACTACTTTTATAATTTATAACATGTAAGAAAACATAAATTTAAAAATCAACTTTGCCAGCTATAGAGAAGTAATCAGTTTGTTAGTGTAGCAAATATTGCCAGGATTTATCCCTGAACAAACAAGAGGCCCCGCCTCTGGTACCTCCTAAAGGGGTTGGGTGACTGTAGCAAACATGATACATATGTTTTATGAGACCTTAGAAGACAGCAGGATCTAAGAAAAAGAAAAGCAATGGTTTGGTGGTGAGGTGATGTGTTTTAAATAGTAGGCGGTGTTTGGCAGAGACTAGAATGAACGGAGAACACAGAAGAGCAGTCCCAAAGAGCAGGCCGTGCAAGGCTCTGGTGGGAAAGCTAAGCCGGGAAGAGTGGGCTCTCAGGTTGTGAGAGGCCCGCCCTGCACATTGTGTGAGGCCTTGGCTCTGTCCTTTTGAAACAGGAAAGCATCAGAAGAGCTTATCCCGAAGAATGAATGTTAAATTTTGTTTTTAAAACAGTCACTGTTGATCAAAAATGGAAGAGGAGGGAGAAATCAGATGTAGAACTGCTCTGGTTATCTTTGGTGTCTTAAGTGGGCTTTGCTGAATTTGCCAGACTGAGTGAATCTTTCCAGTTCTTCTAGGTATTAAATGAATGGGCATGGAGATGAATATAATGCCCTTTCTTACAGGGGAGGGATGAACATGATTATTTCTTTATGACAATTTTATACATGTGTTATTAGACTTTATTCACATATGAACAAAGATGTGATGCTAGTCTTTCTGAATCTGAGTTATTTCATTTGCCATATGCCTTCCAGTTACATCTATTTTCCTGCAAATGTCATTAATTCATTTTCCTTTACAGCAGAATAAAGCTCTGTTGTGTATATGTACCACATTTTTTTTTATCCACTCCCTCCTTGGTGAACAGTCTGTCTGGCTCTATGTCTTGGCTGTTGTGAATAGCAAAGTAATAAACACGGCTGTGCTAGTTTCTGTGATGTGCTAACTGAGACTCCCTTAGGTATGTCCCCGGCAATAGTATCAAATGCTAGTTTAGCCTGGTTTCCAGAATAGCTACAACCGTTTACAGTCCCACAGACAGCATATACACCTCCATCTTTTTCTGTGTCCATACACATCAGTAGTACTTATATTCTCGATAATAACTATTCTGACTTGGGTGAGATAGAATCTCACAGCAGTTGTAATTTGCATTTTCCTAATGGCTAGAGGTATTGAACACTCTGCCAAATATTTATTGACTATTTTTCTTTTTAGAATAGATCATTCAGTTCATTAATCATTTATTGGTTAGATCATTTGTCCTTTTGGGTTGCTTGATTGTTTTTAGTTCTTTATAGATCCAGACATTAATTCTCTCTTGAAGTTTAAACTGGTAAAGATTTTCACCTGTTCTGTAGGCTGTGCCTTCATTCTGGTCATGGTTTCCTTTGCTTTTTAAGTTCATGCAGTCATTTGATAATCACTGGAGTTACCTGCTGTGCTATTACCAGCCTTTTACAAACCCTTGTCTGTGCCTGTGGGGAGAGGGGAAAGTCTTTATCACTGCTTCAGTATTTTTACTTGTTATAGATCTAAATTGTGTATATCTTCTTGATGTATATTAGTAGGTCAAATTCTTTTTTTTTTTTTTTTAAGATTTATGATAGAAGTTTCAAAGTATTCCCCAGTGGTTCTCTGGATTTCATCAGAATCTCTAGTAACATCCCCTTTTCATCTCTAAGTTTGTTAATTTGGATCTTGTCTCTCTCTTGGTTAGACTGGCTAGGGGTTTATCAGTCTTGTTTACTGTTCAAGAAGTGACAACTCTTGATTGACTCTATCTGTAGTTAATCTAATCTCCATTTCATTAATTTCTGCCCTGATCTGTAGCACCAATCTTAAAAGTCCTTATCAGTAAAGAAGCCGGGTATTGGGGTGAATGCTGGAAGATCAGAGAAGCAGAGCAAAAGAGGACATATCTCCTGGCACTAGCTCTCTAGACATTTGGAAGCCATCATGTGGGTGCTGGAAATGGAACCGGGGTCCTCTACAAGCAGCAGGTGCCTTTACCCACTGGGGCCATAGCTCCAGCCTCCTTTCCAATTTTTTAAATATATGAGCTCATAGTTTTAAAATTTCCACTTAAAACTGCCTTGACTATATCCTAAAGGTTATGGTGAGTTAGAATTATACTTCTGCTTTCATTTGATTCTAGGGAACTTTTAGGTACAACCCCTCCCCAAAATGAGTTCAGTGACCTACTGGTCATTTAAGAGTGTGTTTCTTAGTATCCAGGTATTCATATGGTTTCTGTGGTTTCCCTAGTCACTGATTTCTACCTTTATTCCACTGTCATATAAGATACAAGAAATTATTTTGAAACAGCTCAGTATGATCTCCTGGACCCACATGGAAAAAAAAGACACCAACTCTTGCAAGTGCCCTCTGACTTCCACTTATGTGCCATGGTGTACACACGCCTGCATACTAAATAAACATAATTTAAAACTTTTAAAAGAAATTATTTTGATTATTTTCTATTTAAGACTTCTTTTGAGACCTACCGTATATCTATCTTGGAGAAAGTGCCATGGGTGTTGAGAAGAATGTGCATTTTTTTTTTCTGTTAGGTAGAACATTCTGCAGATATCTGTTAGGTCCATTTGCACTGTTGTGTAATTTAACTCCATTTTCTCTATAGGTTCTTGTTTGAATGACCCATCTAAAGATGGGCAGGCAGGGTAGTGTTAAAGAGATGGCTCAGTGGTTGAGAGCACTTGTTTTTCCAGAGGACCTGGGTTCAGTTCCCAGTACCCAAATGGCAGCTCACAGCTGTCTGTGACTCCCTTCCCAAAGGAGACTTCAGGTCTCCATGGGCATTGCACACAAGTAGTGCACATATATGCAGGCAAAACACCTGTTCACATTAAATAAATATGTAAATAAGAAAGTGGGATTTGAAAGTCACCCCCTCTTTGTATCAGGATCTGACTGACCTTTTATGCCCACTAGTGTTTGTTTTATGAAACTGGGAGCCCCAAAGTGTGGTATATAGGTATTTTATTATTATATCTTCTTGATGAATTATATGTTGTTTGTTTGGTTTTGGTTTTGGTTTTTCAAGACAGGGTTTCTCTGTGCCCTGGCTGTCCTGGAACTCACTTTGTAGACCAAGCTGGCCTCAAACTCACAGAGATCCACCAGCCTCTGCCTCCCAAGTGCTGAGATTAAGAATTATGCCTTTTATTAGTATGTAATGGCCTTCTTTATCACTTCAGATTTTATTTTGAACTCTATCACATATCAGAATAGCTATACCAGATTCTGTTTGGTTGATAAATTTACTTCTGTGAGTATCTTTTTCAGTGAGGTATGTCTCTTGTAGACAACATAAAGTTGAATTTTTTCAATCCAGTTAACCCATGTTGGTCGTTTTATTGATGTATTGAGGCCATTAACATATAAGATTGTTATTAAGAAATATTTTGGGAGGTTATTATTTGACCTTTCCTTGTTTCCTATCATTATTAATAGTTTCCTGGCTTGCCAGGCAGTGGTGGCATTTGCCTTTAATCCTAGCCACTACAGGGCCAGAAGCAGGTGGATCTCTGTGAGTTCGAGGCCAGCCTGGTCTACAGAGCAAGTTCCAGGACAGGCTCCAAAGCTACACAGAGAAACCCTGTCTTGAAAAAGAGTTTCCTGGCTTACTTAGGCTGGACATGATGGAGTCCTTCCCAGCTCTCTAGTGTTTATCTGTTCCTCTCATGGAGTTACAATACTTTAGACTTTCTTTCCTCCCTTTCTGCACAGGACTCCACCAGAGTAATGTTGGCCTAGTAGTCCTAAACCACCTTAGTTTGTGCTTGTCTTGAAATATCCTAATTTCTTCATCGATTTTAAGAGAGAGCTCTGTTAAACGTAGTCAGGCTTGAAGTGTTTGTCCTGTGCTTTTCTCCCAATAGAGCTGTTGAAGCAAGATCTGATAATTATTCTGATGAGTTTCACTTTGTAATCATGTTGGGTTTTCCCCCCGTACAGCTCTACTGTGTCTTCTCTGCTTTATGCTTTTGACATCTTGACTTTATGGTATGAAGCACTTCTTTCCTGGTTGTGTCCACTTAGACTCTCAAGTGTCTCTTGAATTGGGTTGTCCACTTCTTTCTCTAGACTTAGGAAATTTTCTGCTGTAATTTTATTCAGTATCTTCTTTCTCCATCTCCAGTTCTTTACCCTAAGGATTCTTAGGTTTTGTCTCTTAATCATATTTAAGAGTTCTTGGTCATTGCAGTCAAGCTTGTTTATTGTTTAGGGATGTTTGAATGTGGTATTTCCTCAACCTTGTCTATCAGGAACACATTGCCCTGTGTTTTTATTTGATTGATCGAGCCTTTCTTTTCCAATAACTGTATTTGATTTTCTAAATCTCAGTTTCCTTGCTGATTTTCACTTCCCTTTGCTAATTTTCTCTTTTCTGTTGCTGTTTTTTTCTCTCTCAGTCTAGGATTAATTTCCTTACTTCATTCTATGACTGATCCTCTGGGGTGTTTTGTTTTTAAGATATCTGTCAGATATTTTATCTACTTTAGTATCTGATTCTGACTGTTAAGAAATTGTCTTGTTTGGAGGAGTTGTATTTTTTTTTCGTGGTTCTTATGCCTCTGTGTTGCAATTTATGCATCTGTTTGCCTTGCTGCCTTTTCCTATTTTATTTGGTTATCATTTTATTGAGCCCCCTGCGCCTAAGAGTTCAGTCTCCAGTACCACTTAGAAAGGAAAAAGCAAGCTATTGTAGCAACTGTAACACTAAATCATGCAAGTTAAAGAAATAGCCCTAAAATAAAGCAAAGCCCACCCATATATCACTATTTACCTTGAAATAAAACTTGTCAAATAAAACTAATGGAGAATTGACTTTGAAGTTAAAAATTCATTCAGGTTGGGCTAGATAGATGGCTCAGTGGTTTACAGCACTCTTTGCTCTTGCAGAGGACCTGGGTTCAGTTCCCAGCACTCACATGACAGCTCACAACCATCTATCTGTAACTCCAGTTCCAGAGGCTCTGACGCCCTCTTCTGACCTCATTGGGCACCAGGCACGCAGGTGGTGCACAGACATACAGGCCAAACACTCATATAGTCTAAGTGTTTACATTTTTTTCTAATTATTTAGGATAAATGTGAAAATAATACATGGATAAGGTAAAGGGAGAGGCAGGAAGGAGGAAATTGAAGCAAAGTTAGATAACGAAAGGTGAAAGAGGAGGAGTGTAGAAACATGTTGTGAAGGGAAGAGAGAAGAGCGAGAAATTAGGATAAGGAAAGAAAAAATAGACTGGAGAGGTGACTTAGTGGGTAAAGCATGTCAGGACCGGAGTTCAAATCCTCAGAACCCAGATAAAAACTGGTCACATAGTATGTCTGATTCTAGCACTCCTGCAGGGAGATAGGAGTTAGAGACAGAAGAATCCCTGGAAGCTCATAGGCCAGCTAGCCTGGAGTATGCATTGGGAAATCAACAAAGAAACCCTGTCTTAAGGTAGAAGAAGGCAAGGAGTCATGTTTCCTTGCTTTTTCATTGTTCTTGTGCTTCTGTGTATACTGATACTCATACATGCATTGGCATACATGCTCCACATCTATAAATGCATACATATGCATATACATCATAAACATCACCAAACTTAGATAAATAAAAAGAAAGTAACAAAAATTAAAATGTAAAAGCTCTTTAAAGAACAAATTAAGCCAAAAAATACTACTAAAAAATATAGGCAGATGAAAAAAAGGGGAAACCGGAGCAAACACAGAAAAGGGGAAAGATATAAACAAAATTAAATAAATATATGAAGGGAAGCTGTAGCTGGAGTTTTCTCAAGTCCTGCCTGGCCCACAGTCAGGACAAATCTCTCTCACCTGCCAGTCCCGCAGCCACTTAGACCCAACCAAGTAAACACACAGAGACTTATATTGCTTACAAACTGTATGGCTGCAGCAGGATTCTTGTTATCTAGTTATTATATCTTAAATTAACCCATATCTATTAGTCTATAAATTGCCACATGGCTTGTGACTTACTGGTATCTTTACATGTTGCTTGTCATGGCAGCTGCTGGCAGTGTCTCTCTGATTCAGCCTTCACCTTCCCAGATTTCTCTCTGCTTGTCCCACCTATACTTCCTGCCTGGCTACTGGCCAATCAGCATTTTTATTTATCAAACATCCACAGCAGGAAGCAAAAGATTAAAACCTAAAAGTTTTTTATATGATAAGGTAAACATGCTGTTAATGGTATAGAAAAAAGAAACTCTGAATAGAAAGTGGAGGAAACTGCTAATGTGTCAGAGTCGTTTCTTTCTGGGTCCTTAAAACTTGGAGGCTAGCAGGTATATGCAGGTCAGTTGAACTTGAGCACTATTGTCTTTCCTGTGTCCTGTGCTGCTCCTTAGCCTGCACTGTGCAAGTGTCCAGAGCCTCCAGGGCTGTCTTCACTGTAGTAGCTCCTCTTCTTTGCATGTCAGGAGCCTCTGGTTCTTAAGGCTCCCATTCTCCTGAGCCCCACCCCATCCCCAGTTCCTGCTTTGGCTAATGGTCTAGCTGTGGTGGGGAGTGTCTCCTGAGTGTGTTGACATCAGGGGAAGCAGCAACAGTACTGTCTTCTTTATACTTCATTTACTACCCAGATACAGAGTGTGGCTGTGAACGTTGGATAGTGTCCTGGTTGGACTCTGCAGCGGTGAACCTCGTGTGGCATCCTAGGTGACTCTAGAGTTCTGTCTCCCACTCCCCTGACAAGCATGCTACCTGCACTTCTCAGTCTCCAGTGGCTGTCTGTCTCCTGATGAATTCTAGCTATTCAGGCCTCCAGGGGCACTTTGGGTTCAACAGTAGGTTGCCTCTGTAGATGGCTGCTGGGCACAGCCTTCTGACCCAGGAGAGTTCTGCTTCACTGCTGACCCATCTTGCTAGAGAAGTCACCCTCCCAGGAAGACTCGTAATGAGATTTGAGACTTGGGAGAGCTGCGCTCTTGTCCTGTGGGTAGGACTGGCGGTCCTTTTTCACCAAGGCCTCCTGGTTTACCTTTCACGTGAGGCTTCTGCTCCTGTCCCCGGCAAGAGAGCTGCAGCGTGTTAACTGTGGCCAGCTTCTTCTCCATGGGAACCCTCCTATTTCCCTGCACTTCACCTGTCTTGTCATTCCTTTTGTGGATTTCACAACTGTCCTTTCTTTAGAACAGTCTACTTTTTAAAATAATACTTTTATTAATTCTTTAAGAATTTCATACAATTTATGTTTATTACACTCACCCAACCCACACAACTCCTTCCAGATCCACCCTCATCTCCCTACCCACCCAGCTTTGCATAGTTGTTTGTTTTTTTAAGTTTTCAAATCCAGTTTATATTGCCCAACTGTTCAATAGGAGTGAGGACTTATAGAATGGTTGACCTGCCAGGGGTCACATCATTAAAGAAAACAGACTCTTCTTCCCCCAGCAGATATAAATTGTTGATAGCTCCTCAGCTCATGGTAGGATTTTGTGCCCATCTCCTCTCCTCTCCATCTTAAGATTTTGTCTGGCTCAAGCTTACATAGGTCTTATGTTTGCTTTTTAAATCTCTTGAGTTCATATTTGCAATTGCCCTGTTATGTCCAGGAAACTGTTTCCTTGAAATTATCTACCCCCTCTGTCTCTTAAAATCTTTCCATCCCCTCTTCCTAGAAGGTCCCTGAGCCTTGGGATTTGGATGACCCCTTTAGGGCTGAGCACTCCCCAGTCTTACTGTCTGAAGGTTGACCAGGTAAGGGTCTCTATGTTAATTGCCATCTACTGCAAGGAAACATTTTTCTGAAGAGGGTTGAGAGATGCACTGGCCTGTTGGTATATTAATGAGTCATTGCAACTTAGGTTAATACTGTGTCTATTTAGCAGAATAGTAGTAGGTTCTCTTCTAGGGCCTATGACCTGTCTAACCACAGATTCTTGGCCCCATTAACATGGTCAGGTGTGAGTTCCATCTCATGGAACAGACCTTAGATCCAAGCATAAAGTAGTTGGTTATTCCTATAAACATTCATGCCACTGGTGCACCAGTGAGCATATCTTGTCACACCTGTCGTTTATTGTAGCTTGCAGGGTTCACAGCTGGATGGCATTAATGGTTACTTTTCTTCTCTGGTAGCATGCATAGCACCTTCCAACACTGTGAAAGCTAGCCAGTAGGGATGCAGCTTCCAGATGAGTACAAGCTAGATTTTCCCATGATCTGTGACTCAAGAATGGGGTATCTTTAGCAATAGGGTCTTACCATTAAGCTCTGGATAATAACTAAGAGCATTGGTAATAGTTTGAATGTTTGGGGGTTTATGGAACCCTGTTGGTCAATAACTCAAAAGGAGGTAGCCCATTCCTGGTGCTGGGTTTTACTTTGCAGGCATGTGGTGTCTAGTGAGGTTGCTGTCCCATCATAGTGTTAACTTCATTTAAACTCTGTGTATATGTGCATGTATTTTAAGAAGCCTCTACACTAGTGGGTTTGCATATGGCTTTTTCAAAAGACATTTAGTGTTAGTTCTCCCTCCCCATTTCTCCTCCTCTACCCTCCTACCCCCACTCCATTTAATCCTTGCTGCTCCGTTATTCCTTCCCCCATTTCTTTCCCTGATGTCTTCTCCCCTCCTCTTTTGAAAGATCTTCTCCTCCTTTATTGGTTTCTGTTGGTATGAAATAGTCTTATTTTTTGTTAACCAGACGTTTGTCCCTCATCAGACTACACGGAGGCAGATACTACTTTACCATCTTTCTCCGAGGAGCCCTATATTCCTTTAGCCCTTCCATAGTGTACAGTGTATAGATGTATGTATAGTGTGTAGTATAGAGCTAAAACATGTATAATGCCATGCATATTTTAGTTTCTCAAGTATTCTCTCTCTACACATTCTGTATAGTTTTTAAAGTCAGTTTTGTAGCTCTGAAGGACCAGCTTTCATTTTATTGATTTTAGTGACTGTTTTCTGCTTTCTAGTTCATCATATTTCACCTAGCTTTATTCTTTTTACTTACTTTGGATTTCATTTATGCCATTTCTCAAAGCAGAAATAAAAATTGTTGGTTTGAGACCTATATTTCAAAATAAGTGTGTAATGTTATAAATTTCCTTCTAATTATTGTTTTAACTGCTGCTTGTACATTTTAAGATGTTGTATTTTCATTTCAAATCAATTTAGAATATTTGTATTCCTGTGTGACTATTTAAATAGCCAATGGGTTATTTAGAATTGTGTTGTGGGAAATTGGCCAGACCTGAGTTCATTCCTCTATTCAGGGTCGGGTGTGAATTCCTCTTTTGTTTATACTTCCAGAGGTGGTGTACCCCCCTTGAGTCCGCGGTCAGTCTTTAACAGTGCGTGAACGTTTGGATGAGTTATTTTTGCCTTCTTGTATGTATGTAACCCTATTATCTTCCCATTCTCTGTTGTGGTGAGCAGTGTTCACATTCCGTCTCTTTGGACATGTTCGTCATCCATATATATTGTGTGACAGGTTAAAGAAAAGTTAAGGATTTTTTTGCCCCCCCCCCCCAGTTTTGTTGCTGATGATGCAGAAGGAATCTCTCTAGCTTTCTTCATCCTAGGATCAAGCCAGAGTCTTGGTGCCGTATGCTTTGAACTACTTTGAGTAGCATTTTAGAGTTCTCACAGTGGAAGCAGAATGAGAGAAATTGATGGCTTTACATATGAAATGCTCCTTAAGGCTGCATTGCTGGCAAAAGTATTGCCTTAGTCTTGAAGTTTATGGAATATCCTCTATTACCTTGTTGTAATAAAACTTTTGTTTACTGATTATGATGACATTCTTGGTCTGCAGGAAATATTAGGAGTGTGTTCCTTCTTTCCTAATTTAAGTTTCAAGGACATTCATACCTCATGATTGGAGAAATGGCAGAGGTGGGGGATTGGGGCCCAAGCTTATTGTTTATAGTACAACAGTGCATCTATATAACAAGCTCAGCTTCAGCCTTGGGCCTGTTTGATTATCTGATCTTGGAGCTAACAGTGTATAATTAGGTGCTGTATTCCAGTCTAGTGACCTTTGAATGAACAAAGTCCAAGGGAGCTAGCTGTTGAACAGGGCTTTAGGCTGGTAAAGAATGAAGGTAGGTAATGAAGACATCTTTTATTATTTTTCTATTGTACAACAGTATGGCTAACTTGAGGATTCAACATTTAAAGGAAAACAGCTAGTTTATGGAAATGATTTGTTTGTTGTATAAAACTTTAGCTGTCTAACGTTGATCACTATGCTCTGATATTTTTAATAACCAATTCAACTTCCTTGCTTTTATCTTTCAGAAAATTCTTCCAGGAGGAAACACATCATTTGATGTAGTTTTTCTTGCAAGAGTCGTAGGAAATGTAGAAAATACTTTATTTATTAACACATCTAATCATGGGGTGTTCACTTACCAGGTAAGAGCCAGAACTTGTATTTCCTTTTCAGTACAGATATAGCCAGCAAATCTAATATCCTTTAAGAGCTCACTTTGTAAACTCCAGGGAGAAGAGAAAAAGCAGGATGTTAGACTTTGGGTACACTTGCTGTACATTACAGAGTTTGCATTTCATTTATTTATTTATTTGTTTGTTTGTTTATTTATTTATTTATTTATTTGAATTTTTTGTTGTAGTTTGTTTGCTTTTAGTGCCAAAATGGACTGAGGCTCTTGCATATTCTAGATATACACTCTACCACCTAGCTATACCCCTGGCCATACTTGTTGACTTAATGGGTAGACTGTTGCAAGAATGAAGGGCTTGGCTCTCCTGGGCCATTAACAGCAGACCCAGGTGGTCACAGTCAGTCTGTATTTTCTATGGATTATAATCAGGTTGTTCTTGAGATGAGCCTCAGTGGCCTGCTGTACTCTAGTCCACTATCTATACTTTTCCACACCTGGTTTTCTCTAAGTCTTTGTCCTAAATATGCTCAAGTCTGCTTCCCTCTGCTCTGCCCTGCTCTTTCTCATGAGCTCTGACCTACAGGGTATCTATCTAACTACCTTTCACTGTTCTCTAACTCCTTCCACAGTCTATGACTTACTCTGTAGTTAGAGCAAATTCTGAGAGAATCTCTGTCTTTACATCTGCCCATTATTAGAGTAAGTGCTGTGAGCACGGGCATGTCACTTAGTATGTTCACTATTAAACATAGTATTAAACATGTGCCTGTGCCTAACACATCATAGACAATAAACATTTGTCATTTGAATAGCTGCCTCTCCCTGTTAGTCAACCTAGGTAAGATGTTCCTGTGTAGGATTAACCTGAGCCTAGGCTATATTTGAGCATTGTCTGAGTCATGGCTCCATCTCTTAACAGTTAGAGTGGGGAAATTTCCAGCTTCCTGTTGCTTCTCTGTGAGTATTCCATGGTCTAGTGAAGGGCTATTCACATTTCAGTTTCCAGTATATTACAGATGTCATTCTAGATGCATATATAGTGTAAAGCAGATCTGCGCCATCATCTCAAGAAGTTCTTAATATTTCTCACATCAAAATAGATTGACTGTTTTCAAAAGATCAAGTAGAGCTGTAACTATGAAAATGATAGTTTAAAAAAGCAACTCACAAACTTATTATTTCCCTTTGAAACAGGTATTTGGTGTTGGGGTTCCAAATCCGTATCGGTTAAGGCCATTTCTTGGTGCCAGAGTCCCCGTAAACAGCAGCTTTTCACCCATAATAAACATACACAACCCTCACAGTGAACCTTTGCAGGTGAGTTTCTGAGGGTAATTTTAATTAATCCTCATTTTGGTGGGAATTAGTGTTTAACATGAAATCTCAATCTGTCACAGTCGCCAAGATTATGTAAACTGCTAAGATCTTATAGGTGGCAGTCTACAGCTGTTTAAATATTGCCCATTTTTCTCAGTCTCTGTTGTTAGCCGGTCATTGCTCTTTGAATTTAATTTTCTGCTCCTTTCTCAGTTAGTCCTTGTTTGTTTGTTGAAGGCAGGGGTTGATGTAGGCCTTGCACTTGCCAGACAAACATTCTGTTGCTCAGCTGAGTCAAGTTGTACTGAATGGTAGGTAACAATACTGAGGAAGACCTTAGCTCAGGAGCCTGCAGAGTATGGCTTTCACTGCACACGCAAAGAAAAGCAAGCAAGCAAAACCCTTTTCAGCTTACACTAGAATTTTGCTTGTTTTGTTGCTTTGTTCTTTTTTATCCCTTTCTGGAAGACTTTTTGTGATAAAACAAGCAATAAAAGTTTTCCACTGCTTTGCCCCAAATTTATTTAAGTTAATGAAATGTGTTTGTTCTAAGATGGAGAGTTATCTGCCATTAAAGGAAAGTCTTTTGCCATCTTACCCATCTGTTCCTTAATGTTTACTCCAAAGAAGGAAGACAAGTGTTCAATACCAGTGCCCTCAGTCAGGACCCACAGCAACTTTATGTCACAAACACTGGTGATAACCTAGACGTCTATCAGTGTTGTGAATGTATAAGAAAGTTGGTGCACACTTCCACTTGGAAAGGAGAAGCAAAAGGATTATGAGTTCACACTACCTATAGCAAGGCTGTCTCAAAATGAAAAAAACAAAACAAAAAGCAAGCTGATTCAACCGTAAAGATAGAAAAGAAATAAATTATTGATATATCATGGTGAATCTCAAAGTAATTACATTGAAAGGAGAAAAAAAAAAAAGAAACTAGTCCAGACATAAAAGTATATGCTATTTATTCCATTTGTAGAAAACTCTAGAAGAGGGGCGGGGGAGGTGGCTCTGTGGTCAGAGTGCTTGTTCTTTCAGCATGAGGACCTGAATTCCCCAGTACCCATTTAAAGACTTTGGCATGGCGGAACTTGTCTGTAACCCCAGAGCTGGGGAAGTGGGGTCAGGCCGATTCCAACAGCTCCCTAGCCAGCCAGTTTATCTGAAAGCGCAGCAAGCTTCCAGCTCACTGAGAGACCATTGCACGGCAATACAGGAAAACACCCAGTGTTCTGCTCTGGCCTCCTCATGCATGCACATAGGTTTGTACACCCACACACTCACAAATGCATGCATCACACACATACACCACGCACAGGAGGGGGAAAAATCTGCAAAATACAAAGTAATCTGCATGATGAGGAACAGATTTGCCTGGAAAGAGGAAGCCACAGAGAGAAAGAGAAATTAGCTCCAAAAGGCTTCATATCTAAATTGCAGTGATGGCCTCATGCCTGTACACAAAAGTCAGCAATTGTCAAGTTATATAGTATAAATATGTGTCTTTTATTGGACACCAGTGATATTTTAATAAAGTCATTTTTAAAAACGCTGTAGGCACAAGCCTTAGAACCTTGCTTTATCTTTACTGTGATCGTACTGCCAATAGAAACCAAATATTTTTGCATTTTTTGTTTTAATTGAAACATAGTAACTGTACATTTATGGGACACATATATATTATGGGACATATATTTCATGTGTACAGTAGATAATAAAGAATTCTGGGTAATTGGCTTATCCATCACCTCCTACATTTTTGTGTTAGAAACACTCAGAATCCCCTCTGATCTTTGAAATATCCAAATGTTGTCAACTGTAGTTACCTTGCATACTGAAGACCCTGAGAAGTTCTGTAGCAGAAATCTTAAAAAGTTCTTATTAACAAAATCAAACCTGAGGCCAGTTACTGGGGTAAATACTGGAAGATCAGAGAAGCAGAACAAGCCATAGCTTCCTCACCTTGCCAGTTCCTCAGCTGGTCTTGTTTCCCCAGACTGGAAACTTCCTCAACCCAATGGCTCTCAGCTGAACTGCTGCTCAAAAGCCTAACAGCTTAACCAGCCAAATTGCTTAACCAACCAAATGCTTCTAGTTTCTGGTCCTCATGCCTGATACATCTTTCTCTTTCTGCTGTCACGCCCTGGGATTAAAGGCTTGCTTTCTGGGAATAAAGGCATGTGTCTCCATGCTGGCTGTATCCTTGAACACACAGAGATCCGCTTAGCTCTGCCTCCCAAGTGCTGGGATTAAAGGCGTGCACCACCACCGCCCAGCTTCTGTATGGCTTGCTCTGACCCATTTTCTAACCACCATTTTTGCCTCTGTATCTAGTGGCTGTCTGTTCTCTGACCCCAGATAAATTTTTTAGGGTGCATAATATTTTGGGGAACACAAAACCACCACATTTCCCCTTTTTGTCTAAAATTTTAAAAAGGTTATAACTAATACAAGAAAAATCATATCCAATAAGTATATACAATATACACAGTCAAGATTACATTAATGATGTCTAGTCCATTAACATTTGACAGATTCAGGTGAAAAACTCCATTATATATAATAATGTCCAGTCCAGTAACATTTGATAAACTCAGACCAAAAATTTTCATTACTTATCCTATGTAAAACAAATAGTTCCTTTTTAAAAGTATTTTTTCTTTTCATAATAGATTCAGTAATCTACCTTTTGTCATTTTTATATCTTCCTTTTTTCTTTTTAGAGTAGATTCAGTGATCTACACATTTATTCTATTATTCTTATCTTTTTTCTCAGAGTAGATTCATGTCTACCTCATATCTATATTTTCTTTTTCTTTCTTTTTTTTTCAAACAAAAACTCTGAATCTAATCTCCTTGTTCAGCTTTTTTTCTTGACCATTAACAATTAACAACTTGTAACCAACCATTGTAAACAATGACAATATCCAAAACTCATTAAACGACCAAAAACCTCCCATCCCACCTCTTGGGAATGTGGGTGTCGTTTTCTTAAAATTACTTCCATCCTTAGGGGATCCTGAAAAGAAAATTTTTGGGTTAATTGTCAAGTCTTGTATTATTTGTCCAGCCACTGCATAATGCGAAAGTGTAGGGCTTGTTTCAAGTCTTTGTTCAAGTAGTCTGTCAGGCTGGATCATCTCAGCTAGCCATCTCAAAATTGTCTTGAGTAGTTTGTAGTCCAAAGTCGATCTTTCTGTGGTGTTAATCAGCTTAATGGCTTTACCATAGTCCATGTGGAATCATCATTGTGGGGTCATGTCATCCTTTTGAAGATTCCAAAGTCACTGTTAGGCATGGTCATGGTTCCCTTTAGATTTTTTTTTTTTTGGGGGGGGGGCTCCTCTGTGGTTTGGAGCAATCACAGTCTGATAAATGTCTGTCTCCCAAAACCTTGAACATTCTTCCCTAGAAGAGAAAATCTTCACAGCAATTAAGTTCCTCCTGTCCAACTGCACAATTGGTTATGCACATTAACCAGCCCCTCCTTTCAGCTCTCCCTCAGAAACTTGTGTGTGTGTGTAGTACTGGGGTTCAAACTCAGGGCTTTGCATATGCTAGGTGTATACACTCTCAGCTCAGAAACCAAGTGTTCTGATCTTTATTAGAATTGTTACATATGTCTCAATGTTTATCTTTTCATTATTTCACAGTTCTGGTGGTTATTGGCCTACCACTAGATCTAGCTATATATGAAATTTATATGTACATATAAATTTTTTTAGATGATCTTATGTAGTTCAATCTTGCCTCTGATTATGAAGCTGATGATGACCTTGAATTCAGGATTACCTCAACTTTCCAAGAGCTGAGATTATAGGCAGGTGCCACCACACCTGGCTTTAATTTATATTTCCAACACTTCATAATTTACATGTATTTTATTTGGGGGGAAAAAATGTTGTGTTGCTCCTTAAAATTTAATTTCTGAAACTACACTGCTTCCAAGTTTTCAAAGTTACCATGATTTAATTTTAAAAATACTGTTGTTTGTGTAGATGAGTGAAGGCAGTGTGGTACCTGCCTACATTTATCTATTTTTGTATACTTCCAGTAAGCAGCGAGGATGTAAGATTCTCCATTTCAGCACACCACTTGTGATAGGAGTGATTTTGAGTGTAACCATGCTCTGTGCTTTGTCCCAGGTTGTAGAAATGTACTCTAGTGGAGGAGACCTTCACCTAGAACTCCCAACAGGTCAGCAAGGAGGTACCAGAAAACTGTGGGTGAGTGGAAGCACAGCTTGCTCTTATGTGTGCTCATGGGAAGTCAGTCGTTTTCTTCATTTTTAAAATGGTCCATGGAAGATTTATCCCTACCAGTCATTACAAACTGTGTGACAAAAGTTCTGTGGCCCATGGCAAGAGGACATTCAAACCAACACCATGATCTTCTGATATATGACATGATGAATGGATTATGAACATGATAAATTGAAACAGTTTACAAAATGAAAAGAAACAAATTAGTTACAGGTATATGGTATAATTATTCAACATGAAAGAAAAAATTGGCAAAATTATAAACTTGGTCTAATTTCCGATTCCTTTTCAGATACTCTTTTCAGTATGTAAAAAGGATGGCATTTTTATATAAAAGTTAATCTTGTTAATCTATATATTATTTGAAATAAGACACGTTCAGGAAATGTGTCTAAACATTTTGTTTAAGGAAAATACTTCAAGAAGATTTTTAGGCTGCAGGGCAGGAGGGAGGGTGACTAGAGGGGTGGCTTAGTAGTAAAGAATACTAGCTCTCCAACCCGAATTCAGTTCCTAGCACCACATGGTGGCGCTCAGCCACTCCTATCTCTGGATCCAGGGGATCCAGTGCCTCCTCTGGCCTCTGCATACACCAGGGAAGCATGCATACAGGCAAAATACCCATACTCATAAAATAGAAATAAATAAATCTTTTTCTAAGTTAAAAACAAAAACAAACCTGAAAACAATATTGGTTTTAAAGAAAACACAGATGGACGGATGGACGGACGGACGGGGACACACACACACACACACACACAGAACATGAGAACCTATCACATTATCCCAACAATAAACAAGTCATTTTGAAATGGCTTACTAACCACAATTACTTAAAGCTTACTAGTGTATTAGAACATTTTTGTTCATCCATAAATTCAACAGGGCTTAAAATAAAAGGAGAAAAGGTGTATTATAATGATTTGATTTTAAAAGAAATAAAATCCATTCTGTATACCATTGCTAAAACAACTGTTTGAAAATATTTCCACCTAGTATTTATTTTCAAGAGTAGAATTAGAAATATATAGCCCAGAAATCTGCTCCAAGAATAAGCCACCGGGGCTGGAGAAATGGCTCATCAGTAAAGAGAATATAGTGCTCTTTCAGAGGACCCAAGTTCAGTTCTCAACACCCACATCTGGTGGTACATAACCACCTGCAACTCCAGCTCCAGGAGATCTGACTGTGCTGGCCTCAGTGGGTACCTACACTCATGTACACATTCACACAAAACAGAACGAGGCACTGATAAGCACAATGTACTTTAGAATGTGTACTCTGGGCTCCATAACTACTGGTGGACTCTAAACAAGTCTCTTCACATCAGGTGCTTGATGTTACTTACATTTATAGACTTCTACTACTTGAGAAGTTTACACCCAGCTTTGAAACTTTGATACAACTACAGTTTTTTTGTTCAATTTTCTATAGAGTGGTGACCCACTCTGTATTTACACCTGGAGATGTGTGAATTTACTCATTGAATCAGGATTTCCCATCATAGAGTGTTTTCTCATACCTGG
The DNA here is from genome assembly GCF_903995425.1 of Onychomys torridus. Taxonomy (NCBI): domain Eukaryota; kingdom Metazoa; phylum Chordata; class Mammalia; order Rodentia; family Cricetidae; genus Onychomys; species Onychomys torridus. The sequence continues at coordinate 31,637,043 of NC_050460.1, read as the reverse complement.
GAAACTGATATGTAATGACTAGAACATTTCTAAATGAATATAAAAGAATTTAGACTTCTAAATAACTAAGAAGTATAATGAACCCTGGCAAAAATTAGCATGACCTTTTAATGCCCCAAATGATTACAAAAATAATAACCAGTAATGATTTCTGTAATCCTTGAGTGAGAAAAGGCAATCTGTGGTCCTTGTTCTGTACTAGGGAAGGTGTATTGTTGTCTTCTCAAGGAATTTGGTCTGAGAACTGGGAAGTTTAAGCAGAGGTTTACTTAGCAAAGGCAGATTGGAAGGGACTGTCCCCAAAGTAGAGGTAGCAACCCAGTGGAGTCTGTGTTGTGGGTTTTATGTAAGGTTTATGGATATTTATGAAGTAGGTGGCATATTCATGAAATAAAATGGCCCTTTCCCTCCCAAATCATAGCAGATTTCCCTGTACCATAGATATATATATATTTCTTCCCATGATCCTTTAGAAAGGCCCTGAGAGAGGATGGCTGTCAAAACTGCAATGAAAATTATATCCTCATGGAAGGTCTTTTGAGGATTCAGATCCTTCATTAGTGCACATGTGTGGGAAAATGCTCTGGCACCCTAAATTTGTTTCATTTTGTTTTATTTTTGTTGTATTTTATTTTATTGTCTTTTTGAGACAGGATTTCTTTGTGTAACAGCCCTGGCTGTCCTGGAACTTGTTTTATAGACCAGGCTGGCCTCAAACTTACAGAGATCCCCCTGCCTCTGCCTCTGCCTCCGCCTCCGCCTTCCAAGTTCTGGGATTAAAGGTGTGTGCCCACCACACCCATCGAGATTTATTTGTATAGTGGGAACAGTCTATCTTCCCTTCAGAGGTTTAACCACCAAGATTCATTCCAACCGGAGATGAAGCTCCCAAGGCATATAAGGTTACCTTATAACATGCTGCTCAGGGTCCATGGTTGATGTAAAACTTTTATCTTGAAGCAGGACCGAGGGCTTTATGATAGGTTGCAGGCTGAATAAACAGGAGCAGAACTTTGGCTGTCTATAGGTATCCTTTTGCCCGGCTCTACCATTCCTGTCCGTCTCTGCCTAACATTACTATACGTTAGAATGTCCCAGGGACTGAGTCAGGTTCCAAGAGTTGGAAAGCACATCTGGAGTCTGTCCATCCCCTCCACCCTGAGGCTTCCAGTCACCTGTTTTCTACTTTGAGACTACAGAGTTAGTGAAGTAGGGGTAGGTGAGGACCAGTAAGTTCGTGAACGTGAGGTTTTCCTAAAATAAGTTAGAAGTGGCTTGCAGAAAAATTCCAGCAATTTCTAGGCAGCCAAATAGTTCTAAAACCTGAAAAAGAATTTATACACTCCACCCCCGTTGTATTCCAATGAGTCTTCCTTCTAGTATAGTACCTGTGTGGGTGTTATCATTTAGAAGACTGAAAGTTTATGCTGTGTATGTCTGTGTGTGCTCACATGCACCAAGAGCTTTATTTGACTGCACTTGATGAAGTGTTAATTTTTAAATGAAAGGAAAGCAGAGTCCAGCCCTCCTGGTTATCATCTGGAGAACACTATCCACTTCTGGAAAATACTGCCCTCTAATGGGGATTTTTTCCATTGGATAATTTCAGGACTGAGTACACAACTAACGTGTTAAAAAATAACTGGTTTTCTAGACTAGTTATGCTTTTAGAAGGTTTTTGCAGCTTTTAGTTTTCAGACCATTGGCTTGATTAACTTATCTTGACACAATATACATCACCTGTTCAAAAAAAACTCGTTTTTTTCTATTGTAACACTCTCTAAAATTGGAGGTTTTATGTGTTACAATCAGTGAAGCATATTACTAATTGGTAATGTACTATTTTTCTTAGTAGATATATAAAATAATAGTGTACCTATGGTCTGTGTCATCCAATGACTAAACAAGGTAGTTGTGCAGTGTTCTGCATGCTGTGCTACATTATGCTCTGTTTACTCCCAGGAAATCCCTCCTTATGAAACCAAGGGAGTGATGAGAGCCAGCTTTTCCTCCAGAGAAGCAGATAATCATACAGCCTTCATAAGAATAAAGACAAATGCCTCAGACAGCACAGAGTTCATCATTCTTCCCGTGGAGGTAGAAGTTACAACAGGTCAGTAGAAAACTGGAGGAATACAAAGTTTGTTCTCTTCTCGGTCCCCCTATCTTAGCTGAATGAAAGATAATTGTTCATTGTTCTGTTTTCCCAGCTCCTGGAATTTATTCCTCAACTGAAATGTTAGATTTTGGAACACTTCGAACACAAGGTAAAATAACAAGTGTTTCTGGGTCTCTCTCAGTTACTTTTCTGTTTCTGTGAAGAGACACAGTGGCCAAGGCAACTTATAAAAGGAACTGTTTAAGGGGTGTGGGGATGTTGCTTAGAATTCCAAAGGGTTAATCCGTGACCATCTTGGAGGGGAGCATAGCAGCAGGCAGGCATGATGCTGGAGTAATAGCTGGGAGCTCACATCTTACCTGCAAGATTAGAGGCAGAGAAAGACTGGGCCTGGTGTGGACTTTTGAAACCCCAAAGCCCACCCCTATTGATGTATTCCACCAAGGCCACACCTCCTAATCCTTCTCAGAATAGTTCTGCTTCCAGAGAGCAAGCCAAGTGTATGAGCCTGAGGGGGCCATTCCCATTCAAACCACAAGGTCTAAAAAAATCCAATTGAGATTCAGTTCTGATGGCTCTACTTATAATTCACCTTTGAAAGTTATTTCTCAGTGGGTCATGTAATCTTTTAGAAATCTAAGAAACCTGCTTCCCAGGTGATAGAATAAGGTCAGAGTAACTTGAATCTTCCAGGTAGAAAATAGTTTCTTAATCCAATTCCTCACACATTCAGTTTATGAGGAATACTTTTTTCCAGTGATAAAATAAAGGAAGTCAGAAGATTTACCTCTGGATTTTGTTTTGTTTTGTTTTTTGTTTTTCAAGACAGGGTTTCTCTGTGTAGCTTTGCACCTTTCCTGGAACTTGCTTTGGAGACCAGGCTGGCCTCGAACTCCCAGAGATCCGCCTGCCTCTGCCTCCCAAGTGCTGGGATTAAAGGCGTGCGCCACCGCCACCGCCACCACCACCCAGCTACCTTTGGATTTTTTAAAGACATGAATTATTCAGTTACATTTTAATGGATAATATTGTTTATCCTAAGTGATCAAAGAAAGAACTCCCAATTCTAAAATCGTAAACAACCAAGCTCAGATTTTTATTAAAGAAAAAGTACAAATACTTGATATGAACCATTTGTATTTAAAATTTACTTGCCTAGGATTAAAGACCATATTTTCAAAAAATTGATTGGCTTTTTTTTTTTTTTTTTTTTTTTAATTTTCTGAGACAGGGTTTCTTTGTGTAGCCCTGGCTGTCCTGGAACTCGCTCTGTAGACCAGGCTGGCCTTAAACTCACAGAGATCCACCTGTCTCTGCCTCCCTAGTGCTGGGATTTTAAAGGTGTGTGTCCCCACCACCCAGCCTGATTAGCTTTCAGTATGGTAATTTTGCATATGTAATTTTAATGTAATTGTCTTGTTGGAAAACTATGTAATATCTGCGTTCACAAATTACACTCTACATTTTTGTTTGGTTTTGGTCTGATTATTTAAGTTGAGTGTGGTCAGGGCAGCTCTTGTACATCAAACAAATATCCTGATAAGTAAAGTGACTCCTACCAAATGTATCCTTTATTAACATGATAGTCATTATATTTCACATTCTAGAATAACTTCAACTTGATATCTAATAAGATAAAGAGTCTAATGTGCTATGAAGCACATCTTCTAAAGAAACACTTTTTTCCTCCATTTTAACAGATCTACCAAAAGTTTTAAATCTTCATTTATTAAATTCAGGAACAAAGGATGTACCAATAACAGTAAGTAACACCCTCCCCCCCCCCCCCCGTGTGTGTGTGTGTGTGTGTGTGTGTGTGTGTGTGTGTGTGTGAGAGAGAGAGAGAGAGAGAGAGAGAGAGAGAGAGAGAGAGAGAGAGATTGAGAGATTTAACGTCAGAGTTAAGTCCTTGCTCTTTGTTGTGGTAGCCTGTCGACTCTGGTTTTATGTGGAATATGAGAAGCCTGGTCTTCAATTATTTAAACATCAACTATGTATTATACTATGTCCTAAATGTGGAGCTAGGAGTCAAACCACCAAAGTCCCCTCCACCACTGAACTCATTTTGAAACTAGGCTTATTTGGGTTCATAAAAGAGCAGTAAGAAAAGGATGGGATTTTAATCAAGAGAGCAACATTAGGACACTTATACATTGTAGGAGAACACTGTAGCTACTTTGACACAAGTGTAGATGATAAAAGAGACCAGCCAAAGCTGTCATGGTGTTCAGTTGGCGAGGTCACAGTAGCTTAGACTTCTCTCCTACATACACCGCAAACTGAGTTTTCTGAGAACTTAAGTTTGTTTTGTTTTGTGTTTATTTCAGCATTTCTTGCATATTATAACAAGATTAGAGGCTGGTATGTTTTTAGAAAAGTTGTTACCTTCTACCATTTCCTATACATACGCAATTTTAAGGACGGACTAGGTAGTGCTGAATGTTAAAGGTTTATTTTGTCTTGTTAATTCCTCTTCCAAAAACTGATCCTCTTTTTATTTTTTAGTTAGTTAGTTAGTTAGTTTTTTTTTTTCTTTGTTGTTCCAAGACAGGGTTTCTCTGTGTAGCCTTTGGAGCCTGTCCTGAATCTCGCTCTGTAGACCAGGCTGGCCTCGAACTCACAGAGATCCATCCGCCTGGCTCTGCCTCCTGAGTGCTGGGATTAAAGGCATGAGTCACCACCGCCCAACCTGATCCTCCCCCAATCCCCCCAGCTGAGGACCGAACCCAGGGCCTTGCTAGGCCAGCACTCTACCACTGAGCTAAATCCCCACCCCCTGGCCTGATCTGCTTTTTAAACACTATAGTCCTTCTCGGTGCATGATAACAATACAGGTAACTCCAAATTCAAGCTCCTCACCTGGTGATGGATGACCACCCACATTCAGGCCCTCCTATCTGTCATGCAGCTTTGAGAAAATAATCTTCCTGACAGTAATGTGTCATAGATGTCTTCAAGGAAGGTCTGCATGAAGTTTCCATGCTAGCTGACAAACAGGGGTCATTTAGTAACTGCCACTGTCAGCTTGATGTTTGCTTACATGAATGTATGCGCACAATGTTAAGGATCCAATTGCTGTGTGCTAATGGGCTCTCCCCTTGCTTGCTGGCATGCCTCTATGGTTTCAATGTGTATTGAACTCTTTGGAGACAAGGTCTCATTAGATAGCTCTGGCTGGCCTGGACCTCAGTGGTTGGCTTTAAACTCAGAAATCCTCCTGCCTCGGCCTCCCAAGTGCTGGGATTAAAGGCATACACCACATCTGACTTCTTGGACTCTTGTGTCTCACTTGAATTATTGAATGATAGTTTGATTTGAATGTCATAAGAAAAGCCTAAATTATATTAAGAATGTATGCAAGCTGCCTTTCCCTGGGAATCTTCCCACTTCTTAATTATCTTTGAATAAGTCATAGTTAGTAACTAATACTAAAATGTTAGTATAAATAAGTTTATTACAAGGTAATAATTTTGTATTATTTTTCATATTGTCACCAGAATGAACTTTAAGTATTTGCTTTTTTTTTTTTTTTTTGCTTTTTTTTTTTTTTGCTTTGCTTTTTTATTTCCTTAGACAAATAGGTTTTACCTGATAATTCAGGTTTATTTTTAATGAGTGAACAGTTCAGGCCATTTGTATAAAGTGAGTCACCAATTGTATATTTGTTTACTGTTAGTGCAGTATGTTTTGAGGTAATAATTCTGAATGTAAATATTTCCTCTGGTTTGGAAAATGCTTACTTAAAGTATTGCATTTGAAGTAAGAGAATCATTTTTTTGACATCTATTTTAAGTTCTTCCTGCTTACAACAACTTCTCTTAGCAAAAACCATGACTCGTTCTTTCCTGCATGGCTTTGTAGCAGCAGCTGCTGCCACTCAGAACATGCTGCAGTGGCTCCTGATGAACCATTGCAATGTGTGAATGTGTTGGGACGAGGCTGTGGTCCCATGGTTGCTGTCTCCCTCACAGTAGCCAGGGAAGGAGGTAGCTGTGCGCTGAGAGCCCAGCTCTCTAGCAAGCCACAGGCTCCAAGTAGCAAGTTGATGGAATCACAAAACTTTGTAGACAGATTATTGCCTTAGAAAAGATCTCCTCCAGTCTCCCGGGATGTCCTTAGAGATGGGGAAAATGAATCGGAGTATGTGGCAGCTCGCTTAGCTTCCAGATGTGTCACTACTAGATTGCCATATGTATTCTACTGCTTCCCTCTCTTGGGACAATTGTTAGTGTGATAAAACAGTAAGCAAATGAAACTATCTTCCATATGTAGCTTTGCTAACAGTTTAAACAGTTCTTTGTTTAATCTCAAAGTACATGCATACCCTTCAGGGAATGAAGAGATCTGTATTTCAAGTGGTGGTTATTAACAGTAAGCTTTATTGATAAGGAAGATGTTTTGAACCAATCATCCAGTTCCCAACCCCAGTCTGATATTCAAATGAGAAAGCATTCGCCAAGAAAAAGGGAGGCAAATGAAAAGATGAAATGCTGAGAAAGTGGGAGATCAGAAGCCAAGGCTGTTAAGAATTCCAGCTCAACCAACTGCAAGAATCATCTTTAGGGCCATCATCCAGGACCTGCAAGGACTTGCTAGCTGCCCAGCACTAATAGTACCTGGAAAAGCGAGCTGCCCTGGCAGGCTCTGGAGTTAGTGTAATCACCTTAGTTCCCTGCCATAGCAAACACCAGGCCACAGAGCCAGTGTCTTCCTTCACGTTCTTCTCACACACTTACTGTGCCTTCAGGCACACACAAATGTGTTCATGTGATGTTCAGTCTAGGTAGGATTCTTCTTTATCAGTGAACAGAAAGAGTCAGCTGGGAATGGGGAAGAACCTAGTGACTTGCCAGCCCCATGAGTAAGCATACCCGATGAGCTTCACAGATGGAAGATTCTTTTCTGTGGGAAGTAACAAGATTTGACATCAAGTTCACACAGTCCTGATAATTTAATAAGTACTTTGAATGAGGGTTAGTGTGCAATACCATGATTCCGTGAAGACACTTTTGTGCAGTGGGTTAGACAGTGACCCTATACCAAGTCAGGAAACCTGGCTTCAGTCCTCCTCTTGGTGCTGACTGTTGAAAAATCATTTTATAATGTGAGGCTCTCTTTATCAGAACAATGGGGAAGGGGTTGGACTTTTGAAGTCTCTTTTGGTTTAAATGAATTGTATCATTGAGGATGATAAAAAAAAATAACTAGACCTTAAAATGTGTCTATTTTTTAAATATACACTAAACATACACCATTAGCTAGGTTTTGTTGTTGTTCTTGTTTGCTTTTGGGTTTTGTTTTGTTTTTTAAATTTTAGGTTTAGTTATGTGAATAGATCTGATTCCCTAAGTTGAAAGCATTCCAGCCTCTCTTCCAAGTTAAGTACCTCTGTAGTTGGCCTTACTGCCCAGTGCACCAGTAATGAAATGAATAGTCTGCCTTTAACAGCAGGCCTTGCCTACACTGTCAGACCATGCAGAAACAACTGCAGAGGCCACCTGGGGGTCACAGCATCTTGTGTGTGTTCATTCTTCCCATTAGAGGACAGCTCCATAGCACCTATGTGTATGGATTTCTTCAAGACAGATGGGTCTTAAGTTGGCTTCATGTCCCCTTCACTCACAGAGTAGGCATTCATTCAGAAAGTGAGACCTTTACGTTTTCCCATGTGTGAGTTTGTCCTTAGATTCCTACTTACTAATCTCATACCTGGTTCCCTTGTCATCACTGTTTCATAAGGTATTCTAATGAAAGGAAGGTTTGCACTTGCCCTGTTTCATTTACAGCTGCTATAGACATTAAGCCTTAGTTTAGAGTATGCTTCACTTTCTAGCTAAACTAGACTAAAATTACATTTTTTTTTCTTTGCAGAGTGTTCGACCTACACCACAAAATGACGCTATAACGGTACATTTTAAACCAGTTACATTAAAAGCTTCTGAAAGTAAATATACCAAGGTTGCAAGCATTAGTTTTGATGGTAAATATTAATTTTTTTCTATCATAGAGTGGTGTTATTTTGATAAACTAGAAAGCATCTATGTTGATGGGTTAATATAGAAATCCAGACTATTTTAACCAACATTTAACAGTACTGCCTCAATTGATTCCCCCTCCCCCCACACACACACACAAAAGTCACTAACTTTTTTGTTGTTGTTCATTTTGCTTTGTTTTTAGAGAGGTTTCTCTGTGTAGCCCTAACTGTCCTGAAACTCTCTCTGTAGACCAGGTTGGCCTCAAACTCACAGAGATCCACCCACCTCTGCCTCCCAAGTGCTGGAATTAAAGGCATGTGTCACCACCACCCTAAATTAGTATTCACAATCAAGAAATATTAGCAGATACCTTAGGGTTGGGATATTTCTGTAATCTGGGATAACCAGTCACAGCTGTCATAATTTACCTTAATTATGAAGTCATTGGTTGTTTTAATTAAGTGATAATGCATTTAATGTTCAGAAGCACGTTTAGGTTTGTGGGCAAAAATACTCTTCATAGCACTTTTATATGTTGACTTTTTAAGTAAAGCAGACAATCCTGCCTAAGCTTAAATAATAGCCTTTATGTTATAGTTGTCCAATTAGCTGTTATTTCAGATATGCATAAAATGTGTTATTTGAAATGTTATCGCTGATCTACAGCCGTAATGCCCTCAATGTACTCAGTCTCACCTGAAACATTAGCTCAGACTTAAGCATTTTTATAGTCTGTCTTTACTCTATTTTCATTTGTTTTAAGAGAAATTTATTGGGTTTGCTATTGCGATTTTTAAATGACTTAATGCTGCTTAACTCAGTATATGATTAAATAAGAACTGAAACTTGGAAGAGGGCCTGTGTCTTCCCTAGCCTCTCCATCCTGAACATGCCTCTTTGGTCTAATCCACCTGTCTCACCTACGCAAGGGACCATAAAGATGAACCTGGTTGGTATTCTGACAACCATATCTGTCTGGAGTCCGCATTTCACAGTTCAGCTCATCAGATGAGGGTAGTTAGTGAGTGTGACAGCACCCTGCCAAGTTCATCATAGTGTTTGCGAGAGAGTCGGTATATTCCTTAGTTCTGGAGCATTCTGGGGGGATCTGGAGCAATGATACAGGCTGAGGCCTCTGAAAGAACTCCCAGGGAGTAGAAATTGAATATGTGACCTCTTTTATGATGCATATGTAGAAAGTTAAAATTACAGGGGGTCTTGCAGTCACAGCTACACCCATGTAAGAGGTAAATGTCTTCTGTGCTGCTGAGAGACCACGTCATGACCAGGTCTTCCCATCCAGAGAACAGAGTAGTCAAGAATACTTAGGCACCTTAGTGACTAACCCAAGCAATGGGCAAGTCCACCTCAGCCATATCCTATAGCATACCACTACTCTATCTCTGAGGGTACAGGGCTCCTCCCTCCAACTCCTTAAGCCCAGCAAATGTCTCCATGGAGGCATATGGTGCCATTCGTGCGGCTCTTCTGAGATTACAGGCTCTAAATTATCCATCCATCCATCCATCCATCTATCTATCTATCTATCTATTATTTATTTATTTATTTATTTATTTATTTATTTATTTATTTATTTTTCCGGTGCCAAGTTTGTGCTAGGCAAGCACTCTACGTCTGAGCTGTATCCCCAGCCCTAAAATAGTGTTTCTTAAAAGAAAGGGTTTTTTCCCTCCAAACAGTTGCTAATTTTCTTTCAAGTGCTTTTTAATGTCTTAAGGAAATGTTTTGACCTCTTACCTACTCACAGTGCTGCAGATCTCCCAGTAGAAAATACCTCTCAAAGGTTGCTGTGAGTGACCTAGAAAGATGGCTTAGCAGTTAAGAGCACTGGCTACCCTGCTAGAGGGCCCTAGGTGGGTTCCAAGGGTTCCCAGCACCCTTGTTGGGTGGCTCACACCAGCTCCAGCTGTAACTCTAGCTCCAGGCAGGATCCAGTGCCCTCTTCTGACCTCCTTAGGCACATACACATACACATACACATACGTAAGGGTATTTTCAGAGTTCACAGTGTGTTAGTGCTGCCAGGTTCATGTTCCCGACAGACGTCCTTCTCCCCCATGATACTCCATGTTAGTTAACTGAATATTCTTGAGATCTTTGTGTTGCTAAGCTAATAACACTGGGAAATGCCTGAATTATAGTCCTATATCAGCCTGACATCAGAACACTGAAAAAGCTAAAGTATCCAGAAATAGCTCAGTTGGAAAAAGATGTTAAGGAGAAATTTAAACCTGAAGTGCTTGAGAGTATATAGTGGGATGCTAGGCATTGTTGGTACCATTCCCTCGTCCTTTGCTTGTCCTGAAGTTGGGTGGCACACATTCACTGGAGGTGTACCTGAAGGACTTCAAAGGAAAGAACACTGAACTGCTTCTTCTTTTCCTGGGAAGCAGCATCTAATGAGCACCCAGACTGGATGCATCAAATGAGTTTCTTTGATTCGGAGAGCTTGACTTGATCGGTGAGACACCATGAAAAGACAGATGGGATGGGGTTGACAGCAGGAGAGGTCTTCCTCAGCTCACAGCTCTCAGCTGGCGAATGGCTTTTCTCTGTGCCACGCTGCCTTGTTGATATTTGCCACAAGACTGGGGCCAAACTAGGAATATTGTTCCTTTCTCAGTACAGCCTTGAACTACCAATGCTCAGTAGGTGCCAGGTGCCAGCAGTTTTGCCTCCCACGGGACACTTGGCAGTTTTCTGGAGACATTTTTAGTCACCACAGATGGAGGGATGTGCCTGACATCTAGCAAGAGGAGTCCCTAGGTGCTGTTGGATATCCTCCACAGTGCCTACCATAGGGAGTTAACCTGCCCTCACATGCTCACCATGCTGAGATTCAGGTTAAGGAACCTGACTAGGTGGTCTGTCTCACCACAGGAAACTATCCTGGTTTTTATACAAAATGGAGACTATGTATGCAAGTGTTCTGTTTGCCAGTATGGAAGCGTCCGTCCACCCCCTCACCCCCCGCTCCCTTTTTTTAAGATCCTCTCAGTTTCCATAAAATCACTCAGACTCATAAGCAGTAAAAGGTAACAGAGCTGTCTACATGGTGAGCAGTGCAGGTCCTTGCTCACCACCAAGCCTGACCACCTGGGTTTAGTCCCTCAGACCTCCATGTGTGTGCCCTAACAGGCTCACCTGCACTCACACTTGTCAGACAGACACAAAATGAGTAAATGGAATGTTTTAAGTTTAAAAAATACCCCCCACACATAAATAAATAGACATTTTTTTAAATGACAATTTTCTGTTGTCTTTTGTTTGTTTGTTTGTTTGTTTCAATGCTTCCTTTCAGCTTCAAGAGCAAAAAAGCCCTCTCAGTTTTCTGGGAAAATAACTGTTAAAGCAAAGGAAAAGAGTTATTCTAAACTCGAAATACCCTATCAAGCAGAAGTTCTAGATGGGTGAGTTTTGCCTTCAAAGGAGCTTTTAACTTTCTGTTTACAACTTTTTGCTGATAGAGTTCATCCAACCTAACGGGCTTATAGTGAAAAGAACAATAACTGTAAAGGAAATCCTCTGTCTTGTTTCTTTCTGACTTTCTAAGATGAAAGGAGAAAATTGAATGATATGATCTGTGTTAGAAGATTTAATGATTCAGAAGTGAATGTGTTTCTTCAATATTTAAGTCATTTGAACCATTTTCATTCTGTTCTTTTTGTAACATGTCAGACTGTTTCATGTCACTCCTGTGACTTGAGGCAAATGTTTGTTTTCATCTGTAAACTCTTCAGTCCCTCAGTTGACCCTTGACTTAGAAATGGCCTCTGAGACATAACTTTCTCACTGTGCTTTTACAGTAAGTGTCGTATTAATGCACAGCCGGAACCACTGTAGCTTTCCTGTTGGTGTGTGCTTGAGTCCAGCAGTTTGATTTTGTATCATGCACTAGGAACCATCTTTCTGTTATATTTCAGTATTTTGTAAGCTAAAGTTTTAGTCGTGTGATCAATCATACAGTTATAAAGTTAAATACTAATTCTGTTCTGTGGTCCTTAAGGCTAAATGTACACTACTACTTATAACCAAAGAGCTTGGACCTTAAATTAACACAAGAAAATAAGGAGGATTCATCTTGTTTTGTTTTCTTCCAATAGTTATTTGGGTTTTGATCACGCCGCAACACTATTTCACATCCAGGACAGTCCTGCTGACCCAGTGGAAAGGCCAATTTACTTGACTAACACTTTTAGTTTTGCAATCCTCATTCATGATGTGTTGTTACCGGAAGAAGCCAGAACGATGTTTCAGGTGCGTGTGAGCCCTCTTGCTTCATTCTGCTGCTATCCACTAGATGTACTAACCTTTGCTTTTTCTTCCTTCTCCCAGGTGCACAACTTCAGCAAACCAGTTTTAATTCTTCCTAATGAGTCAGGATACATTTTTACCCTGTTTTTTATGCCATCCACATCATCCATGCACATAGACAACAACATTTTACTCATTACCAATGCCTCTAAGTTTCATTTGCCTGTGCGGGTATACACAGGCTTTTTAGAAGTAAGTATGCTGTCAAGGTCCCTTCTCTGTGTTTTTGGGTATTGCCAGGCAATTGGGCTGCACTCTTGTGTTTTACATGTTGATCTGATTCCTTCCAGGATCCCCAGAGAATTCCAAAACTAGGGGTTAATTCTTCAGTATCCAATGGGAATTGGTCTTAGAATCCACTACAGATGCCCAAACTCATGGGTATTCTAGTTCCTTATAGAAAATATTTGTAGTATTTGTAGGCAAGCAATGAAGTCCATGGATGTGGAACCCACAATATGAAAGGCTGACTGTCCACACTGTGTTTTCATCTAACGCATACAACTAAGTTTAATTTAGAAATTAGAGTAAATAGTAGTATTACTTAGGGTAATACATGATACGGTGCTGTAATTAAACTATAATTTACCGTTGCCTTAAGGAAAGCACCTTTTGTCTTTTCTTTGGCATATGTGAGTCCATGGAATCACTGCCCTTGCTCCTTGGGGCATTTACAAAGCAAAATAAGGGTTGCTTGAGCACAGGCCCTGTGCTGCTACCACAGTAGTCCTTCTGAAACTCCATGACTAATGAGTGGTTAGCATATACAGCATGGATACATAGGAGAAAGGGATGATTCCAATCCCTGATGGGACACCACAAGGCTTCATTGACTACTCAGAATAACGTGCAATTGAAAACTTAAGAATTACTTATTTCTGAATTTTTCCCATTATATATTTGACACCTTTAATTCCAGTCTCTACCTGGAGCTTTTCTACATTCTTTTCTTTTGAATTGTTGACAGAAAATCTAAAACAAAGATAAATGGAAGGAGAGTAATGGGGGAGGGACAACATTAGGAAGTAAAATGGTAACCTTGATTGGTTAAAGTTGGGAAATACTGGACAAAGCAAAGAACCAGGGAGGGAAGGAGAAAACTGGGTGGTAAGATGCACATCTGAGCAAGTAAGATAAATATAGCCCAGAAGTAGGCATCGAGGGCTTTACAGTGCAGAAAACAAACCAGCAGGAAAATGCCAGACAAAGCTGTGGTGCATGTGGCCAATAAAAGAAATGTGGCTAAGTAATACAACTGTCACGAAAGAGAAGGCAGGCACACGCACTGCCTCCCAGAACTTAACAGCAGCTAGACTGTGGAGCCGATGTTACCATCCAGTCAGATGACTTAAAATCACTCAGTGCCTGCCGGGACCACAGACTCTCTGCCTAATTGCCAGGGCTTCCTAGCCTCTTGCTTTTCTTCAGGGAGGTAGCTGCTCAGTAAATGGCCTCTTTCCATCCCTGGTCCTCTGATTGTTCCAAGTTCTCACTATACCATGTATCTATACACATAGGCGTAAACTACAGGCACCATGCTGTCTCCTGGTGATCACTGTCTTTGGTAACATTCTGTTACACACATGTGATTGGTATTTAATACAGTCCTTTTCTATCTCTCCAGTACTTTGTATTGCCCCCCAAAATAGAAGAACGCTTCATAGATTTTGGAGTGCTGAGTGCTACAGAAGCAAGTAATATTTTATTTGCAATTATAAACAGCAATCCAATTGAGGTAAAGAAATTAATTTTATTCTCAATCACACTGAGGATTTCGTGTTTGTGTTGCAAGATCACTTTTGTGTTTTCTCTTTGAAGCTGGCTATAAAAAGTTGGCATATCATAGGAGATGGCTTATCCATAGAACTGGTAGCTACAGAGAGAGGCAACAGAACTACAGTGATTGCGAGCCTTCCAGAGCTGGAGAAGTCCTCCTTGCCTGACCAGTCCCCAGTGAGTGAACGTGTTTACTGCTTCTTTGGGTTAACTGAGTGTTGAAGCCACAAGTGAAAGAGTACTGTTGTGTGCACCACTCAGCTAGGGTTTGACGTGCTGCCTAATGGCAGTGACTGGTAGATCTTGGAAGGGCTTCATGGAGCATCTGCTCCCCTGTTTTCCACTTACGATGAGGACACTGAAGCCCAGAGACACTGAGCCTACCTTAGGAGTTACAGAGCAAGTGAAACTGGAACGATCCATATCACACTGTCCTGAAAGGAAAGGGTCTCCAGTGAGTCAGTACTCTAGTCTACATTGCTCTGCACATGAGCTGTGGCAACCTGATGCCATGCGGGTCTGTGTGGGTAGAGCTTACCGCTAGGTGCTCCTTCCCCCTACAGTAGGAGACTTGATCCTGCATGGCTAGTGAATGACGCCATTTTTACTGCTTTAGGTAACATTAGCTTCAGGACACTTTGCAGTGTTCAGAGTCAAACTTACTGCCAAGAAACTAGAAGGGATTCACGATGGAGCCATACAGATCACAACAGACTATGAGGTAAGCACTACTGGGGATTCATGTCAGTGGATTTTTCTGAAACTTTTATTGTTACTGATTATGGATATTTATAGGGCCTTTTAGTTTTTGTAGAAGCAGAGAATACATTTATTTAAAGTTCATGTGCTAGTTTCATGCCTTTATAACTGATCTTTTAAGAACCATTTCAGAAGACTGGTTTGCTACCTCCCAGTTTTCTGCTAAAACACATACTTTCTAACTGAGACACAGTTTCAGAAAAACACTCTTAGCACATTTAGAATTACCCTATTAAAAACCTGCCTACAGAATGTTTCCACACAGCACAAGTCTGACTGGATTTCCTAAGCTGCATGTCTGACTCTGCACTTATTAGTGTCCTTTTTGCAATACATTATGTTCATGTCTGCTGGACATTCTTCAGATGAGTGTCAGTGAGCTCTTCCAGAGACTGAGTAGAGTTTATGTTGTAGTCAGTAAGATCCTGAATGCATGTATTTCTGAAAGATTTGATTTTTTTATTTTATACTTTTAGTTTTTGATAAAGGAACCTTGGACAGATTAAAAAGCTTCCAGGGTGGTTTCAATAATGGTTTTGAGTTATTGCCAGCCTATGACACAAAATAAACTTTGTTTTTAACTCCTAAAACAGTACCAAACATCCCAGACTTTCCCCTGACTTCATGGTGGTCTGCTTTTCACTCCACAGATCCTAACCATTCCTGTGAAAGCTGTGATCGCAGTGGGCTCACTGACCTGCTTCCCAAAACACATGGTCCTTCCCCCTTCCTTCCCAGTAAGACAATTTATACTTCTCCTACTAGTTGTTTGCCATTGCCTTTACCCTGTGTTTAGAGCGCAAATGGGAAAGTCGTTTACTGCCTTCGTCATTTATTGTAAGGTTCTCTAGAGGATAGGAAGTGGGTAAGAGATAGACCCTCCCTCAAAAGACGTTCTATGAAGATAGGAACTGGAGCCCTGCTTTATGTAAAGTAGAGAGTTGAGGTTGCCCTAGGAAGATTAAGGTAAAGGGACTTACAGAGAAAGCACCCTGTGCCAGGCAGTGGTGTTACACACCTTTAATCCCAGCCCTTGGGAGGCAGAGGCAGGTGGATCTTTGTGAGTTCAAGGCCAGCCTGGCCTACAGAGTGAGATCCAGGAAAGGCACCAAAACTACACAGAGAAACACTGTCTCAAAAACAAAAAAAATAACAAAAGAGAAAGCACCCTGCAGTCTAACTTAGGATTTCTTCTGGCAGG
Source organism: Onychomys torridus (assembly GCF_903995425.1). Lineage (NCBI taxonomy): Eukaryota > Metazoa > Chordata > Mammalia > Rodentia > Cricetidae > Onychomys > Onychomys torridus. The sequence continues at coordinate 31,620,875 of NC_050460.1, read as the reverse complement.
GATAGAAAAGAGGAGGCAAGGACATCCAGGGCTAGGGAAGATCATCATCAGAGGAAAGAGGGAGTAAAGTCTGAATTGGTCCAGGTAGTACTGAGTGATCGATCTGGCTTGGCCAGAAGGGAAGGAAGCCTTAAGAGAACGTAGAACAGTGTATTGGAGTGGAAGCCTGAAGAAACATAGGAGTCTAAAGTTTTTGAGCAGAGACTTAACGTCATCAATACTAAGCTTTAAAGATTGACTCTATCAGAAGGAAATGCAGGCCACTTATGGAGGTAACAGCCCAGGGGAGGACTAGGCACACAGGAAAAAGGCTATGGGGAAAGTTGAGTGCCAGGGCCTCTGGTGGAGGCAGCAAAGCCTTTCCTGCTTCCAAGCCTCCAGGGTTTGAAAGGGGAAAAAAAATAGCCTAAATTTTTTTTTATTTTGTTTCATTTTATATACAGAGAGTGTGTACCATTTTTAAGAGTACTTTTGAAATTGGAGAGATGGCTTTGCAGTTAAGAGCACCTACTGTAAAACCTGGTTCAGTTCCCAGTGCTTACATGGTGGCTCACAGCTGTCTGTAATTCCAGTTTCAGGGCCTTCAATGCCCACTTCTCACCTCTGTGAGAACTAGGCACACGTGGGGTACATCTAAATACATGCAGGCAAACATTCATACATATAAAATAAAAATAGTTCATTGATGTCAAAATGTTTCTCTGTGTCTTCTGAAAAACTGCTAAAATTAATAACTTTTTTAGCTTGATAGGAAATTGCCTTAAGCAGATATACAGAAATTATCTCCAAAATATTTTGTGGTAGTGTGCTTTCTTTATGCTAAAAAAAAAAAAAAGAAAGAAAGAAAGAAAAAAAAAGAATCAATCTAACATAGGTTTTATTCAGTAGAAAGAGTGTTAGGATTAAAGGCATGCACCCCACTGCCAGGTCTTTGTTGTGGTTGTTGTGGTTAGTTTAAATGCTATTCAGATGTTTAACGTTGAGCTGGTGAGATGGCTCAGCAGATAAAGGTGTTTGCCACCAAGCCTGCGTTCACCAGGAAGGAGTTCACCAGGAGGAAGGAGAGAACCAACTCCTCCAAGTTGTTCTTTGACCTCCACATGGACTCAGTGGTGAATACACACTGTGGTGCATGAACCCACCACTATAGACACACAAGTACATAATGTAGTTCTTTTAAAGAAGAGAAAAAATGAAGTTTGTATATGGATCATTAAGTAGTGAAAACACAAGAATTTGAATATTTCTTGGCTACTGTAGACAATAGTAGTTTCATGTGTGAAACAATTCTTTTATAGTGCAGTGACTCATTCCTTACAAGTTGATCTCTCTTGATGTGTTTCTGAGGTCCTCTGGGAAGGGAATGAGACATCTTTTATACCCAGAGTCAGGAACTTAATAGATGATGCACATGTGAGGGAGCAAAGTGGTGGAGAGAGGGGATAGCAGAAGGTAGAACATGGAGCAATTCCTTGAGTGACCTCAGAAGGTCAACAAACTGAGGCAGCTGGGGGTCAGAGTAGAGAGAGGACTCAGCTGTGTCTTCGAGTGTGAGCCTCGAGAAAGAAGACATGCAGAAGGTGCTAGCTTTCTGAGGAAGAGTCAGGATGCATTGGAAAAATGTAGAAATGTGTCTTCCTGGGATAGAGGTTTAGGGGCAGGAGATAGGAGTGCTGTACTTAACAGAGCCTAAGTTCAAGATCATACTCTTTTCAATATACAACTGTAATAAAAAGTTCAACCTACTTCAGTTTGGGCTCTAATTAACCCCCTCCCGGCCTTCCTGTCATTGCACTTTGACTGTATATTAAATCCATGCCTTTATTATTAATCCATAAGAACCTTATTCTTCCGTCAGTCACCTTTTGGACACTGATCTCCTTATGCTCTGCTGAGTCCTGAAAGGGACTTTGAGCTCTTGGACAGAAACAGTCAGAAAACATTTCAAATAACTCAAGGTTGAGTCTTTAAATAGAATTTCAAAAGGAATTTTCTTTCTTTTGATCTCCATATGGCCTAAGAGCTGAGGCCAGGAAGAAGTTATGATAAGTACAGAAATCTAGATCCAAGAAGGCACCTCTGCTGCCTGTTCTGACTTCCTTCCCTCCCAGCCGCATGTCCACTCTATGGGGTCTTGCCAGGGTATTTGTTTTCACCAGGCTTCAAATAAGGATGCCGTCCTCTTCTTCTGTCTCTTTAGTACCAAATATTAGAAAAGCAGGTTTCTCACTTTAGAAAGTTCTTTAAGTGGGTAGGAACAATTCTGTATTCAACCAGAAGAAAATATAAGCTCATAATATGCTTCTTGAGGATGGTTTGAATCTTTTTGAAATTGATAATTTACCAATTTGATATGCTCTAGAAAAACAAAGCTGGCACCTGGTAAAGAGTCACTGATTAAGACTTTGGTTTGTGGACTGGAGGGATGGCTTCTCAGTTAAGAGGAGTTGTGGCTCCTGTAGAAGGGTGGTTCAGTTCCCAGCACCCTCATGGAGCTCACTGCCATCCGCACTCCAGCTCCTGGGCTCAGTTCCTCTTCTGGCTCTGAGAGGCCAGGCATGCACGCAGTGCACTTTATATAAGTACAGCCAAAACATTCATACACATCAAATACACATTGAAAAGCCTGTTCTAAAAAAGAACTGAATTTGTATGCTAGTTTTGTAAAATTCTTCATGGTGTATGTTTTTACTTCTGATTGCTGTTTTCTGAGACAAGGACTGTTCTGGTGTTAGTCAGCCAAGTGCTAAAATCACAGGCATGCCAGTTGATAGCCTGCATTTTTTAAAGAGATCTAATTTTTCTCTGTAATGGTAAAAATGATGGGTTTTTTTTATAAAGAAAATATTTTCTTTTAAAGGATATGTTTTATTCTTACTTGGTTAGGTTTTAGAATTCATTTATTTCAGGGCAGCCTTACCTTGGTATAAACAGACTTTGCCTTACCAAAAATGACCTTCTTTATTTATTTGAAGTTCTTTTCTGTGTCTTCTTGGTGTACTCAGTGTGTCAACACAAAACCAAATTTCCCCTTAGTTCATTACAGTACTTCTGTAATATTCCTCAGCAGCAACAATGAAAAGGTTGTCCTCTGATTTCTGTTCTTTTGATTTGGTGCTTTTCTTTTGAATGAGGGGATGAATTTTTGGGTCAATGACAGATTTAAAGATTATCAGCTGATGAAAATTCTGAATGTGTCTTAGCTGCAAATTTCGTCATATACAACTGAATTTGTTTGTTTTTCTTCCTTCAGGGGAAGATAGTTCATCAGAGCTTAAATATTATGAATTCCTTCTCACAGAAGGTGAAGATACAGCACATACGGTCTTTGTCAGAAGATGTACGGTTCTACTACAAACGATTACGGGGCAATAGGGAAGACTTGGAGCCAGGGAAAAAGTCAAAGGTTTGTCAGGTTTCAGAAGTCCTATTTGTCAGTACTTTGTGACTGTGACCATCTGTGGATGCGGGATTCACAGTTATCCTGTGCTTCTTTATAGATTGCAAACATTTATTTTGATCCTGGGCTACAGTGTGGGGATCACTGCTATATTGGCTTGCCCTTTCTCTCAAAATGTAAGTCTTCTTGGTCCCTCCTGTCCCTTTACTCTCCCCACCAAAAAAGCGAAGCTAATTCTGAGTACTGTAGAACTCACTGGAAGGGCTATTGGCAAGTGGGTAGGTTGAGTCCGTGCTGACATGTGCTTCCTCTTTCAGCTGAACCCAAAGTGCAGCCTGGGGTGGCCATGCAGGAAGACTCGTGGGATGCCGACTGGGATTTACATCAGAGTTTATTCAAAGCTTGGATGGGGATAAAGGAAAACGCAGGTCATAGGTACGAGCCTCTGCTTTATTGAAGTCTTTTAGCAGTGTAGCACATGCAGTGTCTCTGTTTCTACTTTCTAAATGTCACTGTATTTTCCTATGGTTATTCTACGTCACCACCAAACTAATGGGCCTAGTTCAGGGTGTTGTCACATTGACATTGTCAGCATTGTGGCTAAGAAATACATACACTCCTGTTTCCTCTTTCCTCTAGTGCATGAGGTCTGTCCTTACAATTAAAGAAACTTGAAATTGCCCCATATATTATGACCACCATGTTCACCTTAGACACAATATTATGCATGAGAAAAAAGATTTGTCTGCTACTGGCCTTCCCAAGTTATACTCACTCCCTCCCTACAGGAGACCAAATTTATTTGCTCCTTGTTTAAAAAGCTTCCTCCTCCTGCTCCTTCAAGTGCTAACCTGTTGCTAGAGGCGTAAAGGGCCCCTTCGGGTGGCTCTCCATTGCATCTTTGGCAGCTACAAAGTATGCTAATGGAAAACCAGCATCACACCTGGATTCAAACACCAAGACGTAGCTTTGGTATTATAAAAGCCTGGCTCTTTCATACACATTAGAAAAGGATTTTTCCAGAAATAGGAACATTGACAAGTAGACTTGATATGTAGTTGTCAAAATTAAAATAATCTACCATAAGAGTATTTTGAAATTCTTAAACCATTAGCTCCTTTTTGATTAACTCTTTAGATGGCACACAAAGAATGGTTATCACTGGCATTTTCATGCACGTATGATTATACTTTATTCTCGCTAACCCTCTGCCAGTTCCCTTCTTCCCCTTAGGGACCCCACTTCTGCTCTCATGCCCTAGTTTCCATCATCTCCCCTTCGTCCCCTTTGCCCTTCTCCTGGTTCCCTTCCTGCTCAGGGCTACGTTAAATAGTGCAGTGGTAGGTGTGGCTTTTGCAAGTATCTCTGCAGTGTGCTGACTTAGCAACCTTCAGGAATGTCCCCTGGTTAGTAGAGATATGATAGTTCTAGTGTTAATTTTCAAGGATCCTCCATACTGATTTCCATGGCTGGGCACATTTACATTCCCACCTGCAGCAAATACAGGTTCACCCCACCCTTCCTGGTTGATTAGTCGGGTATGTGTCTGTGTTTCAATGATAGCCACCTCTGGGAATCTTAGAGCAGTTTTAATTTGCATTTCTCTGACAGCAAAGAAGTTGAACACTTTTTCAAATGTTTCTGGACATTTGTATTTCTTCCCTTGAGAACTGTCTGCTCATCTCATGAGTGCATCTGTCCACTGGATGGTTCAAACCATTAACTGTTGATACTGGGAGTTTCTATATTGTAAAAGTTTCCTTAAAGAAAAGAAAGTTAATTTTTTCATTAAAAATGGTTCCCCTGAGTACTCAAAGTCTTGTAATAAACTTGCAAAAAGCTCAGTGATTAAAACTCTCCTTTGTTCCCTGTGTCTCCACAGTGGACCTTGGAAAGTCTAGACAGTCTCCAAGTGTTAATGGATAACTCAGTAGTGCTGCCCTCAGCTCAGCAGCCAGGGAGCCTCTTCACACCACCTGTCTTCCTTCCAGTGGGCAGCTAGCCGAGGCCCTGGGCTCCCGCTGCCCTGGGCTCCCTAGCCTGGTGTACAATGAGTAAAGCATTCTCCATGGGCCCACATTTGTGTTCCCTTGTTGGTATGCATGTTTCAAGATATTTCTGCTTCTTGTTTCATAATGCCTCTATGTGTGTGCTTGCCAGTACCCCAGGATCATAACTTAGTAGTGCAGGGTTTGAGCATGCTTCAGTGGTTGGTCCCAGGTACCTTAGCCCCATTACAAATACATTCTGAGTCCTGAATTGCTTGACTCCAAACACTCATTAGTAGGAATTATTGAAATGAGGTCCTGAGTACGACTGAACACTCTCTACTCTTGGTTTATTATCTCTTATGACATCCTCATCATGTGCTGACCTTATCTTGGTTTTTAATCTAGAGGGAAAGTAGTATATCAAACAGCACCTCTTGTCCTTAGTCCTATTGGAAATCTCCTAGCACCCTGCTGGGTGTCTACATCCTTTCCATATCTGCCATGGAAGAATCTCACAACCCTTAAAGAATAGATATATCTGTCCTAAATAGTATGCAGTTCAGCTTTCCTTATTGGATCTGTATTTGAAAATTTTTCTGAGGACAGGCCTGCTGATGTAGGTAGAGTGCTTGACTAGCACACAGAAGGTGCTGGGTTCTATCTTCAGTTACACCAAGAAAAAATGTAAAGACATACATGCACTTCATTAATGCTACTGGAACTAAGAATTGTCATCCTTAACATGCTCAGTACAGAACCATAGCAGGGATTGTTATGCTGTCAGCTCTTTGTGCCAAAATAGAGACACAGCATACATCATTGAAAGTATAATAAAGTTGCACGCTCGGTCATAAAGGGGTATCTATGTCACCTCCTCTAAGACTCTAGGAATATCACCAAAGAGGAGAAAGAGCATATGGGACAGGGGAAACGGAGGTAGCGGTGAGGAACACTGGCTTCTGAATGACATAACTATTGCACTCTTGAACTCACCGCTGTGATCACCTGTACAAGATCTCGGCCTGGCCAGCCTGTCAGCACCCTCTTGGGGAATGGGGTAGGGCTCCATGAGGACTTAGGCAGATAATGGTTGATGTGGGAGGGAAAGTCAGTGTTGTAGCTGCTGGTAAGGTAAACAAACTCCCACTCCCATGCTCCTGTAAACTACCCTAATAAACCCATTCGGTCCCCCCACTAAAAAAAATGAAAATGGGTGGACAAAACAGGGTAAATGAGTGAGTAGTGAAAGAAGCATGTCATGAGTATGTACAGAAGTAAAACTAATCCCATCCTTGTACAATATTAACATTTTAAAATCAAAAAAATCTCTTTAAAATAGGATGAGCAAGCTTTTTTTAAGAACCAGAAGAAAAAAATCTTAAGTACAATTTCTTATGTTCAGAAAACTCAAATGTTTTGCTTTTGTACACTGACTTAGAAATTGTTTTTCTAGGTTGAATGCTATGTTTGAAGTAAATACAGACCTTCAAAAAAATATAGTATCAAAAATCACTGCCGAGCTCTCCTGGCCTTCCATCCTTAGCTCTCCCCGGCTCGTGAAGTTCCCACTCACTAATACTAACTGCTCCTCAGTAAGTACTCAGATGATACAAGCACTGAGACATGGCCACAGGTGTGGGAGTCTCCACTAACGCCTCTTGGCTTTGCTTTAAGGAAGAAGAGATTACATTAGAGAATCCTGCAGACGTCCCTGTCTACGTCCAGTTCATTCCTCTGGCTTTGTATTCCAACCCTGCCATTTTTGTAGATAAGTTAGTCTCAAGGTAAGCATTGCTTTAGATAGCCAAATCGTAACTAACCTTAGAGTCTGGCTCTGTAGTTGAGGTTCCCAGAAGGTTCCTGGGATTGGGCATAAGGAAAGTTTCAACATATGTAAATGTGGAGCTACCATTTAAAATCTGTAAAGAGACACTAGACAAAGCAATTCCAATATTTCCTTTTTAAAAAGTGAACAAGATATTAATTATAACTGATAACCTTTGACCTTCAAATGCTATTAATGTGGTATAATAAGACTGGTCCCAAGACCTGCCACGAGATAAATTTGCAAATAAAGCTCGAGCTTGATAATCTTCCACAATTCCTAGTTGTGATGTTTATAAAGACAGATGCACATTTTTTATTTCAGGTTTAACTTGAGTAAAGTGGCCAAGCTAGATCTAAGGACACTTGAATTCCAAGTCTGCAGAAACAATGTAAGTACAAGTTCCACACCATTTACTCTCTGCTAGGACCAGCACCAATGGGAAGAGTACCTACAGGCTGCCCTTAAGCCAGACTGAAAGCAGTTATCACAGAAGTCAGAGCAGTCCAGGAATTGATTTAGAAGCAGAAGAAACCGGGAAGAATGGGTGGATATAGATACATGGGCAACATCCTGACAAGGCTCCTTTTTGTGGGTGTTAATCTTACAGTCAGCCTACGACAACTTGTCATAATATAGACTATTTTATTTTTAGTAAACATTTTATTTTATTAAGCTGAATCATTTAAATTTCCTTCCTGTGTGCTTCCTAATAAAATTGTAAAACCAATGAATTTGAGACCTATAGCTGGCTGTGTTCATACCTGGCACAGCTGTGTGTGTTTACCTCAACTGATAATACTGACTTTAAATGTATAAATAAGTAGATTCGTTCTGGCAATGAAAGTGTCCTCTATTATTCAGGTAAGTGACCACTGGCCACTCATCACTGCATCAGACCTTGAAGGAAGGTGGCACTGGGAGTCCAATGCCTGCAGGCTGGCTGGGCTCTCAGGCTTCACTGCCCTTCTGCCCAAGGCCAGATTGAAGCCCCGTTCAGATCCAGGTCGTTGGTCCTTCCTGTAGGCCCACGTAGTGCTGTGTAGGAAGTGCTCCCCCGCCTTGTCCAACCATCTGTCTGTAGTTATTCAGCTCTTTGCCTAGAACACATGACGACAGTGTAGACAGTCCTGGTTCCAGTGTCTTTCTCTTGGGATCTTGCCTTGCTTCTCCTGACCGTAAAGTGCCATTGTAGCAAGCAGTGCATTGGGAGTCAGTGAGAATGCTCAGTGACTAGGACTCGGTTTCTTCTGCCTTTATAGAGAAAATACACAAAAGAAAGGAATGAGCTGACACTCAGTTTTTAAAATTTGATCTCATACAGCAGTATATGCAAGACATAATACACTGAACTAGACTCTGGATAACAAATAGATGAGTATTCTGGACCTCGGGAATTTTCTAAAGAAGAAATTCTAAGGGTGAAAACGTAATTGCTAAGTGAATCCTTTAAACATGATTCTCTTTCTATCATATACAGTACTAGAGAGACATGAGTGCCATGTTGAAATTTAATAAGTTATGTTTGTTATTGTTCAAAGACTTTTTTTCATTACAAATACAGACTGGGAAGTGAACAATAGCTACGAGGGAGATTTAACACCACTGTCTAAGTTCACACTTAAGAGTTGGCAGTGTTAACCTCCATTGCTCTTCTGATCAGTAGTACAAATGGCATGCTAAGAAAAGCAAATGACATCTGTCTCTACATTATTATGAAAAGGATTTCTGAGATAGCCAGAGATCCTTTGGTCAATCTAGGAGCCCACCACCATACAATTAGGGAGTTTTTAGTACTGTCTCAGGGCATCACACCATCCTGAAGTGCTTCCCAGGCCACCAGAGTTCAATAAGCTAGTATTTATTGGAATATGTACAGTCTGTCATTGTGCCCAAAACAGGGGTGGGCATGATGGCACACAGTTAATCCCAGCACTTGGGAGACAGAGGCAGATGGGTTTCCATGAGTGGGAAGTCAGCCAAGGCTCCATATCGAGACCTTGTCTCAGAAAGGTGGGGGTAGGGAGTGAGGGTCGGGGAGGACTACCCAGAATGGCTTATTAAAAACGGAGCTTACTCACCAAGCACTTTGGAGCAGTTGGAGTAGTTCATTATCCAAGCAGACTTTAACAGAGAACATCATTAGCTGTAAAAGAAAACATTCTACCTCGTAAGCAAGAGTTAAGTGATGTGCTTCACCAAGTACATTTTGTTTCACAAGTAGATGAATCTGTGTGTATGAACCCCAGCCATACCAAGGAAGTAGAGAATGCCACAGAAATCACTCTTTCCAGTGTGACATCAGAACCATGCCAACCCTTCCCCCAGAATGTTTAAACTTAATCTTCTTTAAAAACCAGACTAGTGTTTCTTTGTGTTGAAACTGTTTTAATTAAAAACAAAACAACTTTTAACCATCTTTATAACTGGTCATAAAATCTTATTTTAAATTTCAAACTAAATTATGTCTTAAACTTACATCACGTATCTACAAAGCAATAGTTAGGTGCCTTATTTTCAAAATAAAATTAAAGATTGACCAGGCTGTACCTGTGTCAACAGCACACATTCACTCTGAACTGCATTTACTTGAGGCTTTCTCTGCTTCCTGCACAGCAGTGCCAGGCTACAGTATCAGTAGGAACTTGGGGTACTAATTGTTGTTCTACCTGTCTTCCAGTCATGAATGTTGGCTTTGTATTAATGTATCAAGCTGTTTGTCTCAGGTCTGAGTCCTTTCGTGTATGTTAGTTGAATTTCAAATTAAACACACATACACACACACACACACACACTCTCTCTCTCTCTCTCTCTCTCTCTCTCTCTCTCTCTCTCTCTCTCTTTCTCACTAAAAAAAAAAAAAATACCTGTATTTTTAAAAATAAAAAATACATAATACAAACATGAGGGCTTTGGTAACCCAGGAAATAAATTCTGTTGTTTTCACGTAGACTATGACGTCACCTCGGTGGCTCCCCAGCTCTCAGTGCCAGTGTTTAGGTCATGAAGGATAAGCTCGCCTGTGTGACAAGTTTGAGGGACTGTGCTGGGGTCTAGAGGGTGGGGACAAATGGTTTGACGGAAACTGTATTAACGACTCCTTTTTGTTTGTACAAATGATTTAAGGCTCATCCACTGCAAAGTCCAACAGGATTTACAGAGGGCCTCTCTCGGCATTTCATTTTAAACCTCATTTTAAAACCTGGAGAAAAGAAATCTGTCAAAGTAAAGTTTACTCCACTTCACAACAGAACTGTTTCTTCACTGATCATAGTCAGGTAGGTTCTGCAGTGTGAGTGTGGGTTCATTTTCAGTACTTACCTTCCAGGCCTTGTATCCCTCAAAACCATCAGTAGCATCTTCTGTACTATGTGTGAATTAAAATGAAAATGTGTGCTCTTGGTGAATGTTTACATTTTTACCCTTAAATTCAAATATTAATCTTTTTTTGTGGTTGCTTACGAAATGCTAGAACTTGTAAATCAAAAGATATGCAAAATTAATTGGAGAAAAATGTGTAATTCTTGTTCTTTCATAGAAACAACCTGACTGTGATGGATGCTGTGATGGTCCAAGGTCAAGGGACAACTGAGAACTTGAGGGTGGCAGGCAAGCTTCCAGGTCCAGGGAGTTCCTTACGCTTCAAAATCACAGAAGCATTGTTAAAAGATTGTGTAGACAGTGAGTATCCCTGACTGTGCAGGGCCCAGCTTCCAGTGTTTGCTTTCAGCCCTCAGTTGAAATTCCAGAAGCAGAATAATGTTTCCATATGTGCACACCTGCCGCCCAGTCATGAATTTTTTGATGCTAAGAGAATCCTGTGTCTTACATCCAGAGGTGTTTGATTTGGATCTTTTGCAGGTTTATTCAGAATATGAATAGTAAAACATGTCATTTTTACTATGGCACATCAACACCTAGCACTCCTGTAAGCCTAGCACTTGGGAGGATGGAGCAAGGGATCATGAGCTCCAAGCCAGCCTAAACTACCTAGTGAGTTCAAGCCAGGTCAGGAGTACATGCAGAGAACCTTACTGCCAAATGAATGAATGCAATCTATTAATTAGGAATAAAATGACAGATCAAAGTGGAAGTTTCCAGATGAATCCTGAGGAATGCTGATCTCTTTGGCATGTGGGGTTGACTCATAATGTCCAGCATACAGAAGCTCACAATGCATACCTCTTTCACATCAGAAGCACATGATAGCAAGATTTATCCATACATCTGATTTTTTTTTTTTCTTTCTCTTTAGGTTTGAAACTAAGAGAACCAAATTTCACATTGAAAAGAACATTCAAAGTAGAGAATACAGGACAACTTGAAATCCGTGTAGAAACTATTGAAATCAGTGGGTATGCCTGTGAAGGATATGGCTTTAAAGTAGTTAACTGTCAAGAATTTGCACTAAGTGCCAACACCTCTAGAGACATAATCATACTGTAAGTATGTGCTTGTTCACACTGGTTTAATTCAGTGCCTAACTTTCCACTACTAACACTAGAGTCCTTCCACGTAAAGATACATTTCCATACTTAAAAAGGTCTTTGCCAGGGGCTGCAGAGTTGGCTGACTGGTTAGGAGCACTGGCTGCTCTTCCAGAGGAGCTGAGTTTAATTCTCAACACCTACATAGTGGCCAACAGCCTTCTGTAACTGCAGTCCCTGGGGGAACTGTCCTGTTCTGGTCTCTGCAGCGTCTGCATGCATGTAGTGCACAGACATACATTCAGGCAAAATACACATACACACATGAACATAAGTTTAAAAAAAAAAATTTTTTTTTAAAGCTCTATCACAAATGTGTTTGGCTTTTTTCCACTTAACTTCAACTGAAATATTTATTATATATTTTTGTTTCCAACATTGTAAAACTTTATCTGTCCTTAAATTGGATCAGATAATCTTAGAAACTACTTTTTTAGAAACCAATTTCAATATTATTTTTAAGGTTGTTGTAAAGCATAAGATGTTAGTGTAACTTGGAAGTGTCTCAGCTACAGAGCAGAGGCCTGTGCCTCTCATGAACCATTGTTTCTATGTGTTCTAAGAACGTGAACTTACTCAGAAGACAGCGTTTAGGCCCTCAGTATTAGATGCAGTTATTTTAGTAATTGATAATTTATTACAATGTAATAACTATGACCTCTGCCCTTGATTAGGTAACAATCCTATGACTTTCTGTGGCTGTTTAACCAGCACTCTCATGTTTAGTACTACGTTCATGGACATACACATTACATATAAATCTGTAATGACTGTACACACATCACTACACTTGCCACCGAACTGTCTGGGGCGGAAGGCGGCACCAGCTCCAGGTGTAGAAAGCTCATCTAAGAGAGCACGTGAGGCCCTAAGCAATATGCAGGAAGGGACAGAACTGCTCTAGGGATGGTGCTCGGTTTGGCTTTGTTAAAACGTCATTAGGAAGAAAGCCTAGATCCAAAAACAAACGAAAACAGAGGGACCAGAAAAGAACCGCGTGAATCTGTTTGAAAATGACCCTCACCACTTGTCCTCGCCCTAGGTTTACCCCGGATTTCACTGCCTCCAGAGTTATTCGGGAACTGAAGTTTGTAACAACCAGCGGCTCCGAGTTTGTGTTTTGTGTTGAATGCCTCCCTTCCATACCACATGTTGGCCGCCTGTGCAGAAGCCCTCCCCAGACCCAACTGGGAACTAGCTCTGTACATCATCATCTCGGGTGTAATGAGGTACAGTGTGTTCCTTCAAGGTTGCTTCTCACTCAGGGCCCACTCTGCCTCTCACTTTTCTCAAAGGATAGATATCCCAGCAGACAAAGCAGAGACCCTGACTTGGTCAAGCTTGTATACTGGTAGGAACAGTTACACCTGAACCATTTCTGGGTGGCATATACAATAAAGAAGTCCTTTTATCTTTAGTACTCACTTAACAAATGAAGTCTATGCTGGTTTCATAAGGAAGGTGGCACAAAATACCAGGTAAAGTTGCCTTACTTGGGCATATGTAATTGACGTAATTGTGTGCCTAAGAAACATAAAACAGTAGAAATATTTTTGAAGGCCTTTGTCTCCTTATCTTTTTTCAGTTTGTTTGTTTGTTTTAAGATTGTTTATTATGTATGCAGTGTTCTGCCTGCATGCCTGCACGCCAGATCTCATTACAGATGGTTGTGAGCCACCATGTGGCTGCTGGGAATTGAACTCAGGATCTCTGGAAGAGCAGCTGGTGCTCTTAACCTCTGAGCCAACTCTCCACTCCATACATAGTTTTGTTTTGTTTTGTTTTGTATTTTTGGGTTTTTCCCCATTTTTAAATTTATTTTTCTATCAGCTTGATACAGTACAAATTCTTATCCTAATAGTGAAATGTTTGATTGAGGCTTGCCCAGTAATTGAGTAAAAACCAAAACTTACTATAAGCCACAGTCATCCTAGGGCACCCCCCACCACCACTATATAGCCTCCCTGGTTCTGTGGGTTGCATGCAGTCTGATTATTCTTTGCTTTATATCTAGAATCCACTTATGAGTGAGTACATACCACGTTTGTCCTTCTGGGTTTGGGTTACCTCACTCAGGATGATATTTTCTAGTTCCATCCATTTGCCTGAAAATTCATGCTGTCATTGTTTTTCTCTGCTGAATAGTACTCCACTGTGTATATGTACCACATTTTCTTAATCCATTCTTCAGTTGACAGGCATCTAGGTTGTTTCCAGGTTCTGGCTATTACAAATAGTGCTTCTATGAACATAGTTGAGCTTGTATCTTTGTGGTATGATTGAGCATTCCTTGAGTATATGCCCAAGAGTGGTATGGCTGGGTCTTGAGGTAGATCAATTCCCAATTTTCTGAGAAACCGCCATACTGATTTCCACAGTGGTTGTACAAGTTTGCTTTTTAATTGGATTGTTCAGTATTTTGATGTCTAGTTTCTTTAGTTCTTTATATACTTTGGAGATCAGTCCTCTGTCAGAGGTGGGGTTGGTGAAGGTCTTTTCCCATTCTGTAGGCTGTCTTTTTGTCTTATTGACCGTGTCTTTTGCCCTACAAAAGCTTCTCAGTTTCGAGAGGGCCCATTTATTAATTGTTGTGCTCAGTGTCTGTGCTGCTGGTGTTTTATTTAGGAAGTGATGCCTCGTGCCAATGAGTTCAAGAGTATGTCCTACTTTCTCCTTTTTTTTTTTTTTTTTTTTTTTGTTTTTGTTGTTGTTGTTGTTGTTGTTGTTTCGTTTTTTTTCATTTTTTGTTTTTGTTTTTTGAGACAGGGTTTTTCTGTGTAGCTTTCTTTGCACCTTTCCTGAAACTCACTTTGTAGACCAGGCTGGCCTCAAACTCACAAAGATCCGCCTGCCTCTGCTTCCCAAGTGCTGGGATTAAAGGCATGCGTCACCACCGCCCAACCCTACTTTCTCTTCTATTAAGTTTAGTGTGACTGGATTTATGTTGAGGTCTTTGATCCACTTGGACTTGAGTTTTGTGCATGGTGACAGATATGGATCTATTTGTAATCTTTTACATATTGACATCCAGTTATGCCAGCACCATTTGTTGAAGATACTTTCTTTTTTCCATTGTATAGTTTTGGCTTCTTTGTCAAAAATCAGGTGTTCATATGTGCATGGATTAATGTCAGGGTCTTCAATTTGATTCTATATGTCAGTTTTTATGCCAGTACCAAGCTGTTTTTATTACTATAGCTCTGTAGTAGAGCTTGAGGTCAGGGATGGTGATGCCTCCAGAGGTTGCTTTACTATACAGGATTCTTTTAGCTATCCTGGGTCTTTTGTTTTTCCATATGAAGTTGAGTGTTTTTCTTTCCAAGTCTGTGAAGAATTGTGTTGGAATTTCAATGGGGATTGCATTCAATCTGTAGATTGCTTTTAGTAAGATTGCCATATTTTACTATGTTAATCCTACCTATCCAAGAGCATGGGAGATCCTTCCATTTTCTGATATCTTCTTCAATTTCTTTCTTTAGAGATTTAAAGTTCTTATCAAAAAGTTCCTTCACTTGTTTAGTTAGTGTTATCCCAAGGTATTTTATATTATCTGTGGCTATTGTAAAGGGTGATGTTTCTCTGACTTCTTTCTCAGCCCTTTTATCATTTGTGTATAGGAGGGCTACTGACTTTTTTGAGTTGATCTTGTATCCTGCCACTTTACTGAAGGAGTTTATCAGATGTAGGAGTTCCCTGGTAGAATTTTTGGGGTCACTTATGTATACTATCATATCA
Organism: Onychomys torridus; assembly: GCF_903995425.1. Classification (NCBI taxonomy): domain Eukaryota; kingdom Metazoa; phylum Chordata; class Mammalia; order Rodentia; family Cricetidae; genus Onychomys; species Onychomys torridus. Next base: position 31,605,437 of record NC_050460.1, on the reverse strand, counting down.
TCTGCAAATAGTGAAAGTTTGACTTCTTCTTTTCCAATTTGTATCCCTTTGATCTCCTTTTGTTGTCTTATTGCTCTAGCTAGAACTCCAAGTACTATATTGAATAAATATGGGGAGAGTGGACAGCCTTGTCTTGTTCCTGATTTTAGTGGAATTGCTTTGAGTTTCTCTTCGTTTAATTTGATGATAGCTGTTGGCTTGCTATAAATTGCCTTTATTATGTTTAGGAATGTTCCTTGTATTCCTGATCTCTCTAAGACCTTTATCATGAAGGAGTATTGGATTTTTGTCAAAAGCTTTTTCAGCATCTAATGAGATGATCATGTGGGGTTTTTTTCTTTCAGTTTGTTTATATGGTGTATTACATTGACAGATTTTCATATGTTGAACCATCCTTGCATCCCTGGGATGAAACCTACTTGGTCATGGTGGATAATTTTTTGATGTGTTCTTGGATTGAGTTTGCCAATATTTTGTTGAGTATTTTTGCATCAATGTTCATGAGGAAGGTTGGTCTGTAATTCTGTTTCTTTGTTGCATCTTTGTGTGGTTTGTGTGTCAGGGTAATTGTAGTCTCATAAAAAAGAGTTTGATAATGTTGCTTCTGTTTCTATGGTGTGGAACAATTTGAAGAGTATTGGAATTAGTTCTTCTTTGAAAATCTGGTAGAATTCTGCACTGAAACCCTCTGGTCCTGGGCTTTTTTTTTGGGGGGGGGGAGACTTTTGATGACTGTTTATTTCTTTAGGGGTTATTGGTCTATTTAAATAGTTTATCTGGTCTTGATTTAACTTTGGTATGTGGTATCTATCCAGAAAATTGTCCATTTTTTCCAGATTTTCCAATTTTGTAGAGTACAGGTTTTTAAAGTATGACCTGATGATTCTCTGGATTTCCTCGTTGTCTGTTGTTATGTCTTCCTTTTCATTTCTGATTTTGTTAATTTGGGTGCTCTCTCTTTGCCTTTTGGTTAATTTGGCTAGGGGTTTGTCTATCTTGTTGATTTTTTTTCAAAGAACCAACTCTGTTTCATTGGGGATTTTTTGTTGTTGTTGTTGTTGTTTGGGTTGTTGGTTTTTTTTTGGGGGGGGGTTGTTTTTTTGGTATTGTTCTCTTGGTTTCTATTTCATTGATTTCAGCTCTCAATTTGATTATTTCCTGGCGTCTATTTTTCCTGGGTGAGTTTCTTTTTGTTCTAGAGCTTTCAGTTGTACTATTAAGTCATTAGTATGAGATTTCTCTGTCTTTTTATGTGTGCATTTAGAGCTATGAATTTTCCTCTTAGCACTGCTTTCATAGTGTCCCATAAGTTTAGGTATGTTGTACTTTCATTTTCTTTGAATTCTAGGAAATCTTTAATTTCTTTATTTCTTCCTCGACCCATTGGTGTTTCAGGTGGGCATTATTCAGTTTCCATGAGATTGTAGGCTTTCTATAATTTTTGTTGTTGAAATCTAATTTTAAGGCATGATGGTTCGGTAAGATACAAGAGGTTATTCCAATGTTTTTGTATCTGTTGAGATTTGTTTTGTGACCAAGCATGTGGTCAGTTTTTGAGAAGGATCCATGGGATGGAAGAAGAAGAAGAAAGTATATTCTTTTGTGTTAGGATGGAATGTTTTGTAGATATATATCTATTAAGTCCATTTGAGTCATAACATCTGTTAGGTCCTTTATTTCTTTGTTAAATTTCAGTCTGGTAGATCTGTCTTTTGGTGATAGTGGTGTGTTGAAATCTCCCACTACTAATGTGTGGGGTTTGATGTGCGATTTAAGCTTTAGTAATGTTTCTTTTATGAATGTGGGTGCCTTTGTATTTGGGGCATAAATGTTCAGAATTGAGATTTCATCTTGGTGGATTTTTCCTGTGATAAATATGTAATGTCCATCCTGATCTCTTTCGATTGATTTTAGTTTGAAGTCTATTTTATTAGATATTAGGATAGCTACACCAGCTTGCTTCTTAGTTCCATTTGATTGGAAAGCCTTTTCCCAGCCCTTTACTCTGAGGTAGTGTCTGTCTTTGAAGTTATAGTGTGTTTCTTATATGCAGCAGAAGGATGGATGCTGTTTCTTACCCATTCTGTTAGTCTGTGTCTCTTTATAGGTGAGTTGAGACCATTGATATTGATGGATATTAATGACCAGTGATTGTTAATTCCTATTGTTTTGGTTTTTTGTTTTGTTTTGTTTTTTGTGGTAGTGTTGCATTTTCCTTCTTTGGTATTTGTTGGTGTGGGATTATCTATTGCTTGAGTTTTCACGGGTGTGTTTAGCTTCTTTAGGTTGGATTTTTCCTTCCTTTCTGTAGGGCTGGATTTTTGGATAGGTATTGTTTAAATCTGGTTTTATCATGGAATATTTTGTTTACTCCGTCTATGGTGATTGAGAGTTTTTGCTGGGTATAATAGTCTGGGTTGGCATCTGTGGTCTTTTAGTGTCTCCATTACATCTGTCCAGGACTTTTTGGCTTTCAGAGTCTCTGTTGAGAAATCTGGTGTTATTCTGATGGGTCTGCCTTTGTATGTTACTTGGTCTTTTTCTTTTGCAGCTCTTAATATGTTTTTCGTTGTTCTGTATGTTTAGTGTTTTGATTATTATGTGGCTAGGGGACCTTTTTTTTGGATCCCGCCTATTTGGTGTTCTGTAAGCTTCTTGTATCTTCATAGGTATTTCTTTCTTTAGGTTAGAAAAGTTTTCTTCTATGATTTTGTTGAATATATTTTCTGTGCCTTTGAGTTGGTATTCTTCTCCTTCTTCTATCCCTATTATTCTTAGGTTTTGTCTTTTCATGGTGTCCCAAATTTCTTGGACGTTTTGTGTTACGACTTTTTTGTCTTTAGTGTTTTCTTTGACTGACGAATCTATTTTTTCTGTTGTGTCTTCAGTGTCAGATTCTCTGTTCCAGCTCTTGCATTCGGTTGGTTATGCTTGCATCTGCAGTTCCTGTTCGTTTAGTCAGGATTTCTATTTCCAGCATTCCCTCAGTTTGTGTTTTCTTTATTGTCTCAATTTTCAATTTTCAAATCTTGAGTTGTTTCCTTCATCTTTTTAATTACTTTTTCTTGGCTTTCTTTGATTTCTTCCAATTTTTTTTTTGTTTTGTTTTTGTTTTTTCTTCCATTTCTTTAAGGGAATTTTTCATTTCCTCTTTAATGGAGTTTTTCATTTCCTCTTTAAGGGTCTCTATCATCTTGTTAAAGTCATTTTTAGGGTTGATTTCTTCTGTTTCTTCTGCTTTGGTATGTTTGGGTCTTGCAGGTGTAGAGTCACTAGGTTCTGATGTCGTCATGTAGGTCTTCATGTTGCCTGTATTTTTGCACTGGCGTCTACTCATCTCTCCCTCTGCTCAGTGCAGGCAGTGCCTGTGTCTGAAGGTGCCTCTCTTGTTCTAATTGTTAGTCTTGGTCCACTAGGAGCTGTTGGTTAAATTGGTGCTGTTGGGCTCTGTTTTCTTCGGGAGCAGCTTAGTCCAATCAGTGTTAGTGGGTTCTATCTCGGGGAGAAGTTGTTCCCAGTTGGTGCAGGGCATTCTTATGGTTTCAGTGGTTGTTAGGTTTGTAGGAGTTGGGGTTCTTCATTTTGTTTTGTTTTTGTGGGGGAACAGGGAAAGGTAGCTGTCTGGTCCCTGGGACTCCAATGGATAGGGCCTAGGGGCTAGAGACCTAATCTGCCAGTGTGGAGATGGGGTCTGACCTGTTCCCAGTCAGTGTAGTGTAGGCTTATGATTCTGGTGATCTGGTTCGGTGGCTGGTGGGCGCCTTCTTTTGTGTTCTCAGGTCACATTTTGCTCTTTCATCAACTCCTCAGCTAATCTTGTTTCCTCAGACTGCAGTCTGTAGGATTCTGAATCCTCCTGGATGGATCTCAGCTGAGCAGGTTGTTCAGTAGGGCAATTTCAACCAACACCTCCAAGTTGTTGGGTTTCGCAGGATCGGCAGCTGGGCCCTGGGTTGGCCTCATACAGAGTGTTTGGATCCATTCTGGTTGCATCCCACGGAGATGGCTCCTTACCCCGGTGCTGGGATTAAAGGCGTCCCTGTTCCAAGCTCTTAATCTCCTTGTTTTCACTAACTCCTGAGAGGGTAATAGCTCAGTTTCTGGTCTTTATTACAACCACGTCTCTGCCACCACTCTGCCTGCCTCTGCCGCCACTCTCTCAGTTTATTTCTTTATGTATGGTAGGGCATCAGATATAAGCGCATCTAAATTAGTTTATAGCTGCCTTACACATCCTTCAGGGAACCAGAGTTGAACCTCCATCCAGTTCCTCTTGGTTAGGAGAGATTAGGCTGCAGGTGTCATCTCTTCTGACATGTTGTCTGCACGTGAAGCGTCTGGGTCAGGTCCTGCACTTTTACAGTTGCTCTGCAAAGGCTGCAGGGGCAGTTCAATGGGTAAGAAAGAGCACTGCTGCTCTTCCACAAGACCCAGGTTCAATTCCCAGCACCTCCATGGCAGCTCACAACTGTCTCTAACTCCAGGTCCAGGAGATCCAATACCCTCTTCTGGCATCTCTCCATTGGCACCACATGCACATAAGTACACCAACATACATGCAGCCAAAACACCCCTACACAAAATATATATATAAGTTGATGTCAAAAAAAATAAAGTTGGTGTGCAAACTGTGTTTGATCTATGATGCTCTATTTTTTATCTTGTCTTTTAAAAATGTGTTGCATGCATATCTAGTTTTTTACATTGTAAGCCCCCCCCCAAAAAAAAATATATTATTCTTGTCTTGGCAAAGAGTGCTGACTCCTCCCTTTGTGCCCCACAGTGCGCTGTTTCTCCTGGTCATTGGAACAGCCTATTTGGAAGCTCAAGGAATTTGGGAGCCATTTCGAAGGCGACTATCCTTCGAAGCTTCCAACCCGCCCTTTGATGTGGGAAGGACATTTGATCTCAGGAGAATCGCTGGTATTTCATCTGAAGGAAAGTATGTTCACATGCTGAAAATCCACTTTCTAGTACACATAGACTTGGTGGATATAATTACAAGAAACAGGAATGTATCCTCACTCAGGGTTTAAAAAAAAAAATCCATTCTAACCTTGAATCTGGCACTCAGTTACTGAGAACTCATACAAGATATTTTTTTTATCAGGGACAAAATCTCCATAGATATTAGTTAGACCACTAACCTGATTTATAATTTCCAGAGGGAATGACTGTAGAAGGTTGTGGCTCTTGGCCCTTCCTGCTGTTTTTTCCTAGTTTCTCTTTGTGATAGAGTTACTGATGAAATTTTTTCTTAGTATTAGATTGGAAGTTGCTGCTTACTGATTTTTCAATTGATCCATTTTTCAGCTTGAACACACTCGGCTGCGAACACAGTCATGGTAGGGGTTTCTACAGCAGCTCATCCTCCAGGCCTGGTACAGGGAGTCACAGGCAGTGTGGCACGTCAGTTCACCCACACAGCAGCCACAGCGGCAAAAACTCAGCTGACGTGGACAATGTCAGAACCAAAAACAGCTCAAGTATGTCGAGCAGGACTTCTGCACAAGCAGCCACCTCACAGTCTACAAGCAAAACAAGCCCCCTAGTCTTGGAGGCCAGTGCGGTGACCCAGGGTCACACAGCCAGCAGAAAGTCCAAAGGGGCGAAGCAGAGCCCGCACAGCAGCCAGCACCATGACCACAGCCCGCTGGAGCAGCACTCACAGCCTCCACCGCCAGTGCCTCAACACCAGGAGCCTCCGCCTGAAAGGCTCTCCCCTGCCCCCCTCCCACACTCTTCCCACCCAGAGCGAGCCAGCAGCACTCGGCACAGCTCAGAGGACTCTGACATCACCAGTCTCATAGAAGCCATGGACAAAGACTTTGACCACCATGACCCCCCACCCCTAGATGTGTTTACAGAGCGGCCTCCGTCACCGCTGTCAAAAAGCAAAGGTAACCCTCCCTCCCTCAGAAGAGCAAGCATCTGAGGGAAGGCATGGTCGAGGGGCAGTCAGGACCATGAGCAGTGTGGGCAGCACGGTGGCAAGGGTTTGGCAAGGGTTTGGTGGCTGGTACCATCTCCTGGGGGAAGCGGCTGGTGTTTGGATCCCAGGGCAAACAGAAGCAACCAGTAGTCATCAGAGATAGAGCTGGCCGTGCGGTGGCGGCGCACGCCTGTAGTCCCAGCATTTGGGAGGCAGAGGCAGGCGGATCTCTGTGAGTTCGAGGCCAGCCTGGTCTACAGAGTGAGATCCAGGACAGTCACCAAAACTACACAGAGAAACCCTGTCTCAAAAAGCCAAAAAAAAAAAAAGCTGTATTCTCCTCTTGCTTCTCAAATCAGAAACCTGTTGGATGGCATATCCTGTTACCCTCTCATCTGCCTATGATAACTGTGTTACGGCCATTGTTAAAAATGATTTTGGAAATGGTGCTAAAACCAAATTATCTATCTTTTAACTCAAAAATAGGGTTTTTTTTAAGCTGTACATGGTGACACGCATCTGTAATCCCACTGCTGGTGAGACAGAGGTGGGAAGGTTGTCACAAGCTTGATGCCAGCCAGGCTACACACTGACTTCTCTAAGTAAGAAAAGGGTGCAAAAGATGTAGATGAGATGATAATGTGTGAAACCAAAGACGCTGGCCTACAGGACAGGGACAGCAGAAAGTAACAGTGTTTTTTGTTTTGTTTTTTGCTTGTTGGCAAAAGAGTAAGGGATGTGCCAGATCATGTGGTCAGGGAAAGAGCTTTTGCCTGAAGGAGCCTTACAAACAGGAAAAGTGTGAACAACAAGGCCAGTTGTGGGGTAATCAGACAAGAAATGCCAGAGCTAGGTCTGACAATGAGGCATGAGTGTAAGGTTTCAGAATAAACAGTGTGGGCAGTAACAGGTTCTCAGGTGCAGCCTGGGATGTAAGCTGCTCAAGTATAACAGGAGTAAAACTTACCGGCAGTAACAAGGCCTCAGAGTAATCCAGGGCCACAGAGGTTGGGAAATCAGAACTTTGGAAAGAAATGTGGCATGTAGACCATGTGATTCCCATGGCGACAAGCAGGCTTTCATCAATTCAGCTGGGTAGTACCACCAAAAATTATCAGTCATGGTACACTTCATTTCAAGCAAGTTGGGGGAAAACAGATTTGGGGGAGGTGGATTTCAGAGTTACAGATAAGGTACAGATAAGGTGGGAGACCAAGGGAGAAAAGACTGCCGTGAGTGTGGCGTGTGCGACTGGGCAGGTGCATGAGCTGCAGCAGGACCAGGCAGGTGTCCTAGTTGCTTTTCTGATGCTGTAACAAAACACTGTGACCAGGCAGTGCCTGTAAGGGGCTCGTGGTTCCACGGTTATGGCACGTAGCACGGCACTGGAGCAGGTGCTGAATGCTCACATCTTGAACAACAGCCAGGAAGAAAGATACTACTGAAATTAAAGTGGACTTGTAAAGAGCCCACCCCCAGTGACACACCTCCTAATCCTTCCCAAACAATTCTGCCATTTGGGGACCAAGTATTATATCTTTCCTTCTTACTTTGTGTCTGGCTGGGTGACTGGTCCCTGGCATCTTCCTCTCCTCCTTTTCTAGTTCCTCAATCTCTCTTCCCAGACTTCTCCTTCTATTTTCTCTCTGCCTGCCAGCCCCGCCTGTCTCTCCCCTGCCTTGATATTGGCCGTTCAGCTCTTTATTAGACCAGTCAGGTGTTTTACACAGGCACAGTAACACAGCTTCACAGAGTTAAAAAAAAAAAAAAAATGCAACATAAAAGAATGCAACACATCTTTGCATCATTAAACAAATGTTCCACATCTTAAAATAATATTAAAAAATCAAAAGTCTTAAGGACTCAAAGCAGTCTTTTAACTGTAACCCCCATAAAATAAAAAAAGCAAATCTCATGCTTCCACCATACATTGGCACAGAATATATCTTATCATTCCAAAGGGAGGAGAGGGAGCGTGGTGAGGAAATACTGGACCAAAGCAAGACTGCAAACCAGCTGGGCAAGCTCTGGAGCTCTATGTCCAGTGTCAAAGGGCTTACATGACTCTGCCTCCAGCTTTGCTGAGGACAAGTCACTACTCTCTTGTGGCTTGCTTCTACTTCCTGCATGTAGCTCTCTCTGGCAGGCATCCTACAGCTCTGTCATCGTAGCTTTGGGGTAGCTAAGGCGATCCTGGCCTTTTACTCCTATATTCTTTATGACTCTCAAGCCAGAACCACAAACACCTGGTTGATGCAGCTCTGCTGCCTGTGTGAGATGGAACCTCCCCCTCCTTGAATTATATTTGCATGAGCTTTGACCTGTTGATTTGGGGGGCCAGAAGAGATCTAGGGCTAAGGGCCTTTTCCTTTCCCAAGTTGAAGGACCAGCTGGCGGGGTCTTGCCCCGAGGTACCGCTTCTTTATTCCATCTGCATTGGGCTTTGAGACTTCTCAGCTTTTTGAGCACAGGGTTTGACTCCGACATTCAGTTTGCTGGGGCTTTCTTTTTCTTCAAGTTGTACATTTTTTCTTTTGGTCCTGCTTACTCTTTGTCATTGTAGATCTGCATAAGAGTGGTCACTAGTAACCCTGAGAAAGAACCAACATCAGGCTGTCTGGAAATCGCCTTTGCCAACAAAAGTAGTCCCAAACGCTTCAGCCTCAAGCAGATTCTTAAGGGCAAAAAGTAGCCATTCTATGCCAGAATATCACAAGAATGGTCTCTAAGATTCTTTCTCTCTGAAACCTCTTGAGCTTGGGCCTCCATAGTCCACACTGTCCACAGCACTACTGTCTTCTAAGCTCCCACTAGGCTAGCCCATTGAGCCCCACCTACATCACTGACCACTTTCTTAATCCAAAACCCCAAAGTTTTCCACATTCCTCCAGAAAGCAGCATGGCCAGGCCCATCACAGCAGTGTGCCGCTCCATGAAACCAGAAAAATGAAATTCCAAAGGTGATGGCGTTGGGTGCCGGCATGGTTGAGGGGGGAGGATACGCTCATGTAGTACCCAGAAAACGTGTCTTGAATGAGGAGCAGGACAGCATTGGCTTTGAAGTGAGTGGATTGCCATAACCTTTACAAAACCATACAGTACTGAGGACAGGAATTAATTGTAGAGGCCTAGATGAGACTAAGGGCAGGACTCAGCGGGGAAGTGCTAGCCAACACGTACAAGACATCTTTGTTTTCCTAACCACTTAAACCATGCAAAACAAGCATATGTCAGATTTCACCCACACCTCTAGTTTGCCACCCCCTGTTACAGATGTCAAAATTTTCATCCCCAGGCTGGCCAGGAGCAGGGGCATTGTTTGAGGTAAGCATCAAACGTCAGGATTTAGGTCAAGTGTGTAGTCGCTGTTTTCACTCTTGTGTTTAAAAGGATGCCTCCCAGAGACTGCTCTGAAGTGTGCCTTCCGCAGCTGACGGGGTCTCTGGGTTCAAGCTGCAGTGCTAGAATCTGGAGATTTCTGTGCCTCTCTCTAGACTCTGTAGCATAGCCCCGAGAGGCAAGGGTCTGCCTTTTCAGTACTCTATTTCTGGCACCTGGAACATGGCTGAGACTATGTTGTGGTTGCTTCTGGTAGCATCCAGATCATTTAAAATACTAAGCTTTCTGTTTGACTCTGCACATAGCCAGTGTGACATTGCATGGCATTCCTGTGCCACTGCCGTTCTAAGGGCTTTGTTATTCCTCACTGTGACCCTGCAAACAGGAAAGGCCAGGATGGGATCCAGCCAGCAGGGCTCAGCTACCAGGGTTTTAGCACCTCCAGGTGATGCCAAAGTTCATCTGACAATTTCCTCACTGATAGCCTGTCTCACCACACATTCCAGAGGCTTTCAGGATTTTTTTTCAAAGCTCCATCACTTTCTGTCAGATATTTTCAGGCCAATTTGCCAGATCAGCCAAGTCTACACATATTCACCAAACTGTATCTGTGAGATGAGTGTAGTCCAGTGCACGTCAGCTGTGTCTCAACAAAGCCGACTTTTTAAAACAATCTTCTCATAAAGCCAACCCCAATTTGGACAGCTTTAAGTCAAGAAGGAAAAAACATAGAGAAAGAAGAAACCAGCCCCTCTCCAAACAGAACTTTACAAGTTTGGCTTTGGGTTTGAAGCTTTTTGGATCAAGCTTTGTTATTACTCTGATTTTCCATCCCCAGGGAAAGGAAAATCTCTTCAACAACGCAAAGCTAAGCCTCCGAAGAAGCAAGAGGAGAAGGAGAAGCGGGGAAAGGGAAAGCCCCAGGAGGATGAGCTGAAGGACACCCTGGCTGATGACGACAGCTCCTCCACCACCACAGAGACCTCCAACCCCGACACAGAACCACTCCTCAGGGAGGTACAAATTCCTGACTCCTGTCACTCCTACTAAGCATGTGTCCTCAGTGTTTTCAGGCACGCCTACACCCTTACTCCTGCAGAAACCACCCCAGCTCTGGGATCTGGTGATGTCATTTCACCTGGGGAAGATCATTTCAGAATATTAATTAGAAACCGAAACCCTGCTGAAAAGTTAGGAAGCAGCCAGGATGGTAATCTCGCCACTTCATGAAACCTGTTCCTGGCTTTCTTTAAACATCACAGGGGAAGACCTGAACCTGTTCAGTTGTATAGTCATGCTGGAAACAGGGTTTCAGTGACAGCTCACACACACACCCCAGGCAGGAGCAACAGTGACTCCCAGAGGGAGTGGGGCCCAGATACCATTAGTGGTCACCTGGACCCAGATCCCAGCCCAGGGCATGCTGGCACGTGGAGAACATGTCCCTTCCTTTGAGTCAGCAGCTGACACGTGACTGAACATTAAGAATAATGCTGCTGAACACCTGGCATGTCACAGCTGTGCACATGTCCAGCAGTGGGAGTTGTAAATGCTGTACAGAAACGCAGGCGCTGACTCTGCTTTGCCATTTTCCACTTTAGGGGAGTGTATTCAGATTTAAGATGGTCTGTGCAGTGCTTAATGCTGTGGACCAGAATCCGGCTTTTGGTTTCTGTCTGGTGGCCTAAGTGATCCATTCATAAGCATGCCCAGCTCTGTCCACTGGGTGATTTAATGTTTCACCTCAGACGCACAAGTACCATCCCACATGGCCTCATGTCCCCTCTGCATTCCCTTGCAATTGACCTGGTGCTCTGCCTACTTCCATATAATTTGTAAGTTGTATTGGAACATTGGACTTGGTTCCTATTTTAGCAGATAACCCGAGAAGCCAGATACCAGCCACTAGCCTTGAGTAGAGTCCCAGCGGTGTCAGCATCTGGCAAGCATTTTCATCCCAGGACCTTCCCTGCCTACCTTTCCAGCCTCTTCCCTGATCACCCCAATGTCTCTTCTTTGGCCAACTTGGCCACCATCATTCTTTATACCACTAGCATCATTCCCACCTCACATGTTCATGCCTTCTGTTCCCACATCTCTGTACCATTTGCTTCCTCACCAGTAAGGCTCAGCGCTCACTCCTCAAAGTCCTATGCCTGCTGGTCCTCCCTTGGATGGGCTTTAGTCCTACTGCCCAGCACCCTGTGCAGAGCCCTGGGGCTGCATTTCTTCTGACTGACCTCAGTGTGTGGGTTGTCCATCTCATGGCATCCCTGTTCTACCCACTCTTTGACCAAATGTGTATTGAGCACCTAATACTAGGTGCTTGGGTAGCAGTGCTGGACAGAAGGCCTTGCCTTTACTTAGCCAGCTCTTGGGCCGGAGAGAAGTGTCTCTACTGTGAAAGGATAAGGCCCACAACCTCTCAGAGAGCTCTTGCTCCATGCCCTACATCTAACCATGGGTTCAGAAAGCCCTTGAAGGCGTAGGATAGGGAGGAGGGTGGCCTGAGTGACCACTACCTGTTGTTTATTTACTTTCAACAGCTAAGTAAACTGGCCTGCTAAGTTTAGGCTGCCTGTTCACCACACTGAGGCCGGACAGATGGTGGGTTATGGTTCTCCCATGTTTGACCCTGACACCCATGGCTGACCACTTTGCTGAGTGTGCCTTGCCCATCAGCCCAGGTGCCCATCATCAGCGTGATGATGACCCAGGTTGTGTTGGTACATCGCCCACTATGTGCGTAGCTCCCTAGGCAGCGTCAGCAGTCTTTGAGTGGATTCCCAGCCTGTCAGGGGACAGCTCCTCTGAGCTCATATGTGGATATGTTAACATGTCCCATTGCTCTAAAAATGCTCATTGCATGTTTTCTAATCTGGCCAAGGGCCAGAAGCAGCAATGGTGGCCAGTTTTGTAGTATGGGCTTTACAGTGCAGCTTTTTATTGCCTAGGCAAGCTGCTCAGTCAGGCCGGGCCTAAGAAATCCTCTGGGCTCTGCCATGGCCAAGGACATTTTCATAGTACAGGCCAGGCCACACTGCTGCCATGTGTGTATCCCTCTCTCTAGGATTGATGACCTGGGGGAAGAGGCTTTGTCTCCCTGATAACCCTACTGCCTGGCACCAAGGTGATAGCCAGTAAATGTGAGCTGAATAAGTGAATGGGTATTCATGCTTGTGGAGCCATACACCTACCACAGCACTGTGGCTAGTTGCAGTGGAGCAACTAGATGCCTCCCAGATGTTCTCTTGGGCTGAGCTTTGTGCTGGGGGTAACACGTGCTGCTGCAAGTGTTTGGCTTTGCAACATAGTCTTTGCTAGATCTTTCTTATAAGTGGAGACAAGGTTTTACTCCCTGTACTTCAATAAGAAGCTACTAATGGCTGCTGCCACTGCCCACCTTCTTGTTAGGACATGCATGTAAAACTGAATGACCTTTATCATTCAGACTCCTCAGAATACCATTACACCAAATTAAAAGCAGCTGCAAAATTGACAGCTACAATAGATTTCAAGAAAGGCGTTTAGGGGACAGGTGTGATGTATATACCTTTAATCCCAGCACTCAGGAAGCCCAGGCAGGTGAACGTTGAGCTCAAGGCCAAGCCTGGTCTACATAGAAAGTTCCAGGCCAGCAAGGCCTGTATATTTGACATGTATAGCTGTTAGCTTAGGTTTTGTGTCTTCATCTCAAATAAAAACCATTTTCAGTCATTCTGTTAATCCTCTGAGCAACTACATATGCATCTTTTACAGGACACAGAAAAGCAAAAGGGAAAACAAGCCATGCCAGAGAAACACGAAAGTGACATGTCTCAAGTGAAGCCAAAAAGCAAAAAGCTTTTAAATGTTAAGAAAGAAATCCCCACAGATGTGAAAGTCAGGTGAGTGCAGAGACACGGTGGGTGTCATGGGTCGCTGCTGGAGTCAGGTATCACTCTAGTCACTTCCCAGGGGGCTTGGGCCCCAAAAGCCAAGGGCTGCCTCATGCTCCTCTGGGCTTTGATGTCTAGCATCTACTGTCACTGGTTAGGGACATCCACCTGCTTCTGATGCCAGGTGTGTAGAGGGCAGGGTTAGCAATCTGTTGTGAGAGTTTGATTTGTTCCCAGGCTGAGAGCCATCTCAGTTGTACACAGAGGTGATGGTGGTTCAGTCACAAGTGGGAGTCTGTAACTTTCTCAAGAAGAGCTTGGAGCCTGCTCTGCCACTAACCTGGGGGTCTAGAATTCTGTGCTGTAAACCTTGGAAGAGCTTATTCTTCCCTAAAACATGTTCAGGGATGGTGTCAACTGTAGAGGTGAGACGGCTCTACAGTTGAAGAACTCCAGTACCCACAGGACAGGGTCAGGTGGGCCTTGTCAAGAGGCTTTCTCTAGACTGTTCCACGGAAAATGAATGTGTGAGCTGCTAGGCTGTTGACTAAGATTATTCCTATTTTCACTAAACTGGGTTAGCATCTTCTGATGAACTGACTTCAGTGTTAGCACCGCAGGAGCTGGAGAAGTGTGGGGAGGGAGGGCGAAGACATGTCCTGGCTTGTCAGTCTGAGCTTTAGATTTGTGAGGAATACTTCAGACATTATCCTGGAGCTCCTGCTGTCTCGGTGGCTGTCGCCAGCTCTCTTCTTCACCAGGTCCCAGTGCCTGAGCTACACTGACTGCTGTCGTGTACTCATTTTTTTCAAATAAGCTGGCCATTATTAGGGTCAATCTCAAAGACTCTCTCACCCTTGTAGACAGGATCACTTCACGTCAGTTGGCTATCGTCCATTTTACTTAAAAGCCTTAAACTTTTTCTAGAAACCATCTGGCTTAATTTAGGAATATCACATTAGCAAAAAATAAAATAGTTTGGCACCTTTTTCTCTTAAAAGCCAATTAATTTTACAGTGGCAGAGTTAAGCTTTGTAAAATACACCCCCACCATTATTGATGACTTTCCCAAATATGACCCACCCGGCCTCCACCAGGGCTGGGTGTCTGTGTCTTTTGAGTCTTCTGCCATTTTTTAGAATGTGGGATTTTAAAATAACCATGTCAGCCAGAGTGGAAGAAGGGCAGAAGACTGTGTAACACTGTGGTGTTTGTAGTCTTGCCCATAAATGGGTGGTGGAGTTTGGTTTGGTTTGGTTTGGTTCGGTTCGGTTCGGTTCCAGTGTACTATACTACTTAAAATTTTATTGATCTGGGCTAACAGAAACCGTCTGGTTTGTTTGGTTTGGTATCTCTTTAACTAATATCAGAAATAATTGTGGAGCCTGGCATGGTGCCACACACACGCCTTTAATCCCAGCACTTGGGAGGCAGAGGCAGGCAGTTTTTGTGAGTTGAAGGACAGCCAAGCTACATAGTGAGACCCTGTCTCAGAGAGAGAGAGAGAGAGAATTTTGTGACATATGCAAAAACAAATGTCCTTTGACCCCAGTCCCTTATAAATATAGCTAAACAAGTTTCTTTACTATAGAACTGGGCAGGAAACCCTATCAACAAGGCATGCAGTTGAACTATGGGATAATTGTGCTCTTAATGATACACACCCTTGCTCCAAACAACAGGATAAATTGGTTTTATTGCATCCTTGTTTTTCTTTCAGTTCCTTCGAACTCCCATATACCCCCTCACTGGAAAATAAACAGCGTAGAACTCTCCCAACCAAGATTCCTCTTCCAACTACACTAACAAGTGGATCCAAATCACGAAATTCCCAGAAAACAAAAGGTATTGTCATGTTGATCACAGAGATGTTTTCATGATTCATTGTTTTCCTAAGTGTCCAGTGGCAGTCAGTCACTAGCTGCTAGTTCTGTGATGAAGCCAAGGCCATGTTGAGGATTCAGTGAAGCAGACTCAGGAAAGAAAAACCCTTCCCCATTAACTTTCCTTTCTGATTCTATGCAGGTACAAATAAGTTAGTGGACAACAGGCCAGTTGGCCTCTCGAAATTCCTCCCCAACAGTCAAGAACTAGGGAATACCAGCAGCTCAGAGGGTGAAAAAGACTCTCCTCCACCGGAATGGGATGCTGTGCCAGTACACAAGCCCAGCAGCTGTAAGTATAGGTGTAGAAGCTGCTCTGTTCCATGAGCTGCCCCCAGCTCCAGGTGCTACAGGCTGAGGATGTTTTCAGAAGAAATCATTGTGGGTAGCCCCACTATAGCCAACCTCAATTAGCCAGCAAGAGCCCAGAGTGCATCTATCTGGCCAGGGGCAAGGAATGCTGTTGGAGATTGAGGTATTTACACCAGAGAAAGTAACAGAGGATTCACAGTAGGGCTCTTTGCTCTAGGGAGCTGATGTGTCAACACACCTTTCTCTGGCTAGGGAGGAGAGTGGCCATCCAAGGGTGCTTTGCTTTCTAGGAGCACTGCCTGGGGGTCCTCGAGTGTGACTCCAGAGTGCAGTGCCCTGTGGAGATGCATTCACTCCCAGCTTTCCTAACACAGCCTGTGTGCACGTTCCTCACCCCCTTCCTGACCTTGCCTCAGACTTGGTAAGCTCGCTCTACTGAAGTAAGGTGGGAATCTCACTCGTCCTTTCAGCCTAACATGGAGACCAAAGAACCAAGAAAAGGAGGTCCTAAGAGAGTAGTTCTCAACCTGTGTGCTGCAGTCGCTTTGGTGGGTGAACGACCCTTTCACAGGGTCACACATCAGATATTTACATTATGATTTATAATAGTAGAAAAATGATTTATGAAGTAGCAATGAGCTTAATTTTGTGGTTGGGGTCACAACATGAGGAAGGTTGAGAACCACTGTCATGAGGGTCGGGGGAGACAAGCCGTCCCAGCTCTAGCACTGACCATCCCCTCACCGTTGTGAGAGAGTGGACCTGCACAGGCTGCTCTGTGCCAAGGAGGAAATGAGAAGCACAGGTTCGGTCGGGTTGAGTAATGAAGGTTGGGAGGAGGCATGGGTACCCGAAGCTCTGGACGGTGAGGTGAGATGCTCACCAAGCACGCCACCTCTAACCTTTGCACCTAAATGCATGAACCAGCCAAAAACGCCCCAGGAGTCTGGTGCCACAGCTTGCCGTCAAACTGTCCATACCTTGTCGAAGGTCGTGAGAAATACAAGTCTGGTCATTCAGGTGGTCCTGAACTAGTGGTCCATACCTGTTGGGAGAATAATTGTCTCCTTAGAGTTCCCTTTGACCTTCCTCTGCACCAAGGAAGCAGGATCGTGGTCCCCAGGTCCCGTTTCATAGGACTGTTCTGAGGCTAGTCGGTGACGCTCTTGAACATAACTGGACAAATCTGTGGAACTGAGCACCAGAGAAGAGGGGTGCCAGCCTTCCAGACATTGACCTAGCCGGCAGCTAGCCACAGTGGAAGGCCAGTGGGCTCCGGCTCCATGGGATTTCAGGCCTCAGAAGGGAAGCGGTGAGAGCAGCACAGTGGGCGCCGAAACTTCTGCCAAATCCTCCTCAGCCAGAGCTCCTCGGCCAGCTGCAGCAGAAGCTGATGCCAAGGCCCGTGTCTGTACCGCCCCTTTGTGCTTTTCTAGCTAGAGAAGACCTTGGTCTGGTCCCAAGCCCTGGAGCCTGCTCTCCCACCAGTGTCACTGCGTAGCTCTACCAGCAGCCAGAAGAGCCCAGTTGATGCCGTGACTGTCCTTTGTGACACCTCCACTGCCGTAGCTCACATTCTGCCTGCTCCTCCCTTTGAGCTTCCATCTTTCTCAGGTCACACCTCTAAGTGCCTATTAGCAGGACACTACTGACTTCAGAGCTAGGACAGAGCAGTTATCTGCCCAGGCCTGTGGCCCGTGTATAATCCACTTGGCGGCCCTTAGCTGGAGCTTTGTCTTGGTTAGGTTCTGTGATGAAACACTGTGACCATAAGCGACCGGGGGGTGGGGGGGGTGGTGTCTTACACTTCCACATCATGGTCTGTCTTCCAAGGCAGTCATGGCAGGAGCTCAAGCTGGACAGGAGCCAGGGAGCAGGAGCTGATGCAGAGGCCCATGGAGAGGAGTACTGCTTGCTCCCTTGCTCCCTGTCTGATTTGTTAGGCACCCAGGACCATCTGGGGTCTGGGATGGTACCTGAAGCCAAAGGTTCTCTAACTGCGTGAAGTGATACATTTGGGCCTCCTCTCTTCTCCGGCTTCAGGCCTTATGCCAGAAGGCTTGTTCTGACCTCCCCAGTTTCATTCCATCTGCTTTTGTCAAGTGCACCTGCCATGCTGGGCCGACCTGCTGTGCTGGGCAGTCCACACTAGCTTCCCTGGGGCAGCACTCAGGAGAAACAAGCCAGCAGAGGGCGCTAGTCAGCTTTCCTGCCATGAACAACCCGGAAGGAAAGCTGTCTGGGCTCAGAATGGCAGGCTCAGCCAGGGCCAGCTGACTGTTGCTTCTAGGTCTGTAGCAAAGCAGAAAGCATGACAGAAGGGTGTGGCGGAGCAAAGGTGCTCAACTCTTGGCAGCTTGGAAGCAGAGAGAAGAGGGTCTAGGGAGAGATATACCCTTCAAGGTTACACCCCAACTCCCTAACATTAAGAGGTTACTAGATTAACAGTCTGTTCAGCTGTTAATCCATTGACAGCCCTCACACTGAACACTGCTGCTGGACCAAGCCTCCAACACTTTCCTCCCCAAGATTTCCTCCCCAAGCCATAGCAAAGCATAGCCTGCACCCAGTTTGATCTTTCACCAGGGGAAGGTCAGAGAAGGTGCCACAAGGAGTGAATAGGGAAGATCTGAGCGGTTGTCCAGAAGTCACCCTTCAGCAGCAGTGTGTTAGATGAACACCAGGTGCGGGCAGCAGCAGAGCAGCCGGCCACCTTTGTGGCCAAGAGTGAAGGTGGACAAGGCTGCAGGCTAAGGAAGGAGAAAGGTGTCAGTGCCACTGACATGGAATCAGCACAGGGCAGACTCAGGGGAGGGCGGGGAAGGGGGCACTGGAGCTGTGGGGTGCTGTGCAGAGCTGGGTGGAGCCCTCCCAAAGTGCACACAGTATCGGTGTGAAATGATGGGTTTTCTGTTAATTACTTCTTTTTCCAGTTGAGTGCAGACAGGACATCAGAATATTTTTCTAAAGTGTTTAAAGCAGCTGTGTAGACATTCCGTTTAAGGCCCAAGAATACACTGAGAGCTCGCAGCCTTGTAGACCAGGGCCACAGCTGCCCCTTCACACTGAGGCTGAGAGAGGGATCCTGTCGGACTTGAGGACAGGTGCGTGTTACTTGCTGCGAGTTTAGCCCTGGGAGAAGGCTCAGCCTCCCCCGGGTCCCCAGGCAGTGGCTTCAGCTGTGCCTGGGGTGACAGTGAAGAGGGCCACTATCCTGTCCTTCATTTGTGGAGCAAGCGCCTGCATTCCCAGAAAGCCCAGAGCACAGAGAGATTCGAGTTTCCTCTCTTTGGCACCTTTAATGAGAATGCACAAGAGGCTTACTTTGTTTTCTTTATAGAAGTACTTGAATTTCACCATTTTAGAGTATCGAAAATAACTGATTCTGAAGAGTTCAGATTAAAATGTCACATTAATGGGACCTTTTGTTCATTTCCAGCTACTGACAGTCTTTATAAACTGTCTCTGCAAACCCTCAATGCAGACATTTTCTTAAAACAACATCAGACCTCACCAACACCGGCCTCTCCATCTCCGCCCACCGCTCCCTGCCCATTCACATCCCGAGGCAGCTACAGCAGCATCGTCAACAGCTCCAGCAGGTAGGCCCACTGCTCACACCTGCCATCACCTGGTTGTCACGGTGACGCTTAGAGCCACACACTCAGCCTGACAGACCCATTTTTCCATCATTAGGTCCCTTGCCTGGGGTTAGCTCTTCCTGTTACAGGTTCCTCACCCATCAGTGATCTTACTCTGTCCATGCACAAGTCTGTTAAGTGTTCTAGAATTGTGTTCTCATCCAAGAGCCAGGCAAGCTTTAACCTAAAAGACAGAGCAGTGACTTGAAGACACCATTATTGACTTTGGCTTGGTAGCTAGAAGGATTTGTCACTGTGTGTAAGGTGCTGTGCTCAGAGGCTGGTGGCGTCCCTCTGTACCAACCCCGTCTCAGTACCATCCAGGCTTAGTTCCTGCTGTCAGGCTGCTCCCATAGTGGTCAATGGAGGCAGTGGCTGACAGAACAGTGCGGGGGGTCTTACTTGCCTGGGACCCTCACTGTGTGTAACTATGGCCCGGGAAGAATGGACCTGTCCTGTCAGCACCACCAGTTAGGTTAGCTGACAGCTTTCTTTGCTAAGTGGCCTCCTTCAGAGTCTTTAGAATGTGATCTCCACCTTTTCTGTCCCTAAATTGTGATACCCGCGTTGGTCTTTGCTATCTTCCCATTTTCTGTTCCCCCTCATTTGCTGTGTGATTAAGCGGTCTTGGGCCCCAGAACTCGTTCACAGGGCTTCTTCGCTGTGTTCTGAGCAGTCCTGGGCTGTCATCCCTGGGTCTGGAGCAGCAGAATCCCGCTCCCACCCAAGACAGGTGCCTGATGTGCCTCCACAGTAGGCACTAGCAGTGAGGGCGCTCTCTCTCCTTCCTCCTCAAGTGACACAAAGGCAAAGCAGCCTAGTGGAAGCAAAAGCAAGCTGACGAAGGCAGCCTCTCTCCCGGGCAAGAACGGCAACCCCACCTTCGCTGCAGTCACCGCAGGCTATGACAAGAGCCCGGGTAAGTGCCCTGCTCCCACGGCCTGGCACGCCTGAACACTGGCCAGCTTTGCCCTGTGCTGATGCACAACCTGTGTTGCAGGAGCGAATGGCTTTGCCAAGATGTCTTCAAGCAAACAAGATTTTCCCAGCAGCCTTGGCATCTCACACATCCCTGTTGACAGTGATGGCTCAGACAGGTAAGTGGCCCCTCAGCTGTCGAGGCTGCGATTCCCGGGGTCAGGTGGGCAGCGGTCCTAATCGTACACAGCAGCCACTTTGTGGGTCTGCCGTTGTCTTTGCTTCCGTAGCTGAGCCCTCTCCTTGGAGAGCTGTGTGATAAGCCCGTTTCACTCACCATCATTGTTTGTATTTCCCCCTCTGAACATTCAGCTCGGGTTTGTGGAGTCCTGTCAGCAACCCAAGCAGCCCTGACTTCACCCCCCTCAATTCGTTCTCGGCCTTTGGAAATTCTTTTAATCTAACGGGTGGTAAGTATTTAACCCTAGGTCTATAAGAGGCGGCTTATGGACAGGAAAAGTCTGTTTGACATGTCAGTGACACCTTGTAGAGGAGAGGTGGCTGCGGTCTAGGCAGGGGTCTCCTTGTCACTTGCATCAGCAGCTGGTAAGTCATGTACAGCTCTCAAGGGCAGGACACGGTGCAGAAGGGCCTGTCAATGGGCTTGTGCTCCAAAGCACATGCCTTAGAGCTTCTAAGGGGGACTCTGGTGTGAAGTCGACCTCTGCTTGTGCCAGGCAGAGTGTGAGTTCCAATTAGCCACTAGGTCAGTGGCGGACAGCTGCATCCTGACGTCATCTAGTGATGAGTTCAGTGTCCAGATTGTGTGCCATGTGCATAATTCTTGAGAGCATCCCAGACCACCACAGAGTGACCACAGTGACCGCGGGGCGCTTGGCCACCCTCTATTCTGCTGAAGTGCATGGCCCTGAGGGGCCCTCACCCCAGTGACCACGGGGCGCTTGGCCACCCTCTATTCTGCAGTTTTCAGCAAGCTCGGGCTGCCGAGACCCTGCAGTCAGTCATCCCAGAGAAGTTGGAATGAGTTCAGCAGTGGCCCCTCCTACCTTTGGGACGCTCCAGCGACAGACCCCAGCCCTTCCTGGCCAGCCAGCTCCAGCTCACCAACCCACACAGCCGCTGTGAGTACTCAAGCCCCGGCCCTCCTCGTCATTACCTGTGTTGCCATTGGACTGTGGTTACAGTCACAAGCAGCAGAGCACCATGGGTGGAAGGGGCCGCGCTCTCAGGTTCCACTGTTTCTCAGGTTCTGTCCCTGCCCACTGTGCTCTTCACAAGCATGAATCAAGATGTCCTGAGAAAACTGAGCAGTGTAGTTCAGGCCCTCCTTACGGTTCTGTTGTGTTCGCCTCTTCCCTCGGGTGAAGCAGAGCACAGGTGTGACCCTGGCTGGCTGAGGCTCCAGGGGCAGGCCCGCTCCTCCCTCCCCCCTCCCCCCTCCCCCCTCCCTCCCACAGCAAGCTGGGAAGTTCTGAGAAGCACTCACCACCTTTCAGCTTCTCTACATTGGCTCCTAACTAAGCTTTCTGCAAAGACAAATGTGCTCCCAAATGGTCCTCTTGCCAAGAAAATAATGGATTCACCCCAGAAAAGGACAGCGGAAAAATGGGACCTCCTGCACCTTTGCCTCAGAAACTCCTAAATCACACATGCATGGTAGAGGGGTGTACAAGCTTCATGGCTGTTAAAGAGCCCAGAGCGTGTCTTTCTTGGTAACAGCCCGGCAGCAGCTCCCACCTTAACCGTTCCTGGAAGCAAGCCACCAAATTCTCTCCACACATCGGTGGTCATTCTGCTGCTGGGGCTTTGCAAGCCCCTTTCCCACCTACTTGTTTAGCTCTGCATCTTGATACAAGTCAGGACCCACACAGGCCTGTGCCCCAGGATACCCATGCATAAAAAGCAGGCTGTGTGCTGGGTCCACCAGCTGGGATTCACCAGCCTTCCTAAAATGCCACAGCACATGCCCAGACTCGCTGTGTCTAAATATACGGAATATGCTTTAAAATAAATAAAACTGAGTCTGTGGGCCACTCCATTCATGTATGATCTTGTGTGTGAGCCTCACCACCTCCCCTGCCTGCCAGGCCCACCTCCTGCTCACTGCTGGGTGTTTCTGTTCTGTCACAGTCCATCCTTGGCAACACCAGTGGCCTGTGGTCCACCACTCCGTTCAGCAGCTCCATCTGGTCCAGCAACCTCAACAGTGCTCTGCCGTTC
Source organism: Onychomys torridus (assembly GCF_903995425.1). Lineage (NCBI taxonomy): Eukaryota > Metazoa > Chordata > Mammalia > Rodentia > Cricetidae > Onychomys > Onychomys torridus. The sequence goes on along the minus strand of NC_050460.1, from coordinate 31,583,293 downwards.
ACCACTCCAACAAACACGCTATCAAGCATCGGTCTCATGGGCTCGGAAACCTCCACCACTGCCCACACTCCTTCCGCCTCTGGTCCAGCTGACGACTTGGGACAGACCTACAACCCCTGGCGGATATGGAGCCCCACAATCGGAAGAAGAAGCTCTGACCCTTGGTCTAATTCACACTTCCCTCATGAAAATTAAAATTAAGCAAAAAACAAAAGTGGGGGCCCCTCATCTAGATCATGATATGCCAGTTTCCAAGACATCTTCTGAAGGCCCTTACCACTGTTGCTCCCCCCTCTCCCCCCTCTGCAGGGCAGGCTTGTTCCACTTGCTTCTTCCAGATCTTTCTTGCAATTATGATACTCTTGAGATTTGCTGTTGTGCTTGTAGACAAAAGTCTGGACTCAGCCACAAACTTCTACGACCTGTCCATCTGAAATCTTGACTTGCCCACTTCCCTACCTGTCTCTTCCCTGCTTTCTTTATCTGTAAGAACACAAATTTGGCATTACAGTTAAGGGAGAAATTTGAGTTGATTGACATGTCCTGGCATGTGACAATTTTACTAAATTACCAAGTTTGGTTTTTAATAATTACACAATATTATGCGCCAAGATCTAATTTTAAAAATGTAAGAGGACTTTGTGCTGAAAATACAGAGTATTTTTTTAAAGTAAGGCTATCTTGGTTTAAAAGCAGACTACAGAAACATAAGCCAGCATAAGAACAATGGCTGAATGTAAGGCATCCAGTGGAGACCACACGCATTTTCTGTGCTGTTTGTACTTGAGGTATGTACCATTTGTATACCTGAATTTATTTTAAAGATGAACTGAAATGCACATAGCCAAGTCTTGACATTACAAGATTGTGTATTTCTTAAATACAACTTTGTGTTGTACTTTGAAATAAATGCTTTTTTCAAAAGCCTCGAATTGTTTTGTTCTGTTTTCTTAACACACAAGATGCATTTCACACCACAGTGGGCCATGGTGTCACTCTGGAGTGGATAGGTTTTAAAGCATTATGTAGTTTCTCATGGCTACAGGCAGCTGTGCTCTCCTAAAATTCCCCTGATGACTATGGAGGATCCCTGATAGAAAATTACCTGGAAGCCTCTTTAGATTCCTCCAGGGAGAGGCTTTTCCTCCACCTCTAACCGAAACAGAACAGCCTAAAAACAAGTGCCTAACACCCTTGACCACTCATGTGTCAGCACACATCTGAAGACTTGGGGATCCCCATGCCACACTCAGCTTCTAAGAGGCTGTGAAGTCCCATCTGGCACCACTCAACTCACCCTTCTCAAAAAGGGGCTTGTGCCAGCTGGCCACTGCATGCTGTGACAGCTTTCCTGACACAGGAGTGTGGTGACAGGAAATCCTGTGGCTTGAGGAAACAAGAAGTAGAGGCTGGGTAGATAGAGCGCCGCAGCTGAGTTCAGGTCCCCAGGATCTCCACAACCCACGCAAAGGCCGGTGCGGTAGCCACCTGGAACCCCTGTGCTGAGAGGCAGACACACTGAACCCCCAGGACCAGCTGTACTAGCCAAAGGATGAGGTCCGGGTTCAGTGAGAACCCTGCCTGAGCAAATAAAGGGGACTACAAAGAAAGATGCCTGACTTACCTCCTCGTACACATGCACACATGTGTACTGTTCATACAGCCATATCACACATGTACAGGTGTGTACCACAAGAGAAGCAGGTATACGGAAGAAGTTGGTCACAGGAAGGGCCTGAAATCACCTGCAGGAATGCCTAGTGTTGCATGTCTGTACTTGGGAGCAGTTGATGGGGGTGAGGGGCTGGGGGAGCAGTTAGAAGGAGCCATTTACCCACCAGGATAGAATTTAGCTGATGGATGGATGGATGGATGGATGGATGGGTGGGAGGGTGGGTGGGAGGGAGGGAGGGAGGGAGGGAGGCAAGCAGTACCATGTAGGAACACCAGCACATGCCATGTGCCACAGGCCCCAGAACCACCCGTAGAAGAGGCAGAGTCTAGAAGGCCCAAAAGGAAGGTTTATGTGCATTTAAGACATTTTTCTTTTTAACAAGTTGTTGACCCTTTTCCAATGGTGAGTATTTCTCCAGAAAGAACTACACAGGCGTCAAGTGGCAGCGTCCCACAGCTGTCACTAGCTCCTAAACTCCCTGGAGGCCCTTCCTGCTCCCGTGTGCCTGCCTTGTCTATTTCTGGGATTTTACAAACTTTTGCTAGGTAACAGCTGCTGAGCAAGTGTTCTGAGGCCAGGTACACAGAGAAGAAATGAAGCAGCCTTCGATGCAGTTGAGCCATCCTATAGTGTCCTTGGGAATCCAGCCTTCCCAGCTTTTCATGAAAGTTCACCAGAACCAGCAAAACCACAACTGAATTGCCCCTTAGGGCCGCTGGGTTTCCTGTACAGCTAGTGCTGGGCGGTAGAGATGCTACTAGGTCTCATCGACTGGGTTGTCAGCAGGGTATCTTGTGCACTTGCAAAATGAGGGTGAATTCCAAGTGTACAGTCTCTACACCAAGGAAAGAACTAAGGTCTCTGCACAGGTGAAGCTTCACACAAACAGAAGGGCTGGAGGGATGGCTCAGCAGTTAGTGCTTGCTGCCCTTTCAACCACATGCAACTCCAGCTCCAAGGATCCTACAACCTATTGGCATTTGCAGCCATACACACATGCACATACAATCACACACATGAACACAAAAGTAAATCTTTAAAAAAAAAAAAAAAAAAAAAAGATAATGTTAACCAGAAAGTTCTACTTCATTTGGGGTACGGTGGGGATCCAACTTTCTTGCTCTTAAGAATCCCCTGAGGCCCAGGCAGTGGTGGAGCATGACTTTAATCCCAGCACTCGGGAGGCAGAGCCAGGCAGATCTCTGTGAGTTCAAGGCCAGCCTGGGCTACCAAGTGAGATCCAGGACAGGTACCAAAGCTACACAGAGAAACCATGGAGAAACTACTGTCTCAAAAGTCAAAAACAAAAAACAAACAAAAAAGTATATGTGAGAAACTGTATCAGACTTCATCAAGTGAGCTTTAAAACAGTGAAGAATGGCAAATCACACCTGAGCCGCTGAGGACCCAGTATTTAGTCCTTGAAGCTGGGAACCTCTGCAGCCTGAGTTGACCCAGAATCATTGTCTTTCACTGCAGGGGGGGGGGGGGGGCAACAACCCACAGTCACTCAATAGATGCGTGACAATAGTTCCAAGCTGGCACCAGGACCCCGGGATGTTCTGGAGTGGCTGGTCCTTATCCCATGATGTGGTCAGTGCAGAAACCAGCAGCAACAATTCCAGAAGGGAGACCAGGAGGGAGAAAGGCAAAATAGCTTCTTCTGAAATACCCTCTTCTACCTGAGATGTCTTCCCATGTCAATTAGGACAATTCTTCAGCTGAGGCTCCCTACCCAGGTGACTCTAATTTGTGGCAAGTTGACATCAAAACCAACCACAACACAACATCCTTTAGGGACGTCAGGGCAGGAACTGAAGCAGAGATCATACAGGAGCACTACTTGCTGGCCCACTCTTTCTGGCTGGCTCAGTTTGCTGCCACCCAGGCGCCCCTGTCCAGAGCTGGCACCACCCACAATGGGCTGGACCCCCCCACATCAATCATTAATCTCCACTTTTTCTTTCAGTTTTTGAGGGGCTGGAAAGCATGCTCAGCAGTTAGGAGCTTTAGGGCATCCACAGAGTAAAAACAAGAAATAAAGGCAGAAGGAAACATCACCCACCAGCAGCTACACCCCCAAGATATCACACACACACAACCACCAGACTGGCAAACTTCATTTCACCTCCCCAGCAGCAGGCCATGGTCACAGGCTCCCATGGTGAGATGCCTCACCACCAAGCCCAGGGTTGGCCCACGGCCCTAGCCTAGAGACCACCCCCATAGATCGCCACCAGAGTTCAGAGAACTGGGACCTGCAGAGCCCCCACCCAATCTGTTCACCAGCTGGATCTACACAGTTCAGACCCTCAGCATAACTGGTACTACAGTAACAGGCCCCAAGAGCCCCTCGCGGCCCAAGTCCAAAATAGCTCTCCCTAAAGCCATGCCACCTCCAGACTCACTTGATCTGAGGCCCCACCCACCCCTGTCCCCACTGGTTGTCTATACCAACAGTGAGCCTAGTCGGTGATGTGAGCCTGGGATCCACTCAGGAGGATCGTGAGTTCAAATCCAGCTTGAGCTACACAGTGAAGTCCTGTCTCAAAGATGCAAGGAAGTGCCAGAGGTGGAGTTGAGAGTGCTTACCTAACACCCTAGGTTCCTTCCCTGGCACTCCATAAAACTGAGTTTGTAGTCACCTGCCTGGAATCCCAGCACTCAGGAAGCAGAGGCAGGGGGATCAGAAGTTCAAGGTCATCTTTGAAAACTACACAGTGACTTTGAGTCATGAGACCCTGTCTCATAATTAAAATTAAAATTAAAAATAATAAATAAATAAATAACAACAGGGGGCTGGAGAGAAGCCGGGGTGGTTAAGATCACCCGATGCTCTTGCATCTGAGTTCAGTTCCCAGCATTCTCGTGGTGGCTCACAACCACCCATAACTCCAGTTCCAGGAGACCTGACCACCACCACCCCCACCTCTGTGATCACAGCCGTGCGTGGGATGCCCAGACATACATGCAGGAAAAACATTCAAAAACATTTTTTTAATCTAAAAATAAAAATAAAATGGCAAGGAACTGGGGAGATGGCTCAGTGGTTAAGAGCACCCGTTGCTGTTCCAGAGGATCTGGGTTCAATTCCCAGCATCCACATGGCAGTTCCCAACTGTCTAACTCCTGTTCCAGGGCTTCAGTGCCTTCTTCTGAAATCCTTGGACACCAGGCAAGCACATGTATAGACACATATATACGTGCAAGAAAAACACTCATACACAGAATAAAATCAATTACTCTTTTTTTTTTTTTTTTTTTTTTTTTTTTGGTTTTTCGAGACACGGTTTCTCTGTGTAGCTTTGGAGCCTGTCCTGGAACTCACTCTGTAGACCAAGCTGGCCTTGAACTCATAGAGATCCGCCAGCCTCTGCCTCCCAAGTGCTGGGATTAAAGGCGTGCGCCGCCGCCGCCGCCGCCGCCGCCGCCGCCGCCGCCGCCGCCGCCGCCGCCGCCGCCGCCGCCGCCGCCGCCGCCGCCGCCGCCACCACCACCACCAGGCTAAAATCAATTACTTTTTTAAAAATTAAAAAAAAAAAAACAAAACAAAAAACTGAATGGTGACTGAGTCCTTCAGGCGTTTCTCCTCCTGGCACTTTGTCAAAATGGCAACTAGTCGGCAGAAGGAGCCAGCAGCTACAGAATGTCAGTGGTCTTGTTGGCTGGACATGGCATCCACAGACACCAGGCCATGCAGAGCCTGGCGTTAAGAAAAGGCTGTGGTGGACTGGTGAGGGCGGCCTGCAGGAGTGGATAATATTGGGAAGGAAGAGAGACATGTCCCACCATGCAGCTGCCTGGGGCAGGAGTAGGCCCCGCTCTGAGCCCTTCCGCTTTTCTGTATGGCATCCTCCTCCACCTCCCCCTCCTCCCCCTCCTCCCCCTCCTCCCCCTCCTCCTTCTTCTCCTCCTCCTCCCCTCCTCCTCCTTCTCCCCTCCCCCTCCTCCCCCCCCTCCTCCTCCCCCTCCTCCTCCCCCTCCTCCCCCTCCTCCTCTCCTCCTCCTCCGGGATGGGGGTGGCAGAGGAAATGGGAGGCGGTTCTCTCTCTAAAGCCAGGACACTCTCCTCCTCGAGCATCCTTAGCGGTTCCCCAGTACCTTTGAGATCCCATTCCTTGCTCCTAATTACCTTTTTTCAGCCAACCCACCCAGAGAAACTGTGGCACGGGAGGGCTACATGACTTGCCCCAGGGCAGCTTGGGCTACATCTATAAGCACGTTATGGGTTTTCCTAGAAAAGCATCCCAGGCAGAGGCCACACGAAATAGAGACAAGAGCCAGGGGTGTTCCGGGAGCTGGGAGAGGGTGGGGAGACCTGATCCGAGAGGCCAGCAAGAACCATCCTGCAAGTGGGTCTGGAGTGCCACACTGCAGGAGACCGGTCTGAGGACCCGAAGGTCAGAGAGGAGTCTGGGTTCTGTTCCCCCTCAGAGGACCTTCCAGAGTTAGGACAGGTGAGCTGAGCGCCGGTGCAAGGACCTGAGTCGGCCTTTGCTTTGACAGAGGCGCCACCTTTTGGTCATGTTTTAGAACTTCAAAGGATTCTGGCAACATTTGCAGTACGTTCCCAGTGTACTACTTACTGGACATCCACGTGGATGACTTTTAAATACCAAACCAAACAAATAATAATGCTGACCATAAAATAAATGAGAACCAAAAGATAGTGTCTTATATGACTGTACAATAGTATGTATCATTATCCAATAACAAGTGAATTTTAATACAACTGAAATATTTGCAAAAAGTTACCATTTCCAAGAGCCACTAAATCCTCCTATGGAGAAAATGTGTTTCTTGGTTTACTTAATCGTTTTAAATAAATGTAAAAGGTTTACATTTTAGTGTTGTTTATGAATTAGTAATACAGTTCGCATATGAACCAATAAAGTCATTTTCCAATGAAAAACATTTATTACTATTTTCAAGGTACTGCTGTGGGGTTTCTGCTTAGTTTTTGGTTTTGGCTGTTTGAAGTGTTTGTTGTTGAGATAGGGTCTCATTGTGTAACCCGGGCTGACGTGCAACTTGTGATCTTCTACCCCAGCCTCCTAAACACTAGGATAGCAGACACCTGCCTTCACACCCACTCTGTTTTCAATCTCAAACACAAAGTCGGGTGGGAGTAGAAAATGGCTTAGCGGCTAAGAACGCTCACTGCTCTTCTAGAGGGACCGAGTTTGATTCCCAGCACCAATGTCGGGCAGCTCATAACCTCCAGAAAGCATGTGCAACCTCTTTCCTAAGACAGACAGACAGACAGACAGACAGACACACACACACACACACACACACACACACACACACGCACGCACGTGCACACACACGGGGGAGGGGGGTGTTCACAGAGACAGAGACACAGAGAGAGAATGAAAACAAAACGTGAAATCACAATGAGCTCTGCACCAGAATTAACAGCCTTGCCGCAGCATCCATTCCTGGTTTGACACTACTCACATGTCAAGGCTCCGGAACTCCTCGCCACTCTCAATCCCAGACAGTTCTCCTTCTGTGACCCCATAAAACTTCCACAGTGGTAGAGTGCTTGCCTAGCAAGCACAAGGCCCTGGGTTCGATCCTCAGCTCAAAAAAAAAAAAAAAAACCCACAAACCTCTACAGGCTTTCCAGAGTGTCTGGCATCCCACCACAAATAAAAACAAAGTTTGCTTTCCCAGAATCCCCAGCAAGTCTCCTCCTCACTTCTCATTGGCTCTGAGTGTGATATGCCCACACCCACCACCAGAAAAAATTAAGTCGTGTTGGCCAAGGGAAGGGGGTATTAGTTAGCTACTGAGGGAGGAGCCAGCCCCACTGAGGGAGGAGCCAGCCCCACTGAGGGAGGAGGAGCCAGCCCCACTGAGGACACAGGTGGAACTATATAATTCTGGCTCCATTCCACCTCACCTGTTGGGTTATACCCTCCAATACCCTGATTTCTTGTGTGGGGAAACTAAGGCAGTAAGACTTGGGGAGTTCTCAGTGGGGCTGAGCTGGCACTTATGATACCAAGCGGTTAGTTGGACCTCAGCCTGTGCCCAGGGGGAGGGGGGAAAGGTGCTAACAACTGAGTCAGGACTGGGGATGAGGACTGCCCAAAAAGGCTAGAAAACCTGATTCAGCTGGCTGGGGAGGGGCAGGTCACCTGTAAAAACCTCTCCAGGTGATCCTGGTGTGCAGCTGTTACAGACATGCCCATGGTACACAATCCCACTCGGGGATGCTGAGGCCCTGATGCACACACAGCCCTAAGACCCACCCTGGCCTCCATTTCCCGGTTTCCCTGGCACCTCGTCCACCTGAAGATAATCCTACAGCAGAGAAGGTGGGGACACCAGCCTGTCTTCCGTGGGGTCCCTATGGGGTTGGGCCTACATAGGAGATGGCTAAGTTCTTTCTTACCAGCCCCTTTCTGTACCCACCCCTTCCCAAGGCCCTAGCCTTGAAAAGATTAGAGGACACGCAGTGAAGAGAAGTGGGGTTTATTCTAAAGACGCCACAGACCGCTGGAGAACTCCTCGCTTCCACTCAGAAACAGAGGAAGTAAGACCTTGGGAGCACATGTCCCCTCAGCCCAGAGCCTCCGTGCCCAGTGAGGCTCATGTGGACATTTGAGAGGGCTGTGGACCTGAGGTGCCCGGTGCTCCTGAACACAGCCCACCCTGGACCAAGCGTGAGGCTAGATAAGAAAGGTGGGGTGCAGGGAGACCTGGGGCTCAGCCACACGCAACCTCAGCCACCTGTCCACACTGTGGGGACCCCTCAGCCCTGCTGGCCAGGCTGTAGTAGTAATTCCGCATACGCTGTTCCACGGTCTGGAAGTCGGGGCGGTCTTCCCACCTGTAGGAGTGGACAGACCCAGAACTCAGTGTCAGCCAGAGGGCAGGAAGGGATCAAGGGGTGGGGAGTTGGGGGTGGACTTTCAGGGCCCAAAGGAGCAGGTTTGGATGAGGTCTCCTTGGTGCGAGAGCGATGGAATTCTGGGGTGTCCACTCCAAAACAAGTAGAGCTATCAGCTTACAGAACACAGATAATCCGGGAGGGTACAGGAACAGTGCATTGAGGAGCAGCGTGAAAGCTACTGCCCACAGGGAGCAGGGATGCTGGATGCAGCCATGTTGGGTATGTGAGCCAGGCACCAGTGTACATGGAGACAGATGAGGAGTTTGGGATGGAGATGGATGAACGGTGAGCAGGCTTGACCAACCGGGAGCTGTTCGTGGTACTGGAGTGGGATTTGCTAGGTGCTAGCCTCTGGTTTGGGTGTACTGGGTGTTTTCTGAGGGAGCCTGAGTTAACATGGGTTGAAATAGGATGAATGGCCCCATCCCTGCCAGCTGGACTGTTTCAAAGTCAATGCTGCGTCATTTCTTGGAGCATCAAATGCTGGAATGTCATGTTTCATAGTTGCTATAGGAGACACTTGTTTGGGTATGTCGTCTATCATCTGCTCTGGGCGGGGTTGTGGATGGGAGTTGAGTGTGTTAAGTATTCGTGTCCTGCACAAGTGGCTTCCCCGAGACACTGGACGTAGAGTGTCAGCTGGTAGGGGCTCAGGACTAAGTGCAGGAAATTCTTCTCCGGCGTGGGACACTTCACCGGCTGGGTGACAGTGTGGCTGTGGTGGTCTAGTACTGTCAGACCTGTGTGCTGGTGGTGGCAGGGGCCGTGGCTGCATTGCATGGCCAGTGTGCCGGGAAGCTAAGTAAGGATGGGCCCGGATTAAAGGTAGAATGCGGAGCATCTGAGACGCGGGTGCAGATCTTTGAGTGGAACACTAGATAGTTAAGGTGACATTGATTGGGCAGAATGACTAGACCCCCCCCTCCCACCTGGAACTCACTTGTAGGTCCAGCAGTCGCTCATAAGTGAATACATTTCGGGTGGACACTCTGGCGGGCATTCCATCCTCTTGCCCTGCTTGATGAAGTCCAGGACCTCGGGCCCCTTCATTTTCTGCCCAGGCCAGGGACAAAGGCATGTGTATGTGAGGAGCCGGGGTCCCTCACATTGGTCCCCCTCCCCCACCAGCCACTGCCGAACTCCACCCAGCCTACTTTGTAGGGCTTCTGGCCATAGGAGAAGGCCTCCCACATGGTGACCCCATAGCTCCAGACATCGCTGCGGCTGGAGAACTTCCGGAAGTTGATGCATTCTGGCGCGTACCACTTCAGGGGCCACTTCCCAGCGGAACGGGCCTGGGAAGAGGAGGTGCTGCTAGGACCCTGGGACCCCTGGCCCACCAGCCACCGCCACCTAGAGACTCCTGGGGTGACACTCACCGTGTAATAGCTGTCATCGGCGCCCAGTGCCTTGGACAGGCCAAAGTCACTGATCTTGGCATAGTGCCGATTGACCAGCAGAACATTCCGGGCAGCCAGGTCACGGTGCACGAAGTTCTTCTCCTCCAGATACTTCATGCCCATGGCCACCTGGTGCAGCAGCTCAGCCACGTTGCTGACTGGGATCTCCTCCCTGGGGTAGAGGGGGGGTGGAGTCAGCCTCGGTTCCCATGGGCATGGGCGCAGCACAGAGAGTCTGGGCAGCGGTGAGGGGGCCAGCATCTAGAAAGCTCTTGTTGCTAAGCGCTCTGTAAGCAGCAGTTCGTTGGACGTTCACAGGAGCCCTGGGTACAGATCCTGCTATCATTGCCATGGTGCATATGGGGAAACAGAGTCAGGGGTGCTACTTTGCAGTATGAGTGTGGGCATCAGAGTGCACGTAGGGCAGGCATATGTCCATGAAGGAGTGAAGGCAAGTGAGTCACACACACACACACACACACACACACACACACACACACACACACTCTGCTCTCCCAGCTCCATCCCCCAACCCTGTGAGGGGCCAGCCATCCAGGCTCACTTCTTTCCAACCAGGAACTTGTGCAGGGGCCCGCCGCTCGCCATCTCCATGACCAACATGAGCGCCTCAGCCTGGCACACGCCGATGAGCCGCACGATGTAGGGGTTGTCAAGCTGGTGCATGATCTGGGCCTCCCGCATCATCTCATCCTTGTCAGCCTTCTCTGTACTGTGCTTGAGCACCTTGATGGCCACATCGATCTGCTTCCTGCCACAGGCATGGCCACACAGCTAAGTACAGGAGTGAACTGGGCAAGTGCATGCTGCGTCTGCCTCTCTTGTCCCCTGAGTTCCATGGGGCATCCTCTGGCTCACTGCCAGGGCATCCCATCCACTCCCCAAGATGCCTGGGACTACCTCAGCCTAAGACATCTCCCCAGGGAGATGCTATAACTTCAACTTAGCCAAGCCCCCTCTCCCCCAGCATAGGCCAGTGTCTCTAGGCTTTCTACATAACTGTCCAGCCCTATCACACCCCACCCCAGAGTCTGCTTCTCAGGCAAGCTGTCACGAGACTGATACCCCAGCTCCTACTGCCCCTGACTCTGATGCCCCCACCATGGCAGAAGCGGTCCATCATACTTGCGCATTCGGTAGACTCCCTGGCGCACTGAGCCAAAGTTGCCACAGCCAAGTTCAATATCAGCCACGAGGAGGTTCTCTCGCTTCAGGAAGAGCTTCTTGTCCTTGAGCTCCTCGGGGTCACTGTAGGGGCTCTCATACACGCTCGTGTCCATGGGCATAGGTCGTTGCTTATCTGGGGACGCCACACGCGCTGGGCATACACACAGTCACACACTCCCAGGTCAGACAAGGAGATGGGGAGAGGATACAGAGGGCCAGAGACGCTCAGCCACACCAAACACATGGCCACAGGCCATGATTTACCCACCCCATGTGTCAGCATGCACGGGGATAGGCAGACACACGGGCAGGCATGCTGAGTACGAGCACAATTGTGCACAGGACAGGTCCCTGTCAATGCCTCTGGCCTTGTCATTCCTGCTAAGTCCCACAGCCCGGCCAGGGACCCTGCTTTCAGTAGGGCATGAGCCCACCACCACCTCCACCTCTGCCAGCTCACCTGGTTCAGGGGTATATCCATCTGAGTTCAGGGTGTCAACACGTCTCTGAGGCTAAAGGTCACAGAGTCAGCAGCAGTCAGCCAGACCCAGCCCTCTTACAGGACCCATGCACGCTGCGGACACCCCAGGGACCGTCTCCTCTGTAGCCATCTTTCCTCCACCCCAACCTCCCTGAAGTTATCCATCCAATACCCAAGTCCCAACCCTGAGGTGCCACTGGCTCACCTGAGTAAATGTGGACGGGTGGGCTGGGAGTGTGGGTGCAGCAGCTGTTGGGGAAGGGAAGGGACTGTGAGTACGGGACATGGCCTCCTGCACACTTGCTGCCTCCCGCCTGCCCCCCTCACCTTCAGCGCTGGCACTACTGTTGGGGCAGGCCTCCTTCAAGCGGTAAATGAGCCCATCCGCCTTCAGCTTGAGGTACTCCACCAGCTGTGGAAGGGGGTGTCAGGTGGGGCCTTCCCAGCCCCCAGGAGCTCAGCAGCCCATCACAGGGTTCTCCTTGGAACACGGTCGGCCTACCTGCCAGAGCGTGTCGAACTTGGTGCCTTCGGGAATGCAGAACTTGCCAGCCTTGTCCTGGCTTATGAGATAATGGTACACAGTTTTCCCATAGACGAGGGACAGCGCATATGTACCCTGCTCCTTCCGGGGCCTCAGTCTGGAGGGGGAGAAAGGGTGTCACCCCTACAGCAATGGGTGACTTCCTGTGCCTCAGTTCCCTCTACTAACACACGTGCTACGGGCTCCACACCCAGAACCTCCCGAAGCAGCCGCAGAGAATGGGAAAGCCACAGATGGGTGCCACCAAACTTCTGCACCTTTATGGGGACCATGGGGGAGAGGGGCAGAGAGGGCAATGCTGAGTACACGGGAAACATGAGGTAATCCAAAGGCAGACTTGAATCCACTGGCCCACAGTGGATATGGAGCCATGGGGGCGGATCACCCACACACAGGAGCCACCTGCTCCTCCACAGTGGTGAGATTCTTGCTACACACTGGGAGACAGTCATCCTAGGGGTACCCAACCATCAGCGGTATTTTCAGCCATATGTTTGACTAACCATGGAGGGACAGAGGAACCCATAATCCTTGTGTGTATACACACACACACACACACACACACACACACACACACACACACACATGAAACACCATGGCAAAGTCATTCAACACCTCAAACAACACAGCATCATTTGAGGAGTACTTCCCTACCCATGAATGACACTCAGCTACTGTGGTGGTTTCAATGAGAATGCCCCCCATAGGCTCATATATTTAAATGCTTGTTCCCTAGATGGTGGACCTGCTTGGGAAGGATTAGGTGTGACCTTGTTGGAGAAGGTGTGTCGATGTAAAATGTAAGAACTATGCCAAGTCAGAAGGACCTGGGCACTGCCTCCACCACCCCGTTCTATACCCAGACTTCCCACGTCTTCCTCCAAGGTCCAGCCTGATGAGTACCCCAGAACACCCAGTCCTCATTGTTCCACAACCTGCCAGATCTAGTCTGGGTTCCACAACTAGTGCCCCACTCTAGTCTGGACACCTGTGCCTGCACTGCAGCCAAGCTCTGGGCCTCCACAAAGGCCTGCTCCTACCCACAACCACCCACAGGTTGCTGGTGAGTCACCTTCACCACCCCACTATGTATCCAGACTTCCTATGTCCTCCTCCAGGGTCTACCCCAGTGACATTTTTTTTGACCCACTAGATTTAGCCTGGGTCCCACAACCAGTGTACAGCCTAGTCTGGCCTTCACTGCTGAGGAGCCCTAGGCTTGGCTCAGGACTGTCCCTACCCATCCCCCAAACCAAAGGACTCTCCAAGTCACAGCCAACCTTTCCACTCAAACAGATCTACCTCCCACACTCCAGGCTTGGGACAGAAAGCAGCCCAGTCCTCTGTCCACCTGGACTCATTCCACCCAAGTCATTTCCAAACTCTAGACCCAGCCTTCCCCTAACCTGCTCTGCCCAAATTCAGAACGAGGAAAGTCACACACTCAGACTGCATCACAAGAATACTAATATGAAAGATCAAGCCAGTCTCTCCTCTCCAGAACCCACCAGTTCTGAAGAAATGTTTGCCAATGAGAATTACCTAGATCAGAGGTTCTCAATCTGTGGGGCATGACCCCCTTGGGGGTAGAATGACCCTTTCACAAGGGTCACCTAAGACCATCAGGAAACACAGATACTTACATTAGGATTCATAACAGTAACAAGATTACAGTTATAAAGTAGCAACAATAATAATTTTGTGGTGGAGGGTCACCACAACGTGAGGAACTGTATTAAAAGGACTCAGCATTAGGAAGGCTGAGTGAGAACTCTTGTCCTAGAGGAACCCCAGGACACAGAATTTAGTCCATCATAAACCTCCACTGGGATGTGAAACTCCCAAAGAATCAATAAAAAAGTTAAAGTTTCAAAAATAAACAAATAAACCTCCTCTGGGGATTCAGGGAGGCTAAAGAAGACACAAAGGAACAGCTGGATGGAATGAAGGGAAAGAGCTCCAGGAGAATAACTGCCTGAGCAGTGGTCAGGAGAACACAGACAGATGATGGAAATGATGACAATCCAGGACTGAGATGGAAGTTAATCAGGAGATGGAAACATTGAAGAGAACTCAAGCCCAAATGAAGATGGAGTTGAAAAGGCCAATAACTCAATTAGAACCCTCCAAAGAAAGCCTTACACGTAGAATGAATCAGACAGAAGACAGAATATCTGATTCCAAAGATAAAATAGAGACTCTACACCAAATCAGTGAGGAACATGAAAAAAAAAATTAAAACAGGAAATTTGGGACACCATGGGGGGGGGAACCCTAGAACTACAGGCATAGATGGAGAAAAACCCCAAGTCAATGGCACAGACCAGATCTTCAACAAGACTGTAGAGCAGAACTTCCCCAAACTAAAGAAAGACACACCCACACAGATACAAGAAAGACCCAGAGCACCAAACAGACAAGACCAGGAGAGAGAGCCCGCATGGCGTATCTTAGTTAAAACATGCAGCAAACATAACAGAGAACGTGTAGAGAAAAATGCAAGAGGAATGTGGTCACGTGTAAAGGGAAAGCTGTCAGGATAAGAGCTCCCAGTGAGAACTTTGAAAGCCCCGACCGAGCACAGTGAAGAAAGACACCTCCCTCAAGAGCCTAGAAATATCCCTCCAACTCACAGCCTAACTCCGTCAGGTAGGGTAAAATATCAAAAAGAATTTTACTGTATAAGATTTCTTACTGTTTTTTAAATCATGCATATGGAAGGTGGGGTATGTGCATGTGAGTGCAAGTGTCCGTGGAGGCCAGAGGTGTTGGACCCCCTGCCCCTGACCTGCAGTTACAGGTGAATGTAAACCACCCCACAATGATGCTGGGAACCAAACTCGGGTCCCCTAGAAGAGCAGTACCACCTCTCCAGCCCTGCATACACATGCTTTTTTTTTTAATCCAACACCAGCAGAATCCTGGAGAGAAGGGCATCTCTGAGGAGACCCACAGACCTCAGTGTGTGGTGAAAAATCAAGTCAGTTCCTCCAAGGGGATCCTGGGAAAGGAGCATCCCTGTGGTAGGAGGCAGAGCAATGATCCAACCCGGCAGGACTCAGGCACCCATGAGAAGGGTGGACCTGGGAATTGTCTCCCAAAGGTTCTTGAGGTGAACACAGAGGTTCCCAGAGTCATGGAAAGAGGCAACCACCAACTTTCTCCATATGTGGATGCCTGAGTGTTATCTGGATCACATTTATACACACACACACACACACACACACACACACACACACACACACACACACACACAAAACAAAACAAACAAACCAAAAAAAAAAAAAAAAAAAAAAAAAAACCTTACACCCAAGCAAGAAAGCTCCTGCTGGCAGGTTTTTCAAATGCCCAGCTTCAGAGGGTCTCCAACCATGACAAACTCATGAACAACCCCCAGCTGTGGCTCAGACACGCACAGACCCACAGTCACATAGGAACAAGAGCTGACATTTAACGCCATCTTGCTCATGTTCCTGCTTTACATGTATTAATTCATGAGCTCCTTTACACAGGTCCCAGGCAGGTACTGCTAGAGGACAGGTTGAAGTAGTTGCGTCAACATCCCGGAGCCCCCAGAGCCTCTACCTCTCTCAATATAAAAGCCAGGGCCACCCCCCTCACTAATAACTTCAGGAACACTGGCCTCAGTGTTCTCCAACATGCCAAGTTAATTCCTGCCTCTGGACCTTTTCACCTGGCCACCACGTTTGTTAGAAGCACCCTGCACCCCAAAACATCTTTTCTATGTTGTTTGGTTTGGCTTTTCTGGGGTGGGAGTCGAACCCGGGTCCTCTTACCTGCTAAGGAAAGGCTCCATCATGATCTACCTCCAACCCTCCTCCTGCGGCTCCTCTTTCACCTTCTCACATTCTCAGTAAGCCCCCCTCAGCGGCCTCACTGTAGCCCCTTCGCACCCACCCCACACAGCGTTCACCTCCATCTGACGAGGGTCCTGTTGGGTTCCCGTCTCCTTGAGACAGTCACCTCTGTCTAGTCATATCATTTACCCAGCCCAAGTCCCACAGCCTGCGGATGGCAAAAAAAGCTGAGCTCAACACAGATGCGGCCAACTTCGGAGTCCTCCCTGTTCAGAGAGGACGTTACCGTACCAAAGCACCCGTGCGCATGCGCACAGCGACAGTCGCCCTATGGGCCCCGGGGCACACTCAGGTCTCAGCCCACCCGGCCCCTCATCACCTGGAACCCCCCGTGCCCCACATACAGGAACTTGCCGTCTGTCTGCTGGCCGGAATAGAGTTTGCGTTCAGCCTCCTCGCGAGTCAGGCTGCTGTGGTACCAGGGCATCCGCTCATGGGCTGTGGTGGCAATGAGCTTCTCCACTTGTGGGGCCTGGCTGATGATGGCCTGTTCCAGGGCATCGCCCTGAAGACAGGAGGGGAGCGCTGTGGGCGTGGCCAAGTGGACAGCCCCCGGAACCGGCTTGCACCTCTAGACCCTCCAGAACCCACCCCACTCGGCACAACTAGGGTGCATCTGCAAGGGGGTACCCTCCACTAGCCCTCAGGTCTCCCTCCTAACCCAGCCAGGGAGGCACGGTAGCCAGGCCTCACCGCCTAGCCCAGCTCGGAGCTCATCAACTTCAAGACCCTACACAATTTCCAGCTCAGGCACAGCACATGTTGTGAACTACAGCCCACAGTCCCTGTCTGCCATCCTGCTGTAGGGCGCACGCCCGCCCCTTCACGGTCTTCAAGCCCAAGAGGTGCCACTACCTTTAAGCCTGTCATAGTCACAGCATTGCTCAAGCTGCGCAAGACAAATTACCACCGTCGCCAGCAAGCCCGGACCTAATGTCCTCCTTCCAGGTCACGGGCTCAACCAAGGCCTACACTTGCTTCCAAATCCCAGATCTTGGAGCATCATGCCAGCCAGTGAAGAAGACATCGCATGCCTGGCCACCGTCAGGCCCCGCCCACGTCCCCTCTGGCCACACCCCCTCTGGCCACGCCCTCACCTCCAGCTTCCAGGTCTGGCGCACGTAGTCGCGCACCATGGCATCGCGCAGGCAGTCGAAGACCCCGGGTTGCGGCTCCAGGCCGGGCGGCCGGTTGCACGGCTTCCGCAGGTTGCAGGGCAGCCCGTCGGGGTCTTGCGAGTAGAACTGGCAAAGCTCAGCTGGGCCGCAGTGCGCCTTCCCGCCCGCGATGGCGTAGGTGCCGTTGAGTTGGCGCTCGATGGGAAAGTGGTGGAAGCGCACGTCGTGCACCAGCGACAGCACGTAGCCCCCCAGCGAGCGCAGGCACTGGCGTAACAAGAACAGCCCGTCGGCCATGCCTGCCAGCTTCAGATGCTCCTCGGCCTCGGCGCGCGAGATGCTGCCGTAGAAGAAGGGCAGGTGCGCTGCGGGGTCGGGCATCGCCGGGCCCTGTGGGTGCAGAAAGGCATGCAGAAAAGCGTCAGGACCCGCAGCCCTTCCCGAACCCCGGCCTTCGGGGCCAGAGAGAGCCCACGAGGATGGCCATCTATGGGGTATAGCCAGAGGCACCTCATCTTTGCACCGGAGTCGGTTCCAGAGAGGAGTGGCAGTGTCCTGGGCACCCATCCGGGTCTGCAACCCACGTTGGACTTTTCAGAATCCCGTGCACAGTGCATCCAGACACCCTAGAGGTCCCTATGCCTGAACCGACCCTTCATGTCCCAAACACATGGGTTTCTTTTGTTTGTTTTGTTGCGTTTCAAGCTAGATGCTGAGGATATTATCTATAAAATATTGTCGTCCCCTGCTCTCTTGAAAGTCACACAAGCTGAGGAGGCAGCGGTCAGTAATGTGATAGACAAGAATGACCATTACCGTTGCAGACTGAGGTCAGGATGTGAAGAGTGATGTTAGAGAGAAAAGGTTTCCATAGCTAGAAGGGCCACCTCTTTTGAGCCCAGAGCAGAAGGATGAGGAATAGCCACCTCCTCAGAAACCATGAAGGGGAGAGAGTCAGGCAGAGCAAAGCTAACAAGCAGCTCATCAGAGAACCTGGCCCCAGCCTTCTCCACTTCCCAGTGGGTGCCCTCGGCCTTTATAATTCCCCTTGCCCTGCTCCTCGGCTTTGCTGAACCAGTTTCAGAAAGCAGGAGTTGATCTGAATATCCATCCCTAGAAAGATGTTAGTTCTGGTGCAGCTGTTAAACAAAATGAGTGTGTGGTTGGGGGAGAAAAGAAAAGTGGGGAGGAGGGAGGGGGAGACAGGCATGGTGGCTCCTGTCTGTAATCCCAGCGTTTGGGAGGCTGAGGCAAGAGACTCACATGATGCATGGATGTATGGATGTATATATGAATGTGTGGATTATGTATATATGGATGGATGGATGGATGGATGGATGGATGGATGGATGGATGGATGGGATGGGTGGGTAGGTGGATGGATAGATGGATGAGTGGATAAATGGGTGGATGGATAGATAGATAGATAGAGTTGGATGACAGGTAGATAAGATAGATAGATAGATAGATAGATAGATAGATAGGTAGGTAGGTAGGTAGATAGATAGGTAGATAGATACTGATAGGCAATAGTTTACAATTGTCTACCCTAAAGTGCCTGGAGTGATGCTAATGTCCTGTCATGTTAGGGCTTGGGGTACGCCGGTGTTTGAATTAATCAAAACCCAGTGTGCACCTAAGATTCATTGTATTTTCTCCTCTAGGGAGAACTACTCAGTACTGAGCCCCAGCTGCAGATCTGCATGCAGAATGTTCGGGCTGTGGTGGGTGCTGTGACTGCAGTGTTGAAAACATCTAGTATAGACAACAGAGGGGGGAATGGATAAAAAGGTTGTAAACTCTTGTTATGCACAGTAGTTCTAGAAAAATCTCTGCAAACACTGAATAGTAACTACTGAAGAACAGATGCAGGCTTAGATTCCCTGGCCATGTGGCCAAAATGTAACTGTTGGGAGGGAGGTTGAGGTGGGGGTTTCATATAGCCCAGGTTGGCCTTGAATTCACTATGTTGCTGAGACTGTTTGAGTTCCTGATCCTCCTGCCTCCACCTCCCATGTACTGGGATTATAAACCTGTGCCAGTACACCAGGCATAAAGGTACAGCCTAGGCTGGCCTTGAACTTGTGATTCTCCTGTGTCATCCTCTTCAGCATTTGCCTACCATCAGCAGGTTCCCATCACAGTTGTCTGTACCATCTGTGTGTGTGTTTTGTGTGTGTGTGTGTGTGTGTGTGTGTATGTGTGTGCGCGCACACACTCCTGCCTTACTGAATACACATTGTTGGGCTAGAGCTGGACCTCTGTGGTAGAGCATCTGCCTGTCATGGAAAGGCCCAGGAAATGTGCCACCCCATAAAAACAAGAGCCCCATATGGCTCATGCTCAGTGGTGACGTGATTATCAGTGACTCAATATTCTTTCCATTCTGTGTGTATCTGCAAATTGTGGGAAAACACATTATTTTGAGGATTGCAAAGTTCAGCTAGCAGATGAATTCTCAAACACGGAATCTGTGAATAATGAGGGACAATCTCCATGAGAAGCAGAGCAAAATGTCTGTAGAATCCAGGGGTGAGCAGGAAAAGACAATTCATTCTTTCCATTCTCTGTATTCTTGCTTTTATGCAATGTTGGGGAGGAAAGTTAGTTCATCATAACAATTACTTGTTATCTACTTAGCTGACCCAGGAAGGGCTCTTGGGCATAAACTGTGATAAAGAAGGGACTCAGTGTCCTTATACACACAAGGGCAGGGGGTAGAAGCATAGGCTTGGTAGATGTGTCCAGGAATGGGCAGAGATGGTG
Source organism: Onychomys torridus (assembly GCF_903995425.1). NCBI lineage: Eukaryota > Metazoa > Chordata > Mammalia > Rodentia > Cricetidae > Onychomys > Onychomys torridus. The sequence goes on along the minus strand of NC_050460.1, from coordinate 31,563,342 downwards.
GCTGAGGCTGAGAAAGATGCTTGGATGGGACCAGGCCAAGGCCTTTGTCTGGGAAGCTGGGGGCTGCTGATCACAAGGTACAAATACAGGATGGGAAGCCAGGCTTGACAGGCCTCTGGATGCCCACCTCCGACAGTCAGTGATCAGAAGCCTGCATAATCAGCAGTGCTGTCTGTTTCTACCTGGAGAAGGGTGATGTCTAAACTGGCATGATGATACACACTTGTGATCCCTGCACTTGGGAGGCTGAGGCAGGAGGATTGAGCTCCAGGCCAGCCTGGGTAGGATACAGAGTTAAGGCCAGCTGAGAGAGTGAGACCCTGTCTCAGAAAGCCAAACAATGAAATGGAGGGAAGGGTGAGAGGGAGGGTCTTTTCATTTTTGTATTTTTTTGAGCTGAGGACCGAACCCAGGGCCTTGCACTTGCTAGGCAAGTGCTCTACCACTGAACTAAATCCCCAACCCTTCACTTTAAAAATCATTTTTGTATATGAGTGTTTAGTGGACATGTATGTCTGTGCACCATGTGTGCATGCCTGGTGGCCATGGGGATCAGAAGAGGGTGGAGTTATACACAGTTATGAGCCCCCATGTGGATGCTAGCAGCCAAACCCAGGTCCTTTAGAAGAGCAGCCCATGCTCTTAATCACTGAGCCATCGCTCCAGCCCCAGGAGACCCTTTTTAAAAACATCCATGAGAGTATTTGAAACAAGTCACAGGCTCCTTGGGGGAAAAAAATGGAACCTGACAGAAAAACCTCCATAGGAGTGTTGTAGCAATTTTATTCATAACTGTCAAAAGTTGAAAGTAATGTAACTATTTCCCAACAGGCAAAGAGAAGCCGGTGCCTACAGAGTGGAGGGCACAGCATCGTGCAGAGTGAGCAGACCCAGCAGCTGCGAACCAGGCCCCAGCCAGAACTGCAGCGTGGAGCCCATGTCAGTGGCATCGGGTGGGGGTGACTACAGGGGCCTGAAGGAATTGGGGAATAGTCTCTCGACTGCACCCATTCATCAGATCAGAGCTCTTCTATTGGTGGTTTGTGGACTACTCTGTGTGGGCTGGAAAGGCAGCTGGGAGGTTTAGACATGTCAGCAGTAATGGGAGCAGGAAAATTTACATGGGCCAGGTTGGCTCCACCCCTGCCTCCACCTCTCAGACTTCCACCCACCTCTCATCCAGCCTGGTGTCCTGCTCCACCCCTGGCTACTCTGGCACCAACAACACCATCATAAACAGGGTGTGAGAAGCACCCGCTCTTCAATGCCAGGTCCTCTGAGTGATGGTTATCATGTCCCCTCCCTCCTGCTTGGCCTCACATCTCTCTGGTTCTTATGAGCTCCCTAGCTTAGCTCCCTTGGGCCCTGATACTTTCTATGGGCTTGTATGTGTTCTCCCCACTCCCTCCTCCCTCCCTCCCTCCCCCCCCCCTTCCCTAAGTCTTGTCCCTGTACTTGGTTATCCTGTCAGGAGCTCACAGGCTCTACACGCACCTCTCCCCCAAGCCAGATCTCTAGCCTGATGTTCGTTTGTGTTCCCAATACCTCCTTTGATCTCTACCAACTGTTTCTATTAATACAAACCGAGATGCAGATCTCACACGCAGAGTGCCTGTGGTTAGCTGAGCCCCCACAGTCTGTTTCCACTTGAGCTGAGCTCGAGGGTCCACAGGCTGCTCCTAGATGATTCTTCACCAGAGCGTCTTCTGCTTGAGAACCAACTATGCCTCCCTCATTGGATCGAAACTCCTCCGCCCTCTGCCCCAACCAGGCTGGGTTACTTGCTTCCTTCGGGCTCACTTCCAGATGTTCACCCCTGCACTACTCCACTAAATATGCCCTCCCTGGCTAGCCCTCTCTGTCTCCCCAAACCCAGCTAGCCCCTCCTGGGCAACTCCTAAAGCTGCTTTACAGTGTGTAAGGCTGAAGGATGTGGGGTTGGGGGGGGGGACGCTTGTCTGGTGGTAGGGTCTGCAACAAGACTGGTCTCTGGAGCAGGAAACTGTGGCAGGAAGCTGTCAGTCACATGGTTTGAGCATCTCTGCCCTACAGGGCCACAGGTGCAGCCTGGGTAGTCAGAAGTTGATTATAGAAGAGGATCTGGAGAAGGCTGGTTCTCAGAGCCTAGTCCAAGGCTACAAACCAAGATTGGTATCTAAGACCAAAGGCCAAGGTGGCTCAGAGGCAGGAGTTTACCCTGTTTCTGTTCTACCCACCATCCCACTACTGGTGACAGTTATGATAATCATGCCCGGCCGACAGGCAGCCAGTGTGGTGGGGGGCACTGGATCCCTGTGTCTGCACCCACCTCCCTGGCCTTTCTGGTCCATCCTCATTCTATTCCTGCAACATGGTGGCCAAGTCTTTAGAGACACTGTAGCCAGTGATGCTGAGACCATCAGAGGAAGACAGAGGCAGAAGATGAAGGGCTGGGAGCAAGACGCTGGCACTGGTGTTTATGCTGTCTCCCATCTGCAGGCCAGGTCAGTGTGGCACAGATGCTCCCAAGAGCTGGTTCCCCCACAGCCTCCCAGTGTGAACCAAGACTCAGGGCCAGTTCATCACTATCTGTCCTGAGTTGTGTCCTTCAAACCCTCCAGGACCCTGGGTCCAGCCTGGGCTGACTCAAGGGCTTAGTTGGGGAGGAGAGCAGGCAGAGCTTGGGTTGAGAAGCTTGTTATGCGAATCTCTGTGAGTTCGAAGCCAGCCTGGGCTACCAAGCGAGATCCAGGAAAGGCGCAAAGCTACACAGAGAAACCCTATCTTGAAACACACACACACACACACACAAAAAAAAAAAAAAAGAAGCCTGTTATGGTCTTTGATCCTTCCCATTCCAGGATTATAACCACATATTCTCCTACATTGCCCTAAGACACAACAATGAAGGCCAGGGTAAATGGACATAGCTGGACTGCACACCTAGTCACCAGGGCTGCCTTCCGCTCTGCAAAGTGGATACTGTCGCCATCAATGACCCCTTTATTAACCTCACCACATGGTCTACATGTTCCAGTATGACTCTGCCCATGGCAAGTTCCAGGGCACAATCCTGCTCCCAGAAGAAAACTCATCAACAGGAAGGTCATCTCCGTATTCCAGAGTGAGAGGTCACCAACATCAGACCAAGTGATGTTGGTGCCGAGGGTGTTGCGAGTTCTTCTGGTGTCTTCACCACCATGGAGAAGGCCAGAGTACACTTGAAGGGTGGAGTCAAGAGGGTCGTCATCTCTGCCCTTAGGCTGATGCCCCTATGTTTACAGTGGGTGTGAACCACAAGAAGTAGGATGACTCATTCAAGATTGCCAGCAGTGTACCCCACCAACTGCTCAGCCCGCCCTGGTCAGTGTCATCCATGACAACTTTGATATTCTTCAGGGACTCACGGCCATACTCCATGCCATCGCCACCACCCAGAAGACTATGGATGATCCCTCTGGGAAACCATGGCCTGGGGCCCTGAGGATGCCCAGAACATCATCTCTGCATTCACTGGCACTATGAAGGTTGTAACTCATCCCAGCACTGAGCAGGAAGCTCTCGGACCTTCCACGGGTCTGCTGTGGATCTGACCGGCCACCTGGTTGCCAAATCCAGTAACATCAAGCAGCTGGTGAAATAGGCATCAGAGGGTCTCCTGAAAGGCATCCTGGGCCATACTGAAGACTGTCTGCTGATACTTTAATAGAGACCCACATTCCTCCACCATTGACACTGGAGCTGGCATTGCCCTAGGTGGCCACCTTGACGAGCTCATCTCCTGGTATAACAAGCTCAACTATAGTCCGAGTCCCCCGGACCCCCTCTTTTGTGGGCAGGTTTCATGAAAGACAGGGTTTCTCTGTATATCCTTGGCTGTCCTGGAACTCACTCTGTAGACCAGGCTGGCCTCGAACTCAGAGATCCACCTGCTTCTGCCTCCTGAGTGCTGGGATTAAAGGCGTGCAACACCACCGCCTGGCTCACACTTTATTTTCTTGAAACAAAGCCTTGCTAATTCCAGGCTGGGCTTGAATTTACGGTCCTTTTGCCTTTGCTCCCCAAGTGCTCAGATTACAGGCATGTCTCACATACTTCCTCTTACTCATCCACAATCACCACATCTCTGTTCTAGGTCCTGGTGCTCTCCCCAATCCTCTCCCTCTGACCCCCCAGTCTTTACCCAGAGTCTCCATGAAGCCATGCTTGCTTAATTCCTAGGCCACTCTGAGCTCCCCACAATAGACACAGCACAGGTATTTGTCCCTCAGTAGGGTCCCATCTTGATCACATGATAAGCACCAGTGACCGCAACGAGATGTACTGAATATGCCGTGAGGGTGATAGGCCCCTTCCTGGCTTTCCTGACATAGGGCAGATTTGAATCACACAGTCTCAGATCTTCTAGTAAATGTCAGTGGTGGTGTGGATTGAGTTGGAGAGCTGAGCTCCCCACTGTTCTTAGACTAGACTAGGGACGATGCTCAGAACTGTGGAGCTGCAGACTCCAGGTACCAAGCGCAGGGCCTGGCCCCTTCCTGAGTTAGCACACCCACTCTGCCTTCTCTCAGCCATGGGGGCCTCCTTAAACTATTTATTCAAGTCCCTCTGAGGGGCTGCAGCGATCATAGTCCGAGCTCAGGGCCTCTGCGCTGCTTACGCCTCCCTCCCACCCCCCGTTCCTCCACTTCATTCAGGTCTGTTCCCTGACCTCCCTCTAGTGCAGCCTCCCCTTGGCGCTCCATCCCAATGCCAGCTCATTTCCCTTCACCACTAAATATGGTACACGTGTGTCAATATGCTGACATCTTTATCCCCTGCATGCTGCAAGTACAGAATTTTTGCATTTTCTTTGGCCACAAATACTGGGGAGCCAAAGACTGCAATCGGCTGTGATGGACAAGGGCACCCCTTCAAGAGCATGGCAAACATGAGGGTCACAGGAAGGTCTAGGAGTAGGTGTGGGGGCTTCACCCACTAGCACATGGGGCACAGTAGACTTGCCCCACAGTAGACTTAGGCTACCCATGCCTTTGTCCTGGCCATGTGCTTAGTGTTTCCAGTTACTCTTCCCTGCTAGAAAGTTCCTGGTTCCCAGGTTTCCACCACCCTCCCCAGGCTGCATCAAGTGCCTGGGAGGGGAGCCTTCCATAGCCACAACCTCCCACATCCTAGCCCTGATGGCCCGCATGGTCACCGTCTGTCAGATCTTCTGCTCCTGTCTGTGCCTGGCTCCTCAAGGCACATCCACACAGCCAGTTTTCTGGTACAGCCGCCACTCACTGCCACACTGAGAACAAGGCCAGCTGTTCCCTTACGGGGCTGTGTGACATCCTTTAGGAGCTACTCCGATTACCCTGCTCCTCGGCACAATTGCTACATGGGAACCATTACTCCCATCCCTCAGCTGGGGGAACTGACTCTCAGAAAGACTGATGTCACGCTCCCAATCTGACCCACAGTCTCTCAGACCCAGTCGAAACTGAACACTGATGTCTCCAATTAACATCCATAGGGCGGAACAAAATCCAGAGTTGATCCAAGCCCCTAGGGACTCCACGTTCCCCAAAGACCCCAACACTGCAGTTGAATTACTTAGACTGTCAAGGCCTAGAGAGCTGGGCTGCTGGGGGTCAGAGATGGGTCTCCAAATCCAGCAATCTGAGCATCTGTTAAGTGATGGGACAATGTCCCTCCACCCCCTGAAGTAAGGTGAGTCCTCCAACTCTGTCCTGGGTGCTAGGACTGTGAGACCCATAAGCAAGGTGGTCTCTGCTCTCTGGTCTCAAGCTATAGGACAGTAAAAGGACACAGGAGTCCCTGTAGAGTCGAGGGACCGACGTGGGAAGGGCTGTGCTGTGTGTGACAGGGTGTTTGACAACATTCTTGGCATCTGTCCATTGCACGCCTGGATTCCTCAAGTCAGTATCCAAAATGTCTCCAGACACTAGCAGCTGGCCCTGGAGACAGGGGGTGTCAGATGGCTCTAGATCAGAATCACTCCCCTTCCGATGGTTCTGGGACCTGAGCAGGGGTGGTCAGTATGGGGTGGTCCAGGTACTTCAGGCCCCCTGGAAGTTTCCAGAATCTGTGGAGATCAGAGCCTGGGACCATCAAGAGCTAATGATAACAATTAGCACCATAACAACCAATTACATGGTGCCTACTATGTCCCTGAACAATTGGCACCATAGCAACCAATTATATGGCTCCTACTATGTCCCTGAGTGCTAGCTAGTGTGTTCCCTTAACCCCTAAGAGAACCCTGTGAAGGAGCTGTGGGATACGGAAGCTATGAAACCACAGAAAGGTGGAGTGACTTCCCTGAGGTCACACAGCAAGTAGCAGGCAGACCCAGACAGCCCCAGGACCCCTGGCCCTCCAGTGTGAACATCAACGCCATCCAGGCTGCTTGCCTACCCAGGAACCTGCCAGCCTTGCACAGGTGAGACAAAAACACTTTGAGATTTGAAAAGAGTCTTCGGTTTGCCAGAGGAACCTCTGCCGGTGGCACCTAAGGTCTTCCATCCTAGGAGTTTGTGACCCTAATCTTTCAGCAAGGCCTTAGTAAGCACCTACTGTGTGCTTAATGCTCTAGCTAAGACAAGAGCAGCGAATGTTACCCACTGCAACCTGTTCACCACACGGAGCTCTGATATTTCCCTCCAAGACCCTGCCTCTCCCAGCCTCTTACTCAACAAACAAGCCAAGCATGTATCGGGGAAGCCACATTTGTATCTGCTTTTAACATACATACACAAAGTGAGGCTCAGAGAGGCCAAGACACTTGTCAAGGACACACAGCCATCAAGCAGACATTGAGTGCTTGGCTCCTTTGCCTCTGGCTCTCTGCCTACAAGTGGAGCCTGAATTGAGTCCCTCACGGATACCAAGGGCATTTTGTTGTTCAAGTTCACAGTCCTGTTGGACCAGCCTGCTTCTCGCTGCTTCCTGGATCCAACAAGCTGTTCCAATAGGATCCCAGGGACCCAGAAAACATCTTTTATCCAAACACACTAGAGTGCCGGCACCCCACAGGAGACCTGCTTCCCCAGGGGGTGCCCATTACCCCCTTCTCCAGCTGGAGACCTCCAAGCTCAGTCCTTTAAATCTTTCTCATCCTACCTGGCTCACAGCTACCACTCTGTCCTTGGCCACCAGAAGCGGGCCACCTTCAGGATTGGCTAAGGTACCGCTCCATCCTAGCAGCCTTACCACATGCTATATGATCCAAGCCAGGAGGCCACCCGTGGACCTGTCCCCACCACTAGAGCCTACCCAAGCCCAGCCTCAGGCCCTGTGGTCCCCACCCTCCTCACACAGAAGTGAAGGCAAGACAGTGACACCAGTTCACTCACCCTCCCTCTGGTCACCTGGTGCTCTGGTCACCTTGGATGGTCATGGGAACCATGCACGGGACAAAAGCCAGAAAACGGCCACTCACCTGGACACCCCCGGCAGTACCACAGTTCACGGGGCACGGCAGGGCCTAGCCGGAAGGCCTGGTGTCCCCCAGAGCTCTTTTTTCTCACCAACAGCTTTCTCTGCAGCTCAACCTATTTCCTTGACGCGAAGACAGGAAAGAGAGCTGTGTTTGAAGTTGACGTCAAAGCAACAAAATGCTGTGTTCAAGGAAAATCACAGGCCGCACGCTCCTGGCGGGGCAGAGTGCACTTCCGGGGGCCAGGCAGCGTCAGCCACAAGGTTGGGACCAGAAGAGGAAGGTGAGGATTGCAGCAACCAGGACTCCTAGGCTCCTGGGCACAGGCTGCTGCTGCCCTCAGTGAGCCCCAAACTGAGGGAGAGAAGAAGGGACCTGGAGTGCTGAGAGAGAGGGATACATTCTGGAAAGGAGGGGTCCCCAGAGTGTGCCTGACCTGGTTAAGGTTACTCCTGCTGAGATGAAACACCATGACCAAAGCATCTTGGGGAGGAAAGGGTTTATTTGGCTTACACTTCCATATCACAGTGGATTATTGAAGGAAGTCAGGACAGGAACTCAAGCAGGGCAGGAACCTGGAGGAGGCAGGAGCTGAGGCAGAGGCCATGGAGGGGTGCTGCTTACTGGCCTGCTCCCCATAGCTTGCTCAGCCTGCTTTCATATAGGACCTATATGAACCCAGGGCCACTAGCCCAGGGGTGGCCCCACCCACAATGGGCTGGACCCTTCTCCATCAATCACTAATTAAGAAAATGCCCAACAGGCCTGCCACAGCACGATCTGTGGAGACACTCTCTCAGTGGAGGTTTCCTCCTCTCAGATGAATATAGTTTTTGTCAAGGTGACAGAAATCTTGGCAGCACAGCGCCCAACTTTCCTCTCCCAAGAGGAAGCACACTGCAGCTGACCTCTGGTGGAACCCTAGACTGGCACACTTACTTTACAGGCAGGCTAAAGCTGGAGGAGGGACCCCACTCGGGCAGTGGTGAGTCCACTAGAACTCCAGAGCTAAGCTGATGTTCAGCTAGAAAAACCAAGATGGCAGGGCTCTTCTAGAGGTGCTCTGGGGAAGAACTGGCTATGGGGTTGGGACATGCAGACAGGCGTCCCCCAACACCCACACACTCCAGTCCAGCCCCACAGAGGTCTCCCATCTTAGCCACAGCTTCTTCCCTGTCCTCACTTCTCTGTGCTTGCCCGGCCTCATCATGGCATCCCCCCGCCCAGAGGTCAGGAACCACCACCTCTCTAGCCCATAGCAGTAGCCCACATCATGCACTCTGGTGCTGCAAGGCCTCTGGGGGCCTCTCTCCCCCGCCACTTCCTCGGCACTCGGACAGACACTCTGGAAAGTGTTTGAAGGTCCACCCAGCTGGACGGCCTTAGGGCCCCTCCCTGGGAAGAACCTCTTTCACATGGGCAGTGGGCTGAGCTCCTGAGTGCCCCAGCCCAGATCTCTCTTCTCAGTACCTCCTCACAGGGGATCTACTGTGATCAGCTTCCTAAGACGCCTCCCCGTTCAGGAGGAGGTTCCTGGCCAGGGTTCTTCTGTTTTACACCAATCCCTCTCGGCTTTCCCTTTCTCCACAGATAGAGTAAAATCCAAGATGCAGAAGGTCTCTCGAAGCTAGTGCTCTGTTCCTGCAGCAGGAGAAGATAGCCGGTGACTGATTCACGGCATCAGAATCACATGGAGCAGGAAAGAAGCAGCCAGACAATGTCGTGAGTACTTTACAATTGTATGTGCCCTTTCACCCATTTTCCGATGGAGGTTAAAAAAAAAAAAAAGTCAAATAACATGTCGTCAGCGGTTCATGCCACTAACCTCAGCACTTGGGAGGAGGGAGAAGGAAGACTTTTCCGTAAGTTCGAGACCAGCCTGAATTAGTGGGAGACCCTGTCCTAAAAAACAAGAGGGCCAGGTGTGGTGACACACGCCTTTAACTCCGGCACTTGGGAGGCAGAGGCAGGTAGATGCCTGTGTGTTTGAGGCCAGCCTGGTCTACACAAAGAGTTCTGGGATAGCCAGAGCTACACAATGCGACCCTTTCTGGCAAACAACACAAGTTTGATCCCCATGAGCCACATGGTGGAAGGAGAGAATCACCTCCTGCAAGTTGTTATCTGACCCCCACACGTACCACAGCACATGCGCACACCTGTACCTATGCATACATATGCAAATAATTTTAAAATGTAGTTAAAGCAAAACAGAATGCTGGCAAGATGGCCCAGTGGGTAAATATGCTTGCAGGCCAAACATTGTAACTTGAACTCCATCCCCAGAACCCACATAAAGGTGGAGGGAGAGAACCAACAATCTGGCTATGACACACATGCCCCCCAACACATCTTACTTACACACACACACACACACACACACACACACCACTAAACATGCCAAACAAATAACAGAGCGAGAGAATGTGAATGAATAGAGAAAAATCAATGAAAGTACCATATCCAGATAGGATTGTCCCCGTGGCTCACACACTGACGGACACAGGAGGAGAAAAATTAGCAAATTATCTTGGAGGAACGGTGTGGCCTCCCAGGCAGCAGAGAACTGCATGAGGGCCAGCAGGCTGGGGCTCCCTGGCTGGATGGGTGGACTCCCTTGGCTGGGTGTGAATCTCTGGTGTCCCAGAGAAGGGGACTCCAGGCCTCTGCAAGCCACAAGCCACAAACTCCATGCCCCTTCCTGTCCCAGAGACCTGTGACTGGAAACTGTGTGGTGGCGGCAGCCCCTGTGTGTCCACCTCTCAGAAGAGACTGCAGATCGCCACAGATAAGGGTGTGTGTTCTATTGGGGGCAGCGGGAGGTGCGTCCTTTGAACTTCGGAGGAAAGAGCTGATGAGTGCTTGGGAACTGGGCCTGGGAAGTTGTATGCTGAAGATCTAGAAGGTTCCAGTAAACACTCGCAGTGACCCCCAGAGCCTGGGAAGGAATTGATCACACGCCCTCACGCCTCCAGGTTAGACAGGCAACGTGGCTTCCTCTAGGAAATTCCCTTTAGTCTCACACTGGGCAAGATGGATCTGTGTGTGTGGTTGGGGGTGGGGCGTGGGGGGGGTAGCTAAAGCTGGGCAGGGAACACCTGGCTTCAGCAAGGAAACATCTGGCAGGTGCCCTGGGAAGGGAAAGAGTGGAGCCTCAGCCTTGCAGAGAAGCCACAACTAATTTTACCCCAGACCCCCAGCCACAAGGACAGCCTCCTCCACCAGGGCCCCTCCTGGATTGCCTCCCCACAGTGTAACTCAACTCCTTTCCCTATGGGCATAGCTGGGTGCCTTCTATCCCCTCATTCTTTTCTTCTACCTCTTGGGGCTGTTGTGGATGTTAAAACAGGCCTGAAAACAAATGCTGCCCCACAGCTATTCCTCACTGACAGCTCGACCACATCTGGAATGAACTACAATCCAGAAATGGAGAGCACACCTGTGAGATATTTTTTGCTTGGCTTGAAATAGGTGGAGCCACTACTTCCAGTCCTGACCTTTGAGGTAGGAAGACACATTCATTTCCAGATCTTGAGGAAAGGCACACCTTTAATCTGGGCCACACCTTCTGCTGGAAGCCCGTATGAGGACATGGAAGAAGGGAGCTTCTGTTCTTGGCCTGCTTGCCCTCACCTTGCTAGCACATCCATTCCTTCACTGACATTGGAGCCTTCTTTGGGATTCCAGCATATACAGAAGAACAGATGAGACACCAGCCTTGTGGACTGAGCAACTCCTGGATTCTTGGACTTTCCATTCACAGCTAGCCATTGTTGGATTAGTTGGCCTGCAGCCTGAAGTCAGTCCAATAAATCCCCTTTATATAGAGAGACTCACTCTATAAGTTCTGCGACTCTAGAGAGCCCTGACTAACGCACTGCCCACTGTTGACAACATCAACATCAACATCCAGTTCCCACAATTTATGCTGCACAACCCTGGTGCTCCCTTGCACCCTCTAGAGGCATCTATCTCTGGGGTCCTGAAGGCTGCCAAGCTCCATATGGAAGGAGGTTTTAAAGATTGGAAGTGACCATCATCCTCCGACCAATGAACCCAGGCTAAGAAGTCTACAGAGAACTCATTGGTCACAGCAGTCACTCTCTGTGCCCTCCTTGAGGGCTTCTCAGATGGCCGACTCCTTCTGCAACCTTCAAACCGTCATGGTGGTTGCCAGTGCCTCAGAGTCCAACACCGGGTCACCTACGGTCAGCTCATCCCTGTCCAAGGTACCAAGGGCCTACTGTAGCCCCAGCAGATGCTGACCTCTTCTTCCCTGTGGAGGTGACAGTCTGGTGGAGAGAATAGACTTAGCAAAATGATGACGTGTTCCATAGAGCACATCAGTGCTGAGGAGGAAAACACCAGGAAATGGAAGATCTATTGGCGTGTCGTTTGGAACATGGGTCAGGGCAGGACTCACAGAGGAGACCCCTAGAGCCAAGAGGTTGCAAGAGACAATGAAAGAAATGTAGGCTAGAGGGAAGGGCAAGAATGTGTTGTGAGGTCTCTAGCCCTAGTAATTGAAGTGCTTGAGTGGGGGGTATAATTCAGTTGGTGGAGTGTTTGTTTAGCATGCACAAGGCCCTGGGCTCCACCCTGGTGCCACAACATCACATAGTGGTGCATGCCTGTAGTCCCAGTACTAGGAGGTACAGACCAGAAGTTCAAAGCATGAGCTGTAGAGATGGCTTGCGGTTAAGAGTACATGCTGCTCTTGCAGAGGATCTGTGTTCAGTTCCCAGCACCCACTTAAGACAGCTTACAACCTCCTAGAACTCTAGCTCCATGGGATCTAACGCCTCTTCTGGCCTCTGTGGACACTCGTATCCAGTGCACATACTCACACACAGTCACACCCATACACCTAAGGAAAAAAATAATCTCAGGTGCTCAAAGTAATCCTTGACTACATAAGGGGTCTGAGGGCAGCTTGGGATACATGAGATGCTTTCTCAAAAGACAAACAAGACAAAAAATGTGTTTGATAACTATTGTATGAGCAGCTGAAAATTCCAGGAATGGGCTTCAGGGCAACCTGCTCTGCGCTCCAGTGATGGCCACAGGGTTGTCACCTCCCCGCTGTTGGCTTCTCTCTGCTGTATTTTCTTCCTGGGCTTCTAGATAAGGGGTTACTTCAAAACCTGTGCAAAGAGCAAGAATTTTTCTCAGTATCCCCAGAGAATGCCCCCCAGCACAGCTCATGGGTTGAGTGGGGGCCCCATCTCTATCTCTGAATAGTGACTCCCAACCAGTCTCTGAAGCCAGTGGATGAATGTGGGAGTGGCCAGGTTGGGCATGCGTGGTTGGAGGGAATGCAGAGGATGCTGGGAAGGCAGAGAACCAATACAGAATGATCACAGAAGTTTTAAAAAGAAAAGAAGGAAGGAAGGAAGGAAGGAAGGAAGGAAGGAAGGAAGGAAGGAAGGAAGGAAGGAAGGAAGGAAGGAGAAAGAAGAAGGAAGGAGAAAGAAAAAAGAAAGAAAAGGAAGAAAGAAAAGGAAGGAAGGAAGGAAGGAAGAAAGAAAGAAAGAAAGAAAGAAAGAAAGAAAGAAAGAAAGAAAGAAAAGAAAAGAAAAGAACGAACGTCAGGTTGGGGATTTAGCTCAGTGGTAGCGTGCTTGCCTAGCAAGCGCAAGGCCCAGGGTTCGAGCCTCAGCTCAAAAAAAAAGTCTTTTATATTGAGTAGGCCTAGGTGAGGGTTCATGAGACAGGAGAGCCCCACAAAGGATGTTAGCCCATGTTCTAGAGAGAAACAGGCCAAGAGTAAACAGATGTGTGACTTTCCTAGGACATGGTGGTAAACACAGAGAGAACAGAGTCCACCACTGGGCCAGACTCTAAAACCCCATGTCATCTGTTGGCTCACCCAGATAGGGACAAGGGCCTGGATTCCACCAAGCATGGGGAGGGGCAGAAATAAGGTGAAGGGGACCCTTTGGTAAAGGTAAAAATGAAGTAGACAGCTGTGGGCTGGCTCCCATAGGCCCCCGGGCAAGACATGCTCACCTACAGAAGGCAAAGCCCGGAAAAGGGACAGGAGATCTGGGTGGGGGTGGGCTCCAGCTCAGACTTGGGAACCCAGAGGCTGGAATGAACCAGGGTGAGGGGGCCCATGACCAGATTGGTACATCTCACCCGAGCTCAAAAGGGTCCCAGACCCTACTTTCTATAGTGTCTGCAGCCCAGCACAGTGCCTGGCGTACAGCAGGTGCTCAATTATTTCCTCTATTGTCAGAATGAGGAAGCTGAGGCTCAGAGTAGGCCTAGACAGGACCGGTACCAGAATCCAACTGGACCCAGAACTGTGAGGTCTCAGACAGGCAGTCCCTGGGAGGCTGGCCACACTACAGCTGTCCCTGCTCTCTTTGGTCTTGTGATGTCCGACCTCACAGGCACAGTCCGACAGCAGAGACATAGGATAAATGGGTCGGCTCTCGTGGACTATTCCCTACCCCCTCTCCAGTGGAGAGTGAACCCCACCTCCTCTCCAAGTTCACTCACTCCCCAACCAGATTTCCTTTCCTCCACACCCCGTTCTAAATTTCCTATCTTCCCCTCCCCTCATTGCTCCCCCCCTCTCTCAGTCTCCCACTTCCGCCCTGCACCTCATGGCCCTGGAAGATCAGCAAGGCAGGAGTATGCAGAATGTCCTAAGGAATGGGACTCAGCTTTCTGGTCTCCTGGGTTGGGATCTTGACAGGGGCACGCTCTGTCTAATACATCAGGCTGTGTGTGACTTCAGCATGGCCGCCACTGGGGCAGTTTTGAACTTACTGGCCAGGTTAAGCAAAAGCGCATCTCTGAAGATGTTTTTCGAGACAGAGTTTTTCTGTGTTGTTTTGGTGCCTGTCCTAGATCTCGCTATGTAGACCAGGCTGGCCTCGAACTCACAGAGATCTGCCTGGTTCTGCCTCCCAAGTGCTGGGATTAAAGGCGTGCGCCACTGCCGCCCAGGCTGACTTTTCTACTTGGCAAAGAGCTGCATAGCGTCCTCTGTGGCCACTTTGTGTTCAGTCCCCACATGGACAAGGACACAAGCCCTACCCTAGGCCCTGACTGGACTACCGCTGGGCCCCTCCACCACTCTTCCCCACCTCTTTGGAGATGTTGGCTAAGGACTCCCATTTCTATCCTTGCATGAAGTATTAGGGGCCTCCCAGTCTCATTGGTTGCCCCCAAGAGCTACAAGCACACTGATGACAACAGATCTCAACCAGGGTCTTCCCTGCCACTGCCCAGCCCACCAATCCCCTGCACACACACCCCTGTTCCCTACAGTAACCCAGCCTAACCTTACACGCTCTGGGGACTGGTGTAGCAGAGAAAGGCCTCTTGCCCATGGACCACATCCATCTGGCATGCATGCAGTTTTTCCATCTTCTCTAGCCAGTGTATCCCTGGCCTCCCTAAAGCCCCAAGACCTCGCTGACACATTCTACTCCAGAGCTGCTTCTAGCCATGCCACCAGGCTTGGAGCCTCCAGTGATCTCTCTCCCATGGATTTTAAGGAGGGGTTGTCCCATCTTGATTACGATCTTGTACTCTGGCTACATCTCGTTCCTCTGACTCAAATCTTGTCCCTGTCCTCAACTGTCCCACTGCATCCTAGTGGGGCTGATGTGTCTGACTAGAACTTCCAGCATGGGGAGTTACTCCATTGCCCACTTACACCCATTTCCCCACTGGTGCCTCCCCTAGGTACTATGGACATTAGGAAGTCGGGGCTCTTGTGGTGGTTGGAATGAGAACGGTCCCCACGGGCTCAAAGATTTGAGTATTGGTTACCAAGGAATAACACTACCCAAAAGGATTAGGAGTGTGGTCTTGTTGAAGGAAGTACGTCACTGAGGGTGGGCTTTGAGGCTTCAAAAAGCCCATTCCAAGCCCAGAGTCTCTTCCTTTTGCCTGTGGATTCAGACATAGAACTCTTAGGTACTTCTCCAGCACCATGTCTGCCTGTCTGCCTGTCTGCCTACCACTATACTTCCAGCCGTGAGAATAGTGCATTAAGCTGGGTGGTGGTGGCGCACGCCTGTAATCCCAGCACTCGGGAAGCAGAGGCAGGTGGATCTCTGTGAGTTTGAGGCCAGCCTGGTCTACAAACCCTGTCTCAAAAAACCAAAAAAGTGCATTAAACCTCTGAAACTGTAAGCAAGCTCCCAATTAAATGCTTTCTTTTATAAGAGTTGCTGCCAGATGGCAGTGGCACACACCTTTAATCCCAGCACTCAGGAGGCAGAGCCAGGCAGATCTCTGAGAGTTCAAGGCCAACCTGGTCTAGAGAGCGAGATGTAGAACAGACACCAAAACTACACGGAGAAACCCTGTCTCAAAAAAAAAAAAAAAAAAAGAGTTGCTGTGGTCATTGTGGTCATAGTGTCTCTTCACAGCAATGGAACACTGGCCAAGCCAGCCCTGCAGAGTGGTGTAGAACAGAGCAAGAAAGAGTTTGCAGAGAGTCAACAGATACACCCCAGCGGGACTTCACCCAATCCCAGCTGGGAACTGAAGAGACTCTCCAAACACTAACAGACCCTTCCTGAGCAGAGAAACCTGAGCACTTGCTGTTTTACAGAATAACCAAGCTGGTTCACCATATCTGGCTAGCTAAGCTGCAGGAAGGTTCCATGGGACCCTTGGGAGGCCAAGAGTCTTCCAGAGGACAGAAGACGAACAGACAAAAAATCTGGGACCTGCCACATTGACGCAATTGCTTTGGCTGCCCGTTAAGGGGCACCTCCACTAGAAAAGGGTCCAGTGCTTGGCAGGCATCTCATTTGGAAGGCCATTTAGACCACATTTGGGTTCAGTTCTCCAACTTCCTTGCCTGGATACCAACTAGACTACCAAGGGGAACCTCTGCAGCAGATTCAAGCTGGGATGTAGCCTGGGATACAGGCTGGATGCAGGCCGGGATACAGGCCGGGATGCAAGCTGGGATACAGCCTGGGATACAAGTCGGGATACAGGCCGGGATGCAAGCTGGGATACAGCCTGGGATACAGCCTGGGATGCAAGCTAGGATGCAAGCTGGGAGGCAGGCAGGGAGGCAGGCTGGGATGCAGGCTGGGATGCAGGCTGGGATGCAAGCTGGGATGCAAGCTGGGAGGCAGGCTTGGAGGCAGGCTTGGATGTAGACTTGGAGGCAGGCTGGGATACAGCCTGGGATACAGGCTGGGATGCAGAGTGGAAGGTAGGCTGGGATGCAGATTGGGAGGCAAAGTGGGATGCAGGCTGGGTGGCAGATTGGGAGGCAGGCTCAGATGCAGGCTGGGAGGCAGGCTGGGAGGCAGGCTGGGAGGCAGAGTGGGAGGCAGGCTACTGGCACTTGAGTCATCTCAGTCAGCAGACCTAGGCATCCTGGAAGGACTAATGGAGGAAAGAGGTACAGGGACCCTCCAGAAGGCCTCAGGGAAACAACTACAGCATATCCTAGAGGTAGAGGAGGCCAGCTTGTCTTCTGCTGACACTTCTCCATCAGAAATCAGCTCCTGGCTTGTGAGTGAGTCTTAGTAGAGACATTAAACCAGACCAGGGGCACCCAAAACTGGTAATTCCTATCCAATAAGTCATAAGAGAGTCCGTGGTGGCTAGTTTGTGTCCACTTGACACAAGCTAGAGTCATCTGAAAGGAGGAACCTCAACTGAGAAAATGCCCCATAAGATCCAGCTGTAAGGCATTTTCTTAGTTAGTGACTGGTGGTGGGGCCCCAGCCCACTGTGGGTGGTGCATTCCCTGGGCTAGTGGTCCTGGGTTCTATAAGAAAGCAGGCTGATCAAGCCAGGGGAAGCAAGCCAGTAAGTAGCACCTCTCCATGTCCTCTGCAGCAGTTCCTAACCCCAGGTTCCTGCCCTGTGTGAGTTCCAGCCCTCACTGCTTTGGATGTTATATGGAACTGTGAGCAAAATAAACCCTTTCCTCGCCAAGTTGCTTTTGGTCATGATGTTTTATCACAGCAATAGTCACCCTAACTAAGACAGAGTCCATTAACTGCTGATGACATTTCAGTTAATAATGGATTGTTGTATATGACAGCAGTCCCATAAAGTTGTATCATTTAGAGGCTGGGAGTGTACCTCAGTGGTAGATCACTTGCCTAGAATGCATAAGTTTGGCTTCAATTCCCCAGCACCACGTAAAACATATAAATCTCTTCCCACCTAGAAAAGTCATATCCAACTTAGTTTGGGTCAGTGCATTCTATGCTATTCAAACAGCAGTGGTGTTACCTGACACATTTCTCAGACTGTATTCTCATCATTAAGTCATATATATACATGACTATATATAAGAACAGGTAGGGCTGGAGAGATGACTCAGCGGTTAAGAGCACTGACTGCTCTTCCAGAGGTCCTGAGTTCAATTCCCAGCAACCACATGGTGGCTCACAACCATCTGTAATGAGATCTGGTGCCCTCTTCTGGCCTGCAGGCATACATGCAGACAGAACATTGTATACATAATATAAATAAATAAATAAATAAATAAATAAATAAATAAATAAATAAATAAATAAATCTTTTTTTAAAAAAAAGAACAGGCAGATGGACCCCAGGGGCAAGCTATCCAGTGAAGCAGGGAAGTTCAGACTCCCCAACTGTGTGCCTCTAATGTTGGGGACTGGGCGGATAAGTGCTCTGGGTTACAAATGAATCTAGGAGACACGCAGGCCCCACCTAGATGCAGGAGCAGTGATGTCACTGGCTCACTCGGGAAACCCTTGAGTGACAGTGAAGAAGAGACATCTTGGTGAGGCTGTCCAGGTGCAGATCTATACCAGAGTCTTAGCCTCTGAACTACCGACACTTTGAGCTGAGTAAGTCCTTGGTGGATATATGGGCTCTCCTGTGTATTGTAATCTACCCATTAGATGCCAGAACACACACACACACACACACACACACACACACACACACACGCACGCACGCACGCACGCACGCACGCACCATGATAACCAGAAATATCTCCAGACATTGCCCAGTGCCCCAGATTGAGAAGCCCCACTCCATATTAATTTATGGACAGTGGCCCCTGAGCTACCGAGCTACCAAGCAGACAAGGGACTCGGAGAGGACAGAGGAAGGGGGCACTGTGGTTATTAAGATTTGTGGCCGGTATGATGGTTAATCTTCATTGTCTGTGTGGGTTTGGATGAGAATGTCCTCTACAGGCTCATGTTCTTGAACACTTGGTCCCCAGTAGGTGGCACTATCTGGGAAGCCTTAGGAGGTGTGGCCTTGGTAGAGGAAGTTTGTCACTGGAGGCTGGCTTTGAGAGTGTAAAGACTTGCGCCATTTCCAATTTATTCTCTCTGTGTCATGCTTGTGGCTCAAGAGGTGAGCTCTCAGCTTCCTGTTCCTGTCACCACGCTTCTCCTCCATGACAGACGCTTAGCCCTCTGGAACAGTAAGCTAAAACAAACCGTCCTTACCTAAATTACCTTGGCCATGGTGTTTGTGCCATACTTGCCCCTGGTACCATGCTATCCCCACCATTAAGGACTCTCCCTCCGGAACTGTAGGCCAAAACAAACCCTTGCTTCTGTAAATTGCCTTGGTCGTGGTGTTTTATGGCAGCACGAAAAGTAACTAACACAGTTAGCCTGACTGGATTTAGAATCCCCTAGGAGACTGCTAGCAGACACTTCTGGGAGGGTATTTCCAGAGAGAATTAATTGAGGAGGAAAGACCCGCCCTTGTGGTGGGTGATGCCCTCCAATGGGCAAGAGGATAAATAGGAGAAAGAGGGAGGACAGAGAAAGCCAGCTGAGTGCCCGCACTCTCTTCCTCTCTTTGCTTCCTTATTAGCCATGAGGTGACTAGCTCTCCTCCTGCACAGGAACCACTGACCCTATTCCAACCAAGCACATGGGACCAAACAACTGGTGACGGACCCTTCTAAAACTATGGGTAAAATACCATGTCGCTCCTTTACCTGGTTCTCTCGGGGTATTAATGACCACAGTGACTCAGGAGGAAGAAGCAAGATCAGGCTACACGACCTCCCAGTTTGGAGGAGTTGAGATGGCTCAGCCCCTAACAGTGGTTCCTGCTCTTGTAGGGGATCCAAGTTCCGTTTCCCAGCACCCATGCTGGGCAGCTGACAATGACCCACAACTCCAGCTCCAGAGGATCCAATGCCTCTAGTCTCACAGGGCACCCAAACTCACATGCACTTCCCCCTCCACACACATAAAATTACAAAATAAATCATTCAAAATACATACATGAAACCTCATTGCTTGCCCCCAGTGACCCACACCTTCCACTATGGCATCGCCTCTTAAAGGCACCACAATCTTCCAAAACGGCACTGTCACCCGCCCTGGTCCTCCATACTCTATTACAAGCATCCAGAGGCCCAGTCAACAGAGGTGGGTGACAGGAAACATTTTTGCAGAATACACCTCACTGCCCTAACTCCAATTGCCTCTCCATGACTAGATCAAGACTTTCCTTGCATTGTGACTCCTTGCATTGCTGCTGTGAGCAAAAGGACTGTCAATCTTTTTTTGTTTGTTTGTTTCCTCTGTGAGGTTTTGGTACCTGTCCTGGAGCTCGCTCTATAGCCCGGGCTGGCCTTGAACTCACAGAGATCCACCTGGCTCTACCTCCTGAGTGCTGGGATTAAAGGCGTGCGCCATCCCTGCTCAGCAGGCTGTTAATCCTAACAGCCAGCTGAACTACACTCTGCTAGTACAAGCCATCCTAAATGCCCCACTGGTGTCTGGAGACAACTAACTGTGCAGATCATCACAGTGGTTGCCTATTGCTGAGGACCCAGCCCTAGACAGAGCTGTTTGGAATGGTTTGTACCAAACTTTCTGCAATCACAGCCTCAGTGAGCCAGTCCCACTTTGGCCAACCAGGGAGCCCTTCCCCTGGTCAGGGGATGGCTATGGCCTCTGGCAAACCTGTGATTGATCCAGAACCTGGGAAACAAACTGCTGTGATTGGTCTCAACAGCCCTTCTAGGTTATTTAAGCAGGCTGCTTTGCTCACTCAGAGTGGATTTCTGTACTGTCCGTGTGCGGTATGC
The DNA here is from genome assembly GCF_903995425.1 of Onychomys torridus. Lineage (NCBI taxonomy): Eukaryota > Metazoa > Chordata > Mammalia > Rodentia > Cricetidae > Onychomys > Onychomys torridus. Next base: position 31,542,880 of record NC_050460.1, on the reverse strand, counting down.
ATTTCCAAGATGGGGGCTCCGGTTTCAGAGCTCCAAGTACCTATAACTACTGGTCAGTAGTTGAAGAGATCTCAGAGCAGACCCAGTGCCTGGTGTCAGACCCACCTGATCCTCAAATAACCTTGCCTGTGACTGGTACCCACCACCGGTCCACAAAGAAGTGGCATTGTGGAAATTTTGGTGTACCATTCAACAGCTAAAGTAGCTGTCCACTGAGGCTTCAGGCCCATTTGCCAGCAGGCCTGTGGGTACAAGCCTGAGCCAACCTAGCGCTACAAGTATGGTGCTGCTGCCCGGGACCAGCCAAACGATCCAGGCTAAGAATCCCACCAACCCACCAGGATCCTGCCCCTAGTGGAAAAGGAGACCTGTGCTTCATGATGTCCGCCATCTCCAGCATCCAGTTCTGAATGGCCCCCCTGCATCCTCAACTCCCAAAGGCTTCCCCAACAGAGCCAGGTAACCCCTCCCACCCCAAGCCATCCTGTGGCAGCACCAGCAACAGGGAGCAGATGAAGACTTCCCCAGTGGCACAGCAGGAAGACGGGACTCGGAAGTAAATGTGACGCCGCTGTAAAGTCTTTAGGCTCCAGGGTCTCGAACCCCAGGCTGAGAACCATAGCTCTGGCAGCAGCCAAGAGCCAACACCTGAGGCCTGCGTGAGACCGCACCGCTAGTGGGCGCCACCTGCCACTGCTCCCACCCACCTACACTAGAGACCAGCGTTGGAAGAGCTTCCTGCCTACCCTCGATTTCTGTCCGACAGTGGCCTGGTGACGGATTGCTGGCTCCTCCACCGGCTTAGACGCAGGAGTTACACTTCAGGGATTTCTGCTTTCCTGTGAATTTTCTGAGGTGTTTCTCCTGAGACTTTTGCCACCAGGCCTTCCCGTTCATTATGAAAATATTGTACGTCATGTTGGCTGGAGGATACCTAAAACGAAGAAAAAAAACCCACACCGCTTACTAAACACCCAGGAAGCCCCACTGCCTGCCCATTGGATGGAGAGGGAGTTTCTGAGGGGTCTGAATTCTGTTTCCTCCGGGAAGGTCTGTCCTGAATGACATTCCCTCTGACCCAGGACCACACGTCGCCTCTGAGAAACTCCATCCACACCCCCAGCTCATCTGTTTGGGATGGAGCCAACCATCCTAATAAGTTTTTGTTTTGTTTTGTTTAGAGAAAATGGCTGGTTCCAAGGATGGGCCCTCCTCAGGGTTCTGAAGTGGGCCAAGATTATTTTCAGTAGTCCTTAAATCTGAGCCCCCATTTTGCTTCAGGAGCCCCATCCCATGCCTGTCTCAGAAGAGTTAAGCAGGATGTGAAGTGGTTGTCAGCTAGGCTGGTTAGACTTTCCATCTAGAAGGCCTTGGCATTTAGAAAAGGTAGTGACACCATCTCATGGGGGAAATCTACCGACTATACTTCAGACCCAAAGGAAAGGGACAAGATGAGTGTCGGAGCCGGAGGTGGCCTGTGGGGAGCTGCTGTTCCTCAGCCATTAGGAATGTGTGGATCCAAGCGTGAAGGGGAGGGCTCCTAATTCTGAAAGTGACCGTGCACACATGCTCTTTCAAGTTACGTGTTTCTGGTGGTGTCTGCCAAGGTTCCGTCTGTGTCTGAACCCTTTCTACCCTTGCCCCTTAAGGCGTCTGCCATATCAGGCAGCAACCCATCACTCACAGGACCATGAGGGGTTCTAGGAAGTGGCTACTTAGCAGCCAGCAGAACCACACTTCCGTAGTCTAAGCCACACAGTGGTGTGAACAGACTGAATTCAGCTTTGTTCTCTTCCCTACCATCTCATCCCTTCACACCTTCTTACGGCCATGCTTTAACTGTTCTGCACCTAGACCCCTAGTTCCCATAGCCAGGCATGGTGATACACGCCTTTAGTCCCAGCACTCAGGAGGCAGAAGCAGGTGGGTCCCTGAGTTCAAGACCAGCCTGGTCTACAAAGCTGGTCTACAAATTCCAGGGCAGCCAGAACCTACAAAGTGAGTTCCAGGACAGCCAAGGCTACACAGAGGAAACCCTGGTTTTTTGGGGGGAGGGGAAAATAGAGCCCTAGTTTCCAATCTTCTAACTAGAGATTCCTCTACTCCTTCAGTTTCCTCTCAGTGTGGTGTAGGCCTGGCTGACCTGCATGGCCTTGACAGGCAAGCATAGCCCAAGTCAGGGACTCCAGATCCTCAGTGTGCCTCAGAATCTCCAGGTAGTGCCTGAAACCCATCACCTGGGAACTTTTATGGAGCATGTTGGGAGATGCTGAGGCACAACAGGAAAGCCATCCCTGCCTTCCTCCCACATCTGGGATCTGCGAGAAGCAGCTGTGCTTCAAACTCTGAGTTGTTTGTTTGTTTGTTTGTTTGTTTTTAAAACACCTTTACTAGCTGGGCGGTGATGCATGCCTTTAATCCCAGCACTCAGGAGCCAGAGCCAGGCAGATCTCTGTGAGTTCAAGGCCAGCCTGGTCTACAGAGTGAGCTCCAGGACAGGCACCAAAACTACACAGAGAAACCCTGTCTCAAAACAAAAAAACAAAAACAAACAAACAAACAAACAAAAAAACCACCTTTATTTTATCTCACATGTGTGGGTGTTTTGCCAGCATGTACCACATGCATACAGGGGTCTGGGAGGCCAGAAGAACAAATTGGATCCCTTGGAACTGGAGCTGCAGATGGCTATGAGCCACCCTGTGCTGGGAATAGAATCTGAACCATCACATTCTCCACCATCACCACATCACCACCCTTCCCGAGTTCTTCAAAGGAAGATGGAGGCCGAGAGCCACTCACCTTGGCTGTTTCCGCCTTATATATGTGACCAGGACAAGCACCACAAACACAGTGACCAGGAGGATTGCAGCCACAGCAATGGAGGCAGTGATGATGTTCTTCTGCAGGAAACTCAGCAGCTGTCTGCAAGGCAGACCCTCACTGTGAGCATCTAAACGGAAGACACAAGGAGGGCAGCTCGCACCCACCCCTGCCAGGTGACCCACAACCAGGCTCCCCGAACAAGGACAGCCCGGTGGCCTTGCTCAGAGCTGAAGTAAATACACTAACGCATCAGCCATGTTCTCCAGAAGTCCAGCTCCCCGGGGGAGGAGGCGGCCGGCCTTGTCACCAGTGACAAGTTGAGATGCTGAGCAAACAGCATCACATCCCTGGAGAAGGCTCAATAAACCAGAGTGTGTTGGAAGCAAGAAGACCAGAGGTGAGGTCCATAGGGAGGCAGGGCATGGGGGTAGTGATGTCCATGGAGGCAGGAACGTCCTACTTCAAAGGCTTTGAGAATAATGGAGGTGGGGCTGAGGGTGTGGTTCAATGGTGGCCCCCATGTTTCACATGCAGGAGGCCCTGGGTTAAATCTCCAGCGTGAGGATTGTAGTTTGAGAGATTCGTGACTGTCATCCTGCAGGAGACGATGCTACCAGAGATGACCCTGGCTTCCGGCAGCCCTCAGGGGACTTTGAGAAATCATGAGGGTGCCTTGGGAATGCCACTGAGCATGGGTTTGAAGTACAGAAACTCATGGTTCGATCTCAAAGGAAGGAGCTTCCAGCTGACACTGGGGGACTTGGGAGCAGCTGTGATTTCATCTGTAATCTAGCCAAAGGAAGAGGAGGAACTGAGGGGTGAGGGAAAGAATGAGGAATGAGCCAGGTCCTGAGTTCAAATCCCAGCAACCACATGGTGGTTCACAACCATCTATAATGAGATCTGGTGCCCTCTTCTGTATACATAATCAAATCTAAGAAAAAAAAAAGAGCATCAGGTAACACTCTGTGAGGGGTCTGCTAGAACAATTCATCACTAGGAAGTTTAATATTAACATTTTATGTCATGTGTGCATGTATATGTGCATGCATATGTAATATGTGCACACACAGGCCATGCATACATGCGGCCAACTTATGGGAGTCAGTTCTCTCTTTCTACCGTGTGGGTGTAGAGGGCTGGACCCCAGCTGTCAGGCCTGGTGTTTAACTTCTGAAAGTGAGGACACAACAACAGGGTGTCATTTTGATAGAGTGGTCGTGTGGAGTGGGTATCCTGGGCTTGGTGCCAGCATGGGGTCAGTCTCTACCCACCCTCCACAAGCCTGAGCTCAGTTCACCCAATAAGAAGGAAGAAGCCAGAAACATAGGAGACTAGGTTAACCCTTGACATTGAACCCCTCTTGTATGTTAAATGGCCTCCGTGCCCAGCGGTGGCAGGGGTTCAGAAGAGGACACCATGTTCTAACGAACCCTAACGATTTAGAAAAAAACATGAAAATCCTCTTGAAAATGTGGTCAAATTTTAAAAATTCATTTAATTCATAACGTGTTAGACCCATATGCATTACCTGTTTTTTGTGTTTTGTTTTGTTTTGTTTTTTAAACTGTCTCACCATGTAGCCCAGGCTAGCCTCAAACTCACAATCCTCCTGCCTCAGCCTGCTGAGTGTTGGGATTACAGGTATGTGATGCTGCCCTAGCTTACCACAAACTTCTGCAGGTTAACTAAAGGTACATTGACTCTATTCAGCTAAAATACCATGAAATCAAAGGAGATGTTCTAGAACCTTCCATATTCGACACGCTTACTTAGGCCATGCTTTAAGAAGGATTTACCTCGAATAACTAATCTTTGGAGTGTTTCTTTGGCAGCAGTAGTTAATTGATGGCTTACATCCCTGTTGAATAGAGACGGTTCCTTATTCATCTTCTCAGCAACATGAGCTACAAAAGACAAAACAGAGAAGTCTAGATCCTGAATGTCCCCCAAAGTCTATGTATTGAAGTCTGGGTCTGCAGGTGGCACTCTGAGAAAGCACTGGAACCTTTAGGCTTTTAGCTCACTGGGGCTGTGCCCTCAGAGATGATTCTAGGATCCTAACTACCGTCTCTCTTCTCCTCTCTCCCCTTCTCCCTTCTCTGTCTCTGTCTCTCTCACTTCTTGGACATGGAATGAGCAGATTTGCTCTCTCACACAAGTTTCCCAAACAACATGGGCAGCCATGGAGTAGTGTTTCTAAAGGTATGAGCCAACATCTTATTAAGCTGATCATCTCAGGTATTTCGTTAGAGAGACAGGAAGCTCACATTAACAGTTTCACCTACTGTCATTGGCCTGAGCTTAATTCTGTTTCTATGATAAAGAAGCGTGTGTGTGTGTGTGTGTGTGTGTGTGTGTGTGTGTGTGTGTGTAGCATGTGCACACTTGGGTCAGAGGACAAGCCTTCACCTTTCACATTGTTTGAGACGGGGGCCTCTTGGTTGTCAGCCATGGTGTACACCAGGCTAGCTGGCCCTGAAACTTCCAGATTTTCCTGACCTCACTGTTGGGGAATATCATTTTTAAAGTGTGTTGCATTAAATAAAACTAACCTATGAGCAGGAGGCTGAGTCAGCAAGTACAGGAAGTGGTAAGGAGGAAACCATGCGTAGCAAGGGTTTTTAAGTGGGGGCTGAGAGAAGGACCCAGGGGGTTTTTGGAAGATGCCAGCAAAGGGAGAAGGTGAGCTACTTGCTATTCAGCCTCTCTGAGTGAGCACCTAAACTGTTGAATCATAAGTTCCCTTAGTAGCTTGGAAAGAGTTGGTGCCTGAGGGAACAAAATCCCCTCAGGCTGCGGTCCTTGGTGCCAAAGCTGTTGCTTAAGGGGCAGCCACTGAAGATAATAATAATAATAGATAACACTCACCGGAGCCCTGGGATTACACATGCATGAGACCACATACAGCTTTATGTGAGTTCTGGGGATTCTAACCCGGTCCTTACATTGTGTGGCAAGTGCTTTATCCATTAAAGCATCACCCCAAACTTTTGGTTGCTTCTTCCAGAACCAAAGTAAGGGGGTGGGGTTAGGGAAGGGTTCTACGGCTTCTAAAGTATATCAGTGTCTTGGTTTTATTTATAACCTAACAAATTCACTCACTCACAGCTAAGGCAATGGTTCTCACGGGGAAAGCTTATCACAGACTGGTGGGCCACCCTTGTGAGTTTCTGACTCTATAGGTCTAAGTAGAACTGAGAATGTGCATGTCTCACAAATATTGCTACTGCCTGTGGGGAACCACACTTAGGGTGTCGAGCCTGGACTTGAGTCTCTGTGTCCATTTGTAAGAAATATAGATGCTGTGACTTGCCTGATAGATTGAAGAGCATGTGTGAAAGTCATGTGTAAACCACAAAGAACAACACAAAACAGGAAAATGAACCACACTGAGATATGTATCGGTGCCTCCAAACTGCATCACGGTTTTAGAAGAAAGAAGACAGGGTTGGGAATGAGAAATTCTTCCACTCTGCTCTGCCATTGGCAGTCTGTGACTCATTTGAAGAGCAGGGCTGGCAAAAACCCCGGCGAGCGTTTGGTCCAGAGAAACAGGAGGCCAAGAGAGTTGTCTTTGGCAGACATGGAAAGGTCCTGAGCTAGTGTAATAGATGATCTGAGCTGCTCCATGGAACAAGCTGGAACCCATGGGTAGGAGCCCTGAAGAGACCTGCATGGTCTGCGTGAGTTGGAAAGAAAAGCTACACAAAAGCAAATGGGCAGGGAGACAAACAGTGACTCCCACACCCCTCACAACTTCAAGCTAAGCTGGGCTCCAGCCCCGGATGAGGGAACCCTGAGACCTGGAGAGGAGGTGCAGGGTGAGCTTGCTGAACCTTTGGAGGAGTTCACAAAGGAAACAAAACTCATTGCCATGGGACAAAGGTTAGTAAGTGTGTGGTAAGAGATCCATGATATTTTCATTAATCTTAGAAAAGAGACATGTTCAGTGATTTTGCAAGTTGGCTTAGAAAAGTAAGGAAAGTTAATATACACAGCCATCATTTGGCTTTGAAAATGGTAACTCATTAAAGGGGTCAGCAACAGGAGACAGAACATGGCTAACGTGGGGTCCGTCATGAGGGCTGCGTTGTCTAATCTTTCAGAGGGCTGTATAAAGAGTATACTCTCGCGTAGGGAGACAGCTAGGTCAGTGAAGTGCTTGGCATAGAAGCCTGAGGACCTGAGTTTGGTCCCCAAGGACCTGTGTGAAAAAGATGGTGTATGTTTGTCATCCCCATGTTCTGGGGAGATGGAGAAGGTGGATCCCTGGGGCTTGCCAGCCATCCTACCTGCTGAGTTCCAGGTGGCTAGCGAAAGACTGAACTAAAAAAAAAAAAAACAGTGGGATGGTTCAGTGGATCAAGGTGTCTGCATCCAAGCCTGATGACCTTGGTTCAAACTCCAGGATCTTCATGATGAAGGGAAGAACAGACTCCTGAGAGTTTACCTCTGACCTCCACATGCATGCACAAATGTGTATGCATGTATGCAAATATGTACACACATATGAGCTCACACACACAAAGTAGACATCACACCTGAACACACACTTTCATTTCTCTATACCACAAAAGGGTCACACTGTCGACAGAAAAAGCACTACTATCCACATTTATCATCAATATGGCCAGGAGTTTTCATTTAATTGTCTTTGGAGAATATCAAGAGTTGTGGAGTTTTCTGGGTTTTTTTTTTCTTTTTTCTTTTTTTTAATGTTTGTGAGTGTCTAGCCTGCATGTATGTCTGTATCCACATATTACCTGGTACCTACAGAGGACAGAAAAGGGCATCAGATTCCCTGAAATTGGACTTAAACACAGTTATAAGCTTCTGTGTGTGTGCTGGAATCCAAGTCCTCTAGAAGAACAGCCAGTGTTCTTACCACTGAGCCATCCAGTCCCTCTAATCCACTAACTAGATTGATGTCTTCTTTGCTACTATGCAAACGTTCTAGGGAGAAAAAAAATCTACCAAGATGTCAGGTTAGGGCCTACCTTAAGGTTTGAGATGTGATATGAAGTTTGTTCCAGGGGAGCTGAGCCCAACAGAAACCTAGTCCCCTTTACCGTAACAGTAAGGAGCAAAAAGCAAACTCCTGTATTTAAAAATGATCTCATATCATGAATGCTTTAGAGGGGGAAACACTGTCTTCGTTGCTGTTCAGTGACAATTATTTTGAGTACATTGTTGACCCAAAGGTAGGATACCTGGAGACAGAGCTTCCCACCCCGAGGACAGTAGGGTGCCTGTCTAAAGATAGCACGTGGGGATTGTTGCTCTGGATGACGTCTGCAAAATAAAGCGCAAACTGTAGACATCACCGGTAGCTCCGCTGTCCTCGGTTTGTGGACCAGCACTGCCCCCTGCTGGATGCTGGACCTGCAGCGGGTTACTTAACCTTCACATCCCAGAGATGGAAAACCCATGCACAATAACATCGGACTGCTGTGAAGATGAAATGGGTAAATGCAGAAGAAAACTCCAACAGCTGACAGACAGTAGTGATCACTATTGTACCAGTCACCCCCTTATTCATTTATAAGGTAGTATAATTTCTATGCCACTAATGCCTCCATGGGACGAAGAGTCTAGTCTGCACTGAAGAGGGCGATCTGTCTTACCGTCATTTCAAAGTGTGGACTACAAGAATAATGACCAATAGGATTGGAGAGATGGTTCATAGCAGCTACCTGATATAGACATAAAAATACATATATCTCAAAAAACAAACCTACCACAGCCAATAGAAATTAAGGAATTCATTCTCAGTATGTAAATATATGTGTATGTATGTGTGTGTGTTTGGATAGAGAGGGAGATAGGTAGATTGATGATAGATAGATAGATAGATAGATAGATAGATAGATAGATAGATAGACAGACAGATACTCGCTTTCTTAGTCCCATAACCATTATCTTCATAGAGACACATTAGAAGCATCTCCCCCTAAGAGGGGCACAAAACAGAGTATAACTATATTCCCACTACTCATAAAGATTGTCTTGGAGAAATTAACAATGTAAGTAGATAGGACACATATGTGGATGAGAGACGCAGCAATTTGTAAAGAAGTAAAACTCTCTGCAGATGCTGTGGTATATATACACATATATATTGGAATCAAGGAAGGTCCTGTCTTAAGTTTGCTTCTCTGTTGCTGGGATAAACCTCATGATCAAGAACAGCTTGGAGAACCAAAGGGCTTAGGCGGCTCACAGGTCACAGTTCATCAAGGGAAGCCAAGGCAGGAACCCAGAGGCAGGAACTGAAGCAGAGATCCCAGAGGCACGCTGCTTACTGGCTTGCCTTTTTATACACCCCAGAACCACCTGCCCAGGGCTGACCACATCCATCAGTTAAAAATCAAGAAGACGCCCCTCCACCAGCCATGCCCATGAGCCAATCTGGTGGAGGCAATTCCTCAGTCAAAGTCCCCTCTTCCCAGGTGACTCAAGTTTATGTCAAGTTGACAAAACTCAGCCAGCACAGGAACTAAGGCTGTTAAATGATCATTCACAGACCAGTTTACTTTCCTACCAAAACCTTATCTCAGTAGTGTGCGGAATAATAGAGAAATCTCCACTTACAGCAACACAGAAAATAATTTAGCAAGGTTTGCATACAAACACATGTGTAGATATAGATATAGAAAATGATGAAAAAGCCAAAGACAAGCTTAACGTTTTGTCAAGATATCCCCCTTTCTAGCCTAGGGTGGCCCATCGGGTTTTTCCAATATGACTGAGAAAAGAACAAACGGGCTTTTAATGAAGTTAGACAGGCTGACAGCAAAGCTCAAATGGAAAAACTATCATTTAAAATGGCCAGAAAAATCCCTGGGGGTGGGGGAGCAGGTGGACAGAAACTGCGAAGGGGCTGGTCCTGCGGGACATCCAAACACAAACTGTTTCAGCCTCTCATGAAAACAGTGTGCTGATGTTGTACAAGGAGATGAACAGGAAACCCAGGCAGAGCCCCAAAGTGTGTGTGTGGCAAGGGGAGTTACTCCATGATAAAGGAGACATCTCAGACCACCATGGCCAAGATGGACTTCCTAATGGTGCTGAGACAACTGGTAGCCACATCATGGAAAAATGGACTGATTACATCTAAAATATTTCTAATGAAAAACTTTATGTGCCAGATTTGATCATCTTTTCTTGGATGTGGCATTGAAGACACATTCTAGCCCAGTCCTTAGTGGGCCATTGTCTCCTTGCCTTTCTCAAGGGATGTCCAGTTATCAAAAAGGTACCCAATTATATTTGATGTATCACTAAGATGATACTTACAGGAAACAAAATCAAGGGTATTAGAAACCCTCATTTTAACAGGTGTTTGTTGGTGAATGAATTACCCTAAAGATCTAACTAGGTGATTCCACTTGCCAGGAAGTGGTCCCTGGGGGCTGCTCTCTGAAAATGCACAGAAACATGTAGAAACCTGGGCTCCACTTTTAGAGGCTCTTGGTCTTGAGGACTTTTAATAAGTGTCTCCCATCGTCCAACCTGTTCCCCAGAGCTGACACACTGTTGGGTGTGGGAACCACTGTGCTCACCCTACACTCTGACCTAGGGGAAAAACACACATATTCATCAGCCCAATTCAGGGGGACTCGCTCAGATTTTCAGGAAAGAAGATTTCCTGACTTCTCCCTGGGCTTCCTGCCGTAGTTGCCCAACCTGTCTTCAAGGCAGAGCTTCCCTGCCCTAATCACAGAGAAAGGATAAGGCTCTGCTTGCTGGCTGGCGGGAGCACTTCCCCACAGCCCTCTGGAGGACAGAGGGTCTTCTTGAGTGGCACCTCGGGAAGGTGTGCGGCCCCTCAAAAGCCCCCACTGCCCTGTGGGGAGGAGGGATCTCGCTGGTTTCTGGCTGAGGAGGAAGAGTTAGCTGCCGACAGCAGCTCTTTCCTTATCCCTCCTGGCACCCTGGCATCTCCAGTCTAGCCAGGGATTGAACACTCTGCCTAATCCAGCCTGCAGCCATGCATTCTCTGCAGGAGAGTGACCTGCAAAGCCCGGTTTCACCCTCACTCGGTTCTAAACATGAGCAAGAGCAAACGAATTATTATATCTTTATCTCAATTCGGACCACCACCATTTCCATTTACAGCTGTCAGGAATCAGCACAGTGCCAATAAAATATTCTGATTCGAGAGAATTCCAGGCAACATGGCTTCTTTCGATGAAACACACGAAAAAGAGGGAATTTTTCCGGCACTCCCCTGAGCATCTGGGTCCGTGTTTTGTTTCATTTACTATCTTTATTTTGTTTTTCATTTTGTGGGTGGGTGGCTGATGTGGGGTGTGTACATGCCACTGCATGTATGTGGGAGTCAGAGGGCAACCAGTAGATGCCAGATCTTTCTTACCACAATACAGTTCCTGGGCCTCAAACTCAAGGTTTCAGACTTGGCAAAAAATACCTTTGTCCACTGAGAAACCTTGTTTCACAAGCTTAAAAGTCCAGACGCTAACGTAGAACTTAATGTGTATGAAAACGTGCAGCTGAAAGGTCCTATGTGAACATGGGGACATCATCTGACCATTGACAACAGAGGAACCCAGGCAGACACAGGAAATAGCTCTCGTGAACTGGAATACACAACTATATGCAACACATCAACATGCTCATTCTCCTGCCACCAAGGTCATAAGGTCACTGCTGGCAGATTTCTCACTCACGATTCTCTCCTTATTAACTGGGCTGATTCCCAACATGTTGCTGTTTTCCAGCAACGTGAAGCTGCTTTAGGGAAAGGGCATGTTCCTTTTATCCTTTTTGAAGGTATGCCTTGAGCAAGATCTTTTTCCCCACTGGAGGAGGGGCTTGATCGTTGGTTGGTTAGGGGGTTTGGTGGTTTGAATAAGATTAGCACCTATAGGCTCCCATATTTGAATCCTTGGTCATCAGCTACTTCTCCAGCACCATGATAATGATGGACTAAGACTCTGAAACTATAAGTCAGCCTCAATTAAATGCTCTCTTTGTAAGAGTTGCTATGGTCATGGTGTCTCTTCACAGCAATAGGATACTAATTAAGACAGAGGTTTTGTTTGTTATTATTGTTGGTTGGTTGGTTGGGGCTTTTTAATAAATTGGTGTGTGTGTGTGTGTGTGTGTGCGTGTGTGTGTGTGTGTGTGTGTGTGTGTGCGCACATGTATGTGTGTAAGTGTATGCTATGTGCACAGTGCCCATGGAGGCCAGAAGAGGGTGTCACATCTCCAGGAGCTAGAGCTGGGAACTGAACTCAGGTCCTCTGGAAGAAGAGCAAGTGCTTTACCCATACACCATCTCTCCAGCCCTTTCTCTTCTTTTTTTGAGACAAGAGCTCATGCAGCCTAGGCTGGCCTCAAACTCACTATGTACTCAAGGATGGAGGAGATACCATATTTTCTCCCTCAAATTATTCATGTACATGAAATTATAAAGCACACTGAGTGGATGTTATTAATGCTACTCAGGGCTCGTGCTACTGGGAACAGTGAACTCTACTTGCAAATTAGTTAATTTTCTCTGAACGGCATCCAGAAGGGCAGAACACTCCTGACGCTGGGTACCACAGACTCCATAGCTGATGGAAATTACAGCAAGGGTTTCAGACACTCTCTCCCTTCAGTTCTCAGTGCGGCATTGTCCCATCAGTAGCTGTTTTCCAGAATGTTCAGATCACAGTGCAGCCAACACAGCACAGGCAACACATAAACGTCTAATCCATTGGCATGTGCTTACCTTCATTCACCACGTCTCTCCACATAACCAGCCCATCAGCTGCTCTGGCGTCTTCTTTTGATAAATATTTTGGATCGTTGGAAAAGACCTGCAGCAGGATCTCATCTGAAGAGAAGCAAGCATAAGCATGTTAACACCAGCGACATGCACGGGTAATTCTTGCTCTGTCCGTACGCAGCGTGTCCATGGATGAGTGAATGAATGACTCAGACTCGGCGGATGCAGGATGCTCAGCTCTAAGATGATCGCACCAGATTTCCTGGGCAGAGATGTCTAGAAACTCTGCCCCAGGCCCCATATGTGGGGATGCAGCCTCCCTTCTCGTTCCTGATATCATTCATACCTTCCCATTAGACATCCCCCGCAGGATGACACATAAAAACAGGGCGAAGGCTGCAAGTCAGAAATGAGGCAAAACATGTAAAACAGTCACGAAGAGCTTGTTTACAAAACTCCTACTAATAGGGATGGCGAGATGGCTCAGTGTGGTTAAGTTCACTGGCCACACTCCTTGGGGAGCTCAGTTAGATTCCCAGCATTCGGGTATTGGCTCACAACTTGAAACACCAGCTCCAGAGGACATGGTGCCCTCTTCTGGCCTCCTTGGGTACTGCATGCATGTGGTACACAGACAAACATGTAAGCAAACACATAACACCAAATAAAAATATATCTTTTTTAAAAAACTAGTATTAATGCTTTGGGGTTAGTGAGGTTTTTTAATGCTTAATGTCTCCTTCCCTTTTAACGGTTGGGGGTGTCTTTTCCTGGAATGTGGCCATCATACCCCTTTCCTAGGCTTTATTCACTAAATCACAGAAAACCACCATCAAAAATCCCATTCACTCCCAACATGCTCTGAGACCAATCCCAAGGGATATTGTGTGTGGGGGGGGGGGGTACTTTCTTTTTTATTAATCCTTAAAGATTTTCAAAGTTTGGAGTTTTAAATTATTTATTTAAATTTTTTCATAGATTTTGAACATACTCTTTCCCCTCCCCAACCCCTTCCAGATTCTCCCTACCTCCCTACCCATTCAACTTCATGTTCCTTCTCTTTCAAAAAAGAAAAGAAAATGGAAAAACAACCAAAAAAATGAAAGTCAAAACAAACTTTAAAAAAAAAATAAATCAATAAAAAAAATACCAAAACAAAATTTAAAAATGTAACAAAAATGAGATCCATTTTGTGTTGATCAATTGCTCCTGGGCATGGGACCTGCCCTGAAACATGGCTGATATATACTCAGTAACACTCTATTTGAGAAAATTTATTTTCCCTTTCTGAGCAGGTATCAATTGTGAATAGGTTCTTGGTTAGGGATAGGATGTCTACACCCCCTTGTCTGTGCTGGGGTTTCATCTGGTATGAACTTGTGCAGGTCTCATGTGTGCTGTCACAGTCTCTGTGAGTTCACATGTGCATCAGATCTGCTGTGTCTGGAGAATACTGTTTCCTCAGAGTCCTCCACCAGCTCTTACGATCTCTCTGCTTCCTCTTCTGCATAGATCCCTGAACTTTGAGGAGAAGAGTTTGATAAAGACACTCCATTTAGGGCTGAGTGTTCTGAAGTCTCTCACTCTGTGCATTGGACAATTGGGTAATTGTGTCTCCATCAATTACCATCTATTGCAGAAGCAGCTTCTCCAATGAGGTTTAAGTGGTGCTCATGGGTACAGCAATGTCATTAGGAATCATTTGCTAAAGGCACATTGCCAGAAAAATAGTAGGAGGTTTTTCCCTAGGCCCATGACCTACCTAGTCTCAGATTCTTGGCCACTTTAGCAGTGTCAAGTATGGGTCTCATCTCATGAAATGGGCCTTAAATCCAATCATAGAGTGGTTGAATACCCCATAACACTTGTGCCATTATTACACCACTATATCTTGCAGGCAAGTCTCTGTTGTAGGTCACAGAACTTGTATCTGAGTGAAACTGATGATTTATTTTCTCCTCCGGTAGATGAAAAGCACCACAAACACTAGTCTTAGGGGTAAAATTTCTAGTTGGGCAGTTTCTCCATGTTTGATGACATCAGTAAGCTATATCTTCAGCAAAGGCCCTTACCAACACGTTATGGAGAGTAACCAATAGCCTTGGAAATAGCCTGCAATGTTTGAGGGGTTATCTATGGGACCTCTTTAGCCAACAACTCAAAAATATGGAACCCATTCCTGACACTGGAGGTTTTACTTGAAGACATGTCTAGTTGAGGCACTGTCTCTCCATTTATATGGTAATCCCATTTAAATTTTAGATAGATAGATAGATAGATAGATAGATAGATAGATAGATCCTAATTAGTCTTAACAATAAAAACCCAGAGTCAGATATTGTGAGTGAAAGCTGAAAGATCAGAGCAGAGGAGTAGCCACCAGAGAGTTCTTACCTCTACAAGTCCTTAGACCGAATGGGGGAGCCTGTCTCTATGAATCCTCAGACTGAATGGGGCCGAGATCCTGTCTCTATCCACCTTATATTCTTGTCTCCACTTCTCCATGCTGGGATTAAAGGTGTGAGCCTCCAATGTGCTGGGATCAAAGGCATGATCATCCCATGTGCTGGGATCAAAGGCATGATCCTCCCACATGCTGGGATTAAAGGCATGATCCTCCCATGTGCTGGGATTAAAGGCGTGCACCACCACTGCCCTGCTCTATTTCTCTTTTTGACTGGTTCAATCTTGTGTTGCCCAGGGTAGCCTTGAACTACTAATCTTCCTGCTTGCTCCTCCAAAGTGCTGGGATTAAAGGTATGTGCCACCACTGCCTGGCCTCTATGGTTAACTAGTGGCTAGCTCTGCCTTCTGATCTCCAGGTAAGCTTTAATCGTCAGAAGACAAAATAGCAAACATCATATGTATTTATTTTAGAAGCTCTACAGTAATGGGTTCCCATATGGCTTTTAAAATGGCTTTAGACTTAGTTCTCCTCCTTTTCCCTCCTGTACCCTGCCCTCCCATCCCCTCCCCATTTAATCCTCCTCTAGTTTCTCCTTTATCTCTCCATAATAGTACACTTTCCCTTCCTTGGAAGATCCCCTCCTCCCCTGACCCCTTACTAGGTCCATAACCTCTGTGGTTATTTGAACTGAAACACCCATTTCTAAAGCTTAAAAGCTAACGTCCACATACAAGAGAAAACATGCAGTATCTGTCCTGGTGTCATCTCTTGATGGCACAGGATGAACACCAGGGATGAGCCATCGGGTTCACCATGACACCCGCAAGTCCTCACCACATCCTTTCAGAAGCATCCAGGGCCCCATGAGTCCCCTAAATATTATTCAGAATGCTGGGTGTAGCAGTGTCTTTAATCCCAGTACTTGGAAGTCAGACATAGGAGCCTGTCTGTGAATCTGAGGTCATCCTGGTCTACATAGTGAGCTCCAGGCAAGCATAATGAGACCCTGTCTCAAAAACAAAAAACAAAAAAAAAGCAAACAAATATATATTGCTCATAGAGAAATCGACAAGTCAAGTGTTGCCCACCACTGTATGTTGTGCCAGTCTGAATTTAAATGTGTCACATATATGCAGGAATCCTCAAAGACCAGAAGAAGGCACCAGAGCCCTTGGAGCTGGAGTTGCAGACAGTTGTGTGTGGTCATAAGAGTGCTGGGACCTGAACCCCAATTCTCTGCAAGAAGAGAAAGCACTCATAACCACTGGGCCATTTCTCCAGCTCCAGGGCGCTTTCTCTACACCGAGGGCATCTTTGGATTGGCAAATGGACCCCAATGCATTTCGACATGGATCTCCTTCATTTTATCCTGCTTGGCTCAGCTGCTTATATGCCATTCTTCGGGTCTTTCATTAGAACTGGGCAGTTCAGCAATATGCACCTGCCCCTGCCTCCTGAGCTCTAGGATTAAAGACACGCACCGCTGTACCCAGCTGCCCTCTATCTCTTTCTGAGATCTGCTTTGTAACTCGACATGCTTGATGGTATCCCATCATGTCCTTACATTGCATTTTCTTATCACTGCTTGTCTTTCTACTCTCCAGACTGGCTCTTATCTCAGTATCTTATCTTTAAGTTCGTTGACCCAATTTCTGTCTATTCAGAGCTGCTGGTGAACCCTTCTAAAGAGCTTTCTCTTCTGATACTTAATTTTTTAACGTCACAACTTCCCTCAGGCTCCTTTCTCTTTCTCTCTCCTTCCCACCCCGCCCCCACCTCTGGTTTTTTGAGACAGGGCCTTATTTTACACCCTAGTGCTGGAAGTTCAACGCACGCACACCCTGTGCCCCCCCTCCATCCACCAACCCCTGTCTCAGCTCCCCCAAGATGGGGTTACAGACATGAAGTAGCGGTTTCCATTTCCTCTTTATTGAGAGTCTCATGCCGTTCATACACCACTTTTCCGGTTGTCTCCTTTCTGGCTGGTTTCCCTCATTCGTTCATCCTATTGAAGCCAGCTCCAGGCTAACAACTCGAACCGTTTCAGTGTGCAGGCCTCCTCAGGGAGTGTTGCGTCCAACTCCCTTTTCCTATGAATGAACCACATGTGCCTGTTTCTCCGTGTGCTTTGTAATTTGATGTTTCAGGTGAACATCTGAGGAACTGTAACTCTTGAAATACAATCCCCCAACTTCCCAGGGACTGCTGGTCCCTGCTTGCTTATAAGGGCTAGGACCGCCCGTTTGCAATTTTGCCAAACTATTGTAACGTGTGTTCCTGAGTAAGTGTGGGTGATGGGTCCTGTCCCTGTTTTACAATCTCTGAGGTCAGCCAGTGCCTGAGCAAGCCGTCCTTAAGTTCCTGTCTCCCCAGAGAAGAAAAAAGTCTTTTATATTGTTTATGTGTATGATGTATGTGTGAGTGCAGGCACACCTGTAGATAGCACAAGTGTGGAGGTCAGAGGATAGCTCTGTGGAGTCAGATCTCCTACTTTTTCACAGGTTCTAGGACTGAAAACAGATCACCACACCCATGTTGCATGCACTTGGAACTGCTGAGCCATTTTGCCCACCCTATACAGCTATACGGTCTATTTATTGCTCTTTCTTTCTTTTTTTCTGAGACAGGGTTTCTCTGTGTAGTTTTGGTGCCTGTCCTGGATCTCACTCTGTAGCCCAAGTTTACCTTGAACTCACAGAGATCCACCTGACTCTGCCTCCCAAGTGCTGGGATTAAAGGTATGTGCCACCACCACCCAGCTTTATTTCTACTTCTTTAAGATTTGTAGTGTGTGTGTGTGTGTGTGTGTGTGTGTGTGTGTGTGTGTGTACACATGCGCGTGCACACACGCATATGCATGCATGAGTGCAGGTGCCCACAGAGGCCAAAAGATGTGGATCCTCATGGAGCTGGAGTTACAGATGGTCATGAGCTTCCTGATATGGATGCTGGGAATCAAACCCAGGTCCTCTGAAAGAGCAGTACCTACTTCTCATGCTAAGCCAGCCATCTCTCCAACCCCACCTCTTTAATCCCTCAGCAGAGTAGTCAGGAAGTCTCTACAGCCTGTAAAGGATTACAGTACAGTACACTCAGGTTGTCCCAGCCCTTCAGTAATCTAGAGCAACGATCAGATGAAAACATAACCCCAAAGCCTACCTGCTTCTTCAAGCACTATAGGTATTTGACAAGTCCCCTCCCAAACAACTGCTTAAGACATTTCTCTCCATTATATGCTAAGTCCTTACCATATAGTAACAATGGGTAACAATACTCCAACTACACATGATATGCTACCATGTAAAACCCCCAGGATGGGAATGGGTTACATCTTTTGACGAGTTGGCCCATATACTCCCCCCAGACATTACAGACTATTGGCGATGCTGTTGGTTACCCTCCTCAACCTGGTGGTAAGACCCTATTGCTTTAGATACCATATACTTATGTCATTAGACACAGAGAAATCCAGCTATTGGTCAACTAGAAGCTTCGCTCCCACTGGCTAACATTCACAGTGTTGGAAGGTACTATACACCCGGCCAGAGCAGAAAAGTAATCATCAATCTCACCTATCTATGAAGCCTACAAGCTACAACAAGGATTGCCTGCAAGATAGACCTCTGGTGTAATATTGGCACAAATGTTATAAGAGTAACTAACCAATTTTTTTAAATTGAGTTTAAGACCCTCTCCATAAGATAGAACTCATATTTGACACTGCTAATGAGGCCAAAAACCTGAGATTAAATAGGGCATGCCCTAGAGCAGTGGTTCTCAACCTGTGGGTCATGATCCTTAGGGTTTAAACAACTCTTTCACATTTAATTTTTTTTATTTTGATTTTTTCAAGACAGGGTTTCTCTGTGTAGCTTTGGAGCCTTTCCTGGATCTTGCTCTGTAGCCCAGGCTGGCACCCTCTCTGAGAAGCAGGGTCCTTTCCCCACATTTGCATCCCGCTTTCTATCGGTTTTCCTGGGACTCTGACAGAGGAACCGATTCCACCACAAGGCAACCGACATGCTTCCCTTCCCTTTGAAGCAGCAGGAATGAGTTACCTAAGATTCAGCCAAGGGCAAGCAGGAGACCTCTTCAAATACAACCTAAAGTTTTCACAGGAGGAGGTGACTCACCAAATATCTTAGCCAAATGGTCCTCTGGCGTATGTGAACTTGACGCAAACTCAGAATTGTTGAAGCTGTTCAGGTGGAGATGAGCTGCAGGGGAACACACTTTTTAGCTGCGCTTCAATCTTCCCTTGGTCTACACCTAGTCTCTCTAAAGCCCCGTTCCTCTGCAAGCTGCTTCGAGGGGAACGGTTGTGTACCTGGCGTCTTACTCACTTTCTTGTTGTGGAAAAATTACATCTGCCAAAGCAACTTAAGGGAGAAGTGATATTTATACTGGCTTGTGCCTCCCAAGGGATGCAGTCTATTATGATGCAGAAAACACAGAGGCAGGAGCAGAGCTGGCTGGTGACATCACATTCACACTTAGCAATCAAACAGAGATGAATGCACGCTTGGTGTTGCACCCTCTCTCCACCTTCTACAGTCCAGCATCCTCAGCCCAGGGAATGGTCCCGCCCACATCAATGAATACATTCAAGATAATCCCTCGCAGGTATGCCCAGAGGCCTGTCTCTTAGCTGATTCTAGATTCTGCAAAATTGAGACATTACCATCTCAGTCAACCTGCGCTCTCTTTGTCTAAGCAGCACGGGGCATCTATGAAGTATCTGCGAGTATCTTAAGTTTGAGCCTACTAGACGGCTCAGCAGGGTCAAGGCACTTTGGGGCAAGCCGGATGAGTTCAGTCTCTGGGACCTACGCAGTATAAGGAGAACTCCAGCTCCTGAAAGTTGCCCTCTGAATTCCACAGGCACGCCATAGCCAATTCATGCGCACACACACAGAAACAAACAAATGTGTGTAGAAACATTTTCAACAGAGGAGTCTGAGGTTCCACCACAGTGGAGCAGCAAAGGTCATTCCCCACAGTTTCCTGACAGACCATATGCACAGCCACTGAGTGATTTGTGTGCACACGCCGGCTCTAACTGTAGAAGAAAATTGGTAGAAGGGCCTGGGTGGTGGGTGCCAAATGACATCAAGCGGGGGCCGCTTTGAGCCAATGAATGAAAAAGGCCCCGTTCTCTATTAATGAGACCTGGGAGAATCGTTAGGACCAAACACATCTAATCCTTAAGCACTTTGCTGAAAACATGTCACATTGTATCAACTAAGGGAACAATAATAAAACCTGCTGCAGAGCAAGCTAGCAGGATTATGCAGCCAAAGTATTCACATTGGTGCTTTTATTGAGTGGCCATTGAGAAACGCATTGGCAAGATCGTTAGTTACAAACCTGCTTTACTTACAGTGCGATTTCAACACAGCACGTGTTTCTGGCTTTATTTTGATAAGTAATGACCCATTTCCAATCTCACACTTAATGGAGAGGGCCTTCTCTGTTAGCCCCATGATTTAGGGCTAATGGGCATGAAGTTTTTATATTGCTTTCTTTCGTGGATGTGGCCAGCTGTTTTCGCTTAGCTTTAGCATTTGAGAGCTGTGCTGCTTGGGCCAATAGTTTACAAAGGCTGAGGCAGGAATGGGGTGATGAGGGAGTGTGTGAGAAGGCTTTGCACTCCAGACCAGTAACTCGGGCACTCCTGGGCAGTAAGCTATAAAGTGTGGATGAGAAGAAATTATAACATGAAGCCTAGCTTGTGTTACCAGGAACGGTGAATCCCACTGAAAATTAGATTCCTATCCTTTGTACAATATCTACAGTGAGAGGACCTGCCTAACCCTGCACAACAGGGATCACAATGATGATGATGATGATGATGATGATGAAGATAATAATAATAATAATAGTAATAACAATAAAAATAATCAGGTACAGACACACTTTAAAGCACAGACTCCATAGATAATGAAAACCACAGTAAGGGCTTCTGATTTTTCTTTCTTCACTTTTCAGCTTAGCAGTGCCCCACCAACAGCTGGGTTCTAGGATGCTCAAGTCACAGCACACCCAATACAACACAGCCTACGCAAACACAAACAGTTTGAATCCATTGAGAGATACTTGCTTTCATTCACGTCTCTCCAGGTGATCAGTCTCCCAGCTGTTCTTGCCTCTTTTGATACATCATCCAGGTTGCTGGTGAACACCTGCAGCATGATGTCATCTGTAGAGAAGCAAGCCAGGGATGTGTGAGCGAATGACTCAAACTCAGTGGACGCAGGACGCTCAACTCTAAGATGCCATCACAACTGCAAAATCATGATCACACCAGATGTCCCAGGGAGAGAGTGCCACCCACTGCTCTGCCCCACATCTGTTTTCCTTCTAGTTCCTGGTGTCATTCTGACCTATCTTTGAGACTGTTCCCAAGCAGCCCTGTGTTGTTGGTGGTTGTTTTTGCTCTTTTGCTCTTTGGTCTTTTGGGGGTCCACCACTCAGTTCCCAAATAAATACACACAGATGCTTATTCTTACTTATAAATGTCCAGCCTTAGCTTGGCTTGTTTCTTGCCAGCTTTTCTTAATTATCCCACTTACCTTTGCCTCTGGGGTTTTTCCTTTTCTTGCTTCTGCATATCTTACTTTCACTCTTACTCCGTGGCTGACTGTGTGCCTGGACGGCTGGCCCCTAGCATCCTCTTCTCCTTGTTCTCTTGCTCTTTCTTCTTCTCCTCCCAGATTTCTCCTCCCATTTATCCTCTCTGCCTGCCAGCCCCACCTACCCTTTCTCTTGCCTCACTATTGGCTGTTCAGCTCTTTATTAGACAATCAGGTGTTTTAGACAGGCACAGTAACACAGCTTCTCAGAATTAAACAAATGCAACGTAAAAGAATGCAACACGCCGGGCGGTGGTGGCACATGCCTTTAATCCCAGCACTCGGGAGGCAGAGCCAGGCAGATCTCTGTGAGTTCGAGGCCAGCCTGGGCTACCAAGTGAGTTCCAGGAAAGGTGCAAAGCTACACAGGGAAACCCTGTCTCCAAAAAAACTCGGAAAAAAAAAAAAAAGAATGCAACACATCTTTGCATCATGAAACAATTGTTCCACAGCATAAACAAATGTAACGCATCTTAAAATAATATTCTACACCATGTACAAGCAAAAACCATTTCTTGTCTCCACAAGACACACATCATTTCTTCATTTGAGACCTTATTGCCTCTCCTGGTGTTAGGTCAAACTCATTTAAGACGCTAGTGACTCTGAGAGGCCAGATCCCACAACCTGAAGAAAGAGGCCACCCCCTGGCAATCCCCTCAAGCCCTACCTTCCCCAGATCTACCCTGGGTTGAAAAGTTAATAAGCTAGCCTGTCTCACGATGTGCTATGGTTTCTACAGCTCCTAATGAATGGTTCAACTCAGTACCTGGCTCCTCCATAATTCCTGTTATGTAGGCTCTACCAAGACTGAATCACACAGCTAGAACTTCCTACCACACATGCACACACACTGAAATGTTATAAAATCAAGATTTTCTTTATTGAAGAGATTTCCGTAAAGACTCTCTTCTCTGGGCCTCCCCATCACTCTGTCATGGTGACATTGTTTCTCTTAAGCTACCCCTCTGCTGTGGTTTAAGTGAGCATCGCCTCCTCTAGGTTTGTGGGTTTAAACATTTGATCCTCAATTTGGTCCTGTTTGGGGAGACTGTAGAAACAGGGGTTCTCAGCCTTCCTAATGCTGCGACCCTTTAATACAGTTCCTCATGTTCTGGTGACCCCCAACTATAAAATTATTCTCACTGCTATTTCATAACCATACTTTTGCTACATCATGAATCATAATGTAAATATCTTTGGACATAGAGTTACCAAAGGGTTGCTGCTGTTTTAGGAGGTTGAGCCTTGCTAAAGGAAGTACATGATTAGGGACAGGCTTTGAGGGTTTATAGCCTCACCCCACTTTTTGGTCAATGGTGTGTGGTGTGTGTGTGTGTGTGTGTGTGTGTGTGTGTGTGTGTGTGTGTATGCACTCCTTCCTGTTTGGACGCAAGTGTGGTCAGCCAGCTTCCTGCTCCTATGCCCTCTCTGCCTATATCGACTCTATTCCTCAGAAGCCAAAAGCCAAAAGAAACCCTTTTTTTTTTCCTTTAAGTAGTTTTTGGTCACTCGTTTTTATCACAGCAACTAAAAAATAACTAATTAACCTCCTCTCCTAAAGCCCTCTGTGATAGTTTTAACCTGCTGTACGGTTCCTTCCTGACGCTCTCTTATGGCAAGGCTCTCTCATGTCTGGAGCCCCTTTCTCCTAATGAGCCTCATTTCTGAGGGCAAATACATGCCAGCTCTTTCCATGAACCAACAACTATACCATTCTCCTGTTCCTTTATTTAACGCTATGACGCCTGCTGTAATGTGGGGGCCAACAGGCACAGACCCAATTCCCAGTTTGATGCCTGCCAGAACATGATCTTGGGCAAAAAACTTTACCTCTTAGATCTTTGGTGCCCTCAGCAGTAGGGTGGGAGGATCTAACTCAGAGAGCTTTTATGGAAATTGGTATCTGTAGGGCACTGAACACAGGGTCAGTGTGAAGCTTGTGCCCAGGGCCAAATACCTCACCACCAACTCATTTAGCATCAACCCCAGAGCAGCTGGAGATGTGGTCAGTGCTCTGTTCTGTGGAATATGTGAGTAAGGATGGAAAAAGAGGTGAGACACACAGGAAACAAAGGTGTCATTCACACAGGACAGAAGAACGGGTTGTCTGTCACAGCCTTGATGCTTTTCCATCTCAAGATGCCCTCACCTCCTCCTGCATCTAGTCTGTGGTTGAAGCCTCAAAGGCAACACCCCAAAGAAACTTCCTTTCCCACCCTCCCTGGCAGATAGATCAAGGCCACACAACACACAGAGGTCCACAAAAGACAACTGAGACCCAGGAAGAGTATTGCTTCTCTAGACAAAAAAAGAAATATTTATTTATATATTACTATTTATTTATTTATTTATTTATTTATTTATTTATTTATTTTGGAGGGTGGTTGAGACAGGGTCTCACTATATACCCCCGGTGACCAAGCTGGCCTCAAACTCACAGAGATCAGCCTGCCTCTGCTTCCCTAGTACTGAGCTTAAAGGGGTGTGCCTCCATTGCCCAGCTTGGATAGAAAATCTTAAAATGCTGAGCTTATGCTTCTCTATCTCTTCTTCCCCTTCCTGCCTGGAAAGGAGGATGTCTGGATGTGATGTCTGGTTTGCAGAAGTCATCCTGTGGCCAAGAGACACGATCACCAGGGAAGGTCCTGATGATCTCAACGCAACTGACTCTAACCTGAGCTGCTTTGCCAGAGGAGAAAGAAAGCACTCTTGGCTTGTATCACTGAGCACATCTAGACATGTATGAGGGTACACCAGACATGACCAGACATACTGGTATGTCCACAAAGAGCAGCAAAACCAGAGTTGAGCTGAGGAGAGAAAAAGAAAACCTGGGCCCACATAGACAGGACCTGAGGCCAAGGTTGAGAAGACCTCAGGAGCAGGAGTGAGCTCTGCCAGCAAGGGTTACCCGCAGAACATACTAAGACTCTCCACTCTGCAGAAGGTGGCTGTCTCTGGCACCCCTCTGCTCCCTCAGCCAACCACGGTTCACAACTGTCCCCTGAGCCTCTGCTCCCTGGGCTGGTAGTAATCAGCAATTGTCAGCCTGGGGTCTCCCAGAAGGCTTTAAAACTTGACTGGCTGGGTCTAGTGGTCCATACCTTTAGTCCCAGCAACTGGGAGGCAGGGACAGACGGATCTCTGAGAGGCAGGTCAGGGCTAAACAGTGAGACCCTGTCTCCAAACAAAAACAACAAACACCTACACTGTACAGGACTGGGTCTGTAGCTCAGTGGTAAGGCACTTGCCTAGCAAGCCTGAGGCTCCGGCTTTGGCTCCCAACGCTATAAAAATACCCCTCCACTGAATCTAATTCCGAGGGCATGGAGAAGTGCCCTTTAACGTCCCTCTGGTGGTCCCTAGCTCAGTCTGGGGTCCCATAGTCTTCTGCTAAGCAGAAATCATCCAGACAGGTACGATGCGGAGGGCTGAGGGGGGTCACCGCCCCAGTGAACTTCCAGATGGCGGGGTTGACTCCACCCCCTGCCCCCATCCGAAAAGCAGAGATGTTCCCAAGGTTTGGTTGATCACCCCATTTGCTTAAGTTGTTGGCGCCTGGACACTTAGAGGAACTGATTCTTATCCACAAGGAAAAATGCTCGCCTTCCCTCCTGCCCAAACCACCTAGAACATGTAACTGGGGACAAGCACGGGACTTCTTCAGATCTAGCCCTGGGATCCACAGGAAGATTTACCAAATAGTTTAGACAAATCTTCATCAAGATGTTTTGAACTTGAGGAAAAGTTGTTCTTCACACCTGCGGGAGAAAAAAAAGATTCGCTGTGATTAAATCTTTGCCGGGTCAGGCAGGCATGAGGGCGCACACCTGTGATCCTGGTACTTAGGGGTGAATCGGGGGAGACCAGGAGTTCTTGGCCACTCTTGCCTACAGAGAAGCTCAAGGCCAGCTTGAATGATACAACACTTGTCTCAAAAATAAATAACTTCCATCTATATGTATCACCCCCCCCACCCACACACACACACACACCATGCAGGATACATTCCAAGGCTCCAGAGGCTACCTGAAGCTGTGGACAGTACCAAAGCCCATGTATGCTTTCTCTTCTATGCACTTATACTGTCTTTTTCATTTTGACTGCTACTTATCATGTATGGTGGCCATAACTCTTGCCGTCTGTGGTATAATACCAAACAGGCACTGCTTTTATTTGCCTTCTTCACGACTGAATGGATCACTTGGGGGCTGAGACTAAAGTCCAGTGGTAGAGCACGTGGCCTGAGTTCAGTTCATCCCAATTGTACATCTTATCAATGGCAACATTCAATTCCTTTCTTCCAATACTCAAAAATATTTGTCTTATAGCTTAAAAGAAGTGCTTCATCTCTTTTCTCTGGCGCATTTAAATAGAGTGCAACACTACATGGGCTTTGGGGCCACTATTAAGAGAACAAGCAGCCCTCACCCCAAGATGGCCCAAGTGGGCCAATTATGAACTGTTTCCGGAATTTTCCATTTTGTAAAACCACAAGTCCATAGGGAACCTCTACATTGTCTTTAAATCAATACTCCTTTGCATGGTTTGTTTTGGGGGTGCTGAGGATTAGACCTGGAGCCCTGTGCATGCTACACCACACCCTTACACATATCCTGAGAGAAGTATTTTGCAGGTGACCTGCACCTGTGGAAAGTTCATGGCCTAAGACTATGGACTGGGCAGTAGGCTCTAAAGCGGCCATTCTCAACCTATGAGTGAGACCTCTTTGGGGGTGTCAAATGACCCTTTCACGGGGGTCACCTAAGACCATCAGAAAACAGATATTTACATTATGATTCACAACAGTAGCAAAGTTACAGTTACGAAATAGCAATGAAAATAATTTTATGGTTGGGGGTCACCACAACCTAAGGAACTGTATCAAAGGGTCACAGCATTAGGAAGGCTGAGAACCGCTGCTCTAAAGGTTGATGTCCTCTCCTGAGGGCTGCTGGGATAGGTGTCACCCAGGAGGCTGAGAAGAGGGTGATGGGTAAAGCTGGCCAGGGTGTCCTTCCTTCTGTATCACTCACCATTAGCTTTTCATTTGGTTTTGCTTTTTCAGCAGGCTCTGGTCAATTTATTAAAGCAAACTGTCACGTGGTTTCCTCTCCCTGGGTCTATTCTAGCATGCCACTATTATAGTAATACCAGAATCACTGGGATCAATAACAGCCAGTGTGCACACTAAAGGATTTTCCAATTCAGCATTTTCCTTCACCCTGTCCAGGCATCTTCAGAGCCTGCCTTACCCTATCCTTGGACCCTATCCAGAGACTTCATCTTCTTTATGGCCTCCATCCTCCCTCCTAGGAACCCCAACCAAGAGCAGCTACCAAGACGGCTGGGGAGTGGGTAGAAATGAAGAAGTTCCCACAATGCACGATTCTCTGCTGCAGAGAGGGTTAATGCTATCTTGTATGATCACCATTGGCATCTGGCTCACTCAGTGTTACTCTCTTCTGTGAAGCTATCATCATCAGTGGCTCTTAACGGTGCTTATGCCCAGGGCTCAGCTCCGAGGAAAGCTGAAGCAGGTGAGCACATTTCAGGGTTTTTGTTATTTTGGTTTTTCTGTTTGTTGGGTCGTTTTACACGGAAGGGTTTTCAAATAAAAGTTTCTCAGCTAAAATGATGTGGATAAGGAATCAAATCACTTTGGTCAGTTTGGGAGAAGTAGGTAAAAACACTGTTTCACTGTGCACTTACCTTCATAGGGAGGATGCTCAGAGTGCCAAGGCTAACCCTTTGAAACCCTTCTATTAAGCACAAGTTGGTGTGTGTGTGTGTGTGTGTGTGTCTGTCTGTCTGTCTGTGTGTGGTGTGTGTGTGTGTGTGTGTGTGTGTGTGTGTGTGTGTGTGTCCGTCTGTGTGTCTGTGTTCACTGCAACACAGGAGTGGGAGGATGTAGGGATGGGCTGTTTTGGTTTTAAGTCAGGGTCTCACTATGTAGTCTTGGCTGATAAAATCTCCTAGTCTCTTCCTTTATTAATCTTTTTACTTTTTTAAGACAGAGTTTGCCCAACAGATTCCCTCTATAGCCCAGGTTGGCCTTGAAGTCCTGATCCTCCAGTCCGTCTCTCTCAAGTGCTTAGATTACAGCCATGTGCTGTTTCTAATATTGTCCTTAACAACTGAAAAGTTAAAGATGCAAATGCAAGTAGCTCGGGTCAACCATCTCCTGCAAATCTCCGTGCGCTGAGATTTAGACTTCCCCCGGCACTTGGGGTCGCCTCGGGGATGAGAATGAACTGCCAGAAGAGTTCAGCAGCCTGTGGAGATCTGAGCCACCGCAGAGTTGGTTGTCTGGGTTTTGTGTTTTGAGGTGGGGTTGTTGTCATGTATCCCAGGATGGCCTTAAACATACAACATTCTGATCTTCCCAACTCCACCTCCCAAATATTGGGACCTCGTGTGTGAGCCACCATGCCTGGCTGCCACAGAGCTGAGCGTTAAACCCAGAGCCACGGCTTTGCACATGCTAGGCAAACAGTCAACCACCTGAGCAACTTCCCAAGCCCACCAGGCTCTTCTTCTTCTTCTTCTTCTTCTTCTTCTTCTTCTTCTTCTTCTTCTTCTTCTTCTTCTTCTTCTTCTTCTTCTTTTTGTTAGACAGGGGTTTCTCTGTGTAACAGCCCTGGCTGTCCTGGAATTCACTTTGTAGACCAGACTGGCCTCAAACTTACAGAGATCCACCTGTCTCTGCCTCATAAGTGCTGGGATTAAAGGCCTGGGCCCCCACCACCCAGCTCAGGCTATTTTTTTTTGAAGGGGGTTGCTGAGGTGCACACCTGAGGCCTTATGCTCCCCATGCTCCAGCACTGAGCTAAAGGTTTCCCTCATGGAGTGCATGACAGAGCAGTGTCTGGATGGATTTTCTTGATTCAAGGTCAAGGCTTTTTCTTTCTGAGTGTGCAAACTCACCAGGAAACCCAACCCCTTTCAAAGCAAGCCATCGGCAGAACACAGCACCCGCAGCTCTGTCACAGAGCATTCATGAAATGTCCCTAAGACTCTGAAGCCCCAGCACAAAACAGGTGACAGGACCCCTTGAACATGGTGTGCCAACAGACCTGGATCTGTAGATGAAGCAAGTGTGTTTGCACATGCTCCTTTCAACTGGGAAAATGGTCAATGGGTTGTTGTTTTTGTTTTGGGTTTTTTTCCTGTTTTCGTTTTGTTTTGTTTTGTTGGCTGACCTAATTCCTGAATTCAAGCCATTCTCTCACTCCAGCCTCCCAAGAAACTAGGCTACAGACACATCCCACCCCACCTGGATGGTGGCCAGGTCTTCACACGGAAACTGTTTCTAGGTATGATGCCTTCTAGGTGTAATGGCTTTCTAGGTATGATGGCTTTCTAGGTATAAGTAAGAGAACCAGGGCTTTTGTTTCTCTGAGAGGCAGGAGAATCATGAAGAGCTTGAGCAAGGCCAATCAGGAACTGATCACAGGAGCCTTGTGGATATCTTTACAATTTTTTAAACACTTCATTATTGTGTATGTGGATGATGTGTGTGCACGTGTGCTGTGGTGTGTGCATGTAGAGGTCAGAAGACAACCCTGTGAAGCCGGTTCTCTCCTCCCATCTTCATGTGGGTTCCAGGGATCGAACTCAAGTCGGCAGGGTTGCAGGGCAGGCACTTTACCCACTGTGCCATCTTACCCACTGGACTTTTGCATATCCTGAAAAGAGAATGTCCTTTGTCCTCTTTCCCAGCTGTCATTCTGGTTGAAAGTCTGACCACTTAAAACAATGCCTCCTAGCTGGAGAGATGGCTCAATAGTCAAGAACACTGACTGCTCTTCCAGAGGTCCTGAGTTCAATTCCCAGCAACCACATGGTGGCTCACAACCATCTGTAATGAGATCTGGTGCCCTCTTATGGACTGCAGGCAGAATACTGCATACACAATAAATAAATAAATAAATATTTTTTTAATTAAATGC
Source organism: Onychomys torridus (assembly GCF_903995425.1). Classification (NCBI taxonomy): domain Eukaryota; kingdom Metazoa; phylum Chordata; class Mammalia; order Rodentia; family Cricetidae; genus Onychomys; species Onychomys torridus. The sequence goes on along the minus strand of NC_050460.1, from coordinate 31,513,321 downwards.
CTGCTAGGTCAGCAAGGCAGCGGATCAGACAATGGTGCTGCTGTCAAGCCTAACAACACAAGTTCGTTGGGGATTTAGCTCAGTGGTAGAGCACTTGCCTAGCAAGCACAAGGCCCTGGGTTCAATCCTCACCTCAAAAAAAAAAAAAAACAACCCAAGTTCAATCTCCAGCCTCCACAGAGTAAGATGAGAGAACCTACGCCTGCAACCTGTCCTCTGACCTCCACATGTCCAGGGTACACATGTCACACACACACACACACACACACACACACACACACACACACACACACGAATAAGTAAACGAAAGAGACCAATGCCTCCCTTGAACTGTGCAAATGATGCTGCATTTGTCCTGGCAGGTGATACTCTCCGGTGACTGGTGTACTTAGCTGTTGGGGACCAAGACCAGAGCTTCGTCCACCAAAGCTCCATTGTCTATGTTCTCCCAGACCCAGGAGCTTCATCCTGAGAGGAGTCCAAGGAATGTGGTCAGCCAATTGGTCTAGCAAACAGCCAAGTTGTTTCCAAATGATGCAAGACCATGAAAGCCAAGGAAGGAAACCTGACATTTGTTTCAAAAATCTGTGTCCATAACAATGTTATTCATGCAAGTCAAAAGATGAGAGCAGCCCAAATGTCCATCAGCTGACAAACAGATAAACAAAGGCAGCAGAATATCATTCAGTCATAAGAAAGAGCAGAGGGCTGGAGAGATGGCTCAATGGGTAAGAGCACTGGCTGCTCTTCTAGAGTCCTGAGTTCAATTCCCAGCAACCATATGGTGGCTCACAACCACCTGTAATGGGATCTGATTCCCTTTTCTGGTATCCCTGAAGACAGGTCACTCATATACATTAAATAAATAAATATTAAAAAAAAAAAAGAAAAGAAACAGCAAAATAGTACATGCTACATGAAGGAACCTGGAAATGTGTTAAGGGAAAGATGGCAGGCACAAAGCCCACATGTCATGTGATTCTATTTACAGGAAGTATCAGGAATAGAAAGCCCACAGAACAGACAATAGACTGGGCCTTACCAAAAATTAGGGGTAAAGAAGGGAAGTAATTACTAATTACCACAAAGTCAATTTTAGGGATAATGAAAACGTTGTAAAATTAGGTAATTGTCATTTACTACTCTGTTTATACACTAAACACCACAGGACTATACTGCTTTTAAAAAGTAATTTTCTTTCTCTCTTTCTTTTCTTTTTTTTTTTTTTTTTTTTTTTTTTTTTTTTAGATAAGGTGTTACTATGTTGCCCAGCCTGGTCTCGAACTCATCATAACCATAACAACAACAATCATGATGATGAAATTACAAAAAGAAAATCATAAGCTCAAGTGATTCGAGTCAACACGTAACTCTTATTGTTGATGATATCCCCTAAGGTTGTGATTTAAAAACTTCTGTGTGTGAGTGGGTGGGGTGGCACACACTTGTAATCCTAGCATTTAAGAGGCCAAGGAAGGAGGATCACAAGTTCAAGGTCAGCCCATGCTACCCTGTCTCCGAGCACAAGAACGAACAATGAAGTGAGTGGGCACACGCTGCCGGAGAAGCAGAGAGAACACTGTAGAGCCGTGCTTTTCACATACACATCAGTCTTGCAAGGTCGTAGAAGCTGAGGCGGAGTAGCAACCTAGCTGGGATGGAGGGGAGCCACCAGGCAATGTTACACCCCCACTCCCCACGTGCCTGCTCCAGGAACCTTCAACCTCTCTCACACAGCACCCAGTGGGGTCAAGACCAAATCATCTCAAAGAACACCAGGGACCCACCTGACGGCTCATCCAGCATGGTATGCCGGAAGCTCACTCCAAAACCCTCAAAAGCGAAGGCACCTCCCAGTTGGCTTTCTGTTGCTGATACGTGCAATGAGGACAGGCAGCTGGGGACAGACGGACTCATTTCATCTCACACTCTACTGTCCATCCTCGAGGGAATTTAGGGCAGGGACCCGGAGTCACGAACCCAAGTCCCGGAGGCAAGCTGTTTCCTGGTGTGCCTCCCCTGTGTTCCTCACCTAGACTTCTACAACCCAGGACTACCAGCTCAGGGGTGACAGCCCACAGTGTCCTGAGCACTCTTTCAATAATTAGTAACCAAGAAAGTGCCCCCACAGACATGCCCACAGGCCTGTCTGATGAAGGTAATTCCTCAGTCGACACGTTCCCTCTTCCCAGATGTGTCAAACTGACAACCAAGATTGGCCATCACAGGCAGAACAGCATTGAGAGCAGCTTCTAAATGTCAAGGAAACAAAAGAGCCACCAGATAGAGTCCAGCAATCAGGTCATATCCTTTTTATCTCTCTCTCCCTGTTTGTCTATTCTTTATTTAATACCCAGTGTGAATGGAGCAGGCCAGCTTGATCCTGCTCTGTTCTAGTGTTCTCTCTCTCTCTCTCTCTCTCTCTCTCTCTCTCTCTCTCTCTTTCTCTCTCTCTCTCCCCCCCTTACTTTTCCTGTTTCCTCCCCAAAGATCATAATCTGGCCTGGTGTGTACAGCCTCCGGTCAGCCTCTGGAGAGACCATCTTGTTCTATGCTCTGTGATGGTATATCTATACCTCTCTTTTCAGTCCACCTTTAGCCCAAACTCCCTCATCTGGGTTGGAGAGATGCTTCAGTGGTTAGAGTGTGTGCTGCTCTTCTGGAAGATTTGAGTTCAGATCCCAGCACCTACGTCAGGCAGCTGACAACTGCCACTAAGTCCAGCTGCAAGGGATCTGACACCTCCATGGACATTGTACTCACGCACATGCACTTGGACACACACAATTAAAAACAAGTAAATACAAAACTCTCTTATCTACACTCACTTTTCCCCTGCCATTATCCTTTATATTTATTTTCTTATTCTCTTTTTACCATCCCACTATTAATCACTAGCCTTACAGTATTTTTTCCTTTTCACCAACTCACACCCACTATATTAGTATATTAGTATAAATAATGACTATATTAGTATACACAGTACTATTAGTGACTCGAGTCCCTAAAATGATTGACATATAGGGGTAATGTTTTCTAGTCCATTGTTATTCTATTTTTATAGTGGGTCTACCACTGGATAATGACTCAGGAGAACTGGGGACAAAGCCTAGAGCCCTGAATATTGGTCTAAGAGAGGAAAATGATACTTCAATCCTCCTACAACCTAGTCCTTCCAGAACACTGTAAACACTTCCATTGAGAGAAGAAAAGAGACCTAAATAAAACAAATAAATTCAACCAGTGATCTAGCTCCTGCTGTGTAAGTCTCGATGCAAAAATACAATACGAAAAACCTAAAAACTACCAGGCCTAGAGTAATGCCACTGAGAGGGACTTAAATGAAACACCAGACAAAGAATTCAAAAGACATTATAAAATTCTTACTATAAATTGTAAGATGTAAAGTCATATATTAACAGCATCATGGCAATAGTGGTTGACCTCAATACCCTACCAAGACCAATAAATGGGTCATACTGACAAAAACAGAGAGAAACATTGGAGTTAAATGACTTCATAGTCAAATGAACCTAGCAATTATCTACAGAGCATTCAATCCAAACACTGCAGAATACATGTTCTCAGGAGCCCATGGAACTTTAAAACAGATGATATGTAAGGACACAAAGCAACTCTTAATAAAGGAAAATTTAAATGATTTCTTGTAGTAAATAAGATCTCAGTGGAATAAAGCTAAAAAGTAACTAGAAAGAGTACACAAAACTTACAAATGTGTGTAGATTAAACAACACACTATTGAAGGATAGTCACTGAATGATAGATCACTGAATAAATCAAGAATTTTTTACTCCTTTAACTAAATGAAAATTAAAACACAAGACACCTGTCTTAGTCACTGTTCTGCTAACAAAGAGACACCATGATCAAGACAACGCCTATAAAAAGAAAACATAACTGGGGGTTTGCTTATAGTTTTAGAGGGTCAGACCATGATCATTGCAGTGAGAAGCATGGTGGTACGCAGGCAGGGATGGTGCTGGAGTAGCAGCTGAGAACTACATCCTGATCTGCAGACATCAGGCAGAGAGAGACAAAGACAGAGAGAGACTGCACCTGGTGTGGGCTTTTGAAACCTCAAAACATACCCCCAGAAACATACCTCCTCCAACAAGGGTACACCTACTCCAGTCAGGTCACACCCTCTAATCCAACAGTCTACACCTGGGAACCAAGCATTCCAATTTATGAACCTGTGGGGGCCCATCTCATTCAACCACCGCAACACCAACACCTATGAGAGACAGTGAAAGCAGTCCCAAGAGTGAGGTTCACAGGTATAAGTGGCTACGTTAATCAGAACAATCTCAAATAAACCCTCGGCCTCGGAAAAGTAAGAACAAGCCAACCTCAAGTCAGTAGATCTGAAGAAATAATTAAAATCAGGACAAAAGTTAATGAAAAAAATGCAAAGAATCAATGAAACAAAGACTTCCTTTTTCTGAGAAGATAAACACGATTGACAAACTCTTCACAAAACTAAATGAAAGAAAAATGAACCTAAATTAATAAAATGAACCTGAAAAGGGAGAGATTACAAAAGATAGCAATGAAATTCAGAAAACCATGAGGACATGTTTAAAAACTTGTATTATGCTAAACTGGAAAATCTAAAAGGAAGGACTGGCTTTCTAGAAAAGCATTTCTCAGGGGGGGGGGGTCGTGACCCTTTCACAGGTGACCTCTGTGACCATTGGAAAACACAGATATTTGCATTACAATTCATAACAGCAGCAAAATTACAGTTATAAAGTAGCAATGACAATAACTTTGTGGTTGAGGGTCACCACAATATGAAGAACTGTATTAAAGGGCATTAGGAAGGTTAAGAAGAACTGTTCTAAAGGTATATAACCTACAAAAGCTAATAAATTAAAACAAAATAGGGCAAATACTTTTAAAGAGATTGACAATGAGCAATAGGACTGAAGCCTTCATTAAAAAAAAAAAAAATCGGGGTTGAGGATTTAGCTCAGTGGTAGAGCGCTTGCCTAGCAAGCATAAGACCCTGGGTTTGATCCTCAGCTAAAAAAAAAAATAAATAAATAAAATCTAGGCCTGAATGAATTTGCTGCATAATTCTACAGGACCTTTAAAAAAGAACTAACCACATATCCCTCTCCAATAACATAAATAGACTTGAGGACAAAGATCGCATGACTATATCAACAGATGCAGAAAAGCCAAGATCCAACATCTTTTCATAAAGCCCTGACGACACTAAGAATGAAAGAAGTCTTCACACAATCAAGTCTGCCCATGACAAACCCCTAGCCATAGCCAGCATCACATCAAATGGAGAAAGACTCAAAGCATTTTCATGATCAGGAACAAGACAAGAGTGCCACTTTCCTTCACTCTCACTCCGGAGAGTGCTAGAAATCTTAGCCAGAGCCATAAGACAAGAGAAGCAGGTTAAAGAAGTACTATCAGAAGAACAAACTGAACGCAAATCGGAAAGGAAGAAGTTCCATTATCTTTATTTGTGGATGATATATGATATGTAAGAGACCCTAAAGACTTCACCAAGATACTCTTACAACTGATAAACACTTTCAGAAGTGCCAGGGTACAAAATTAACAAACAAAACCCAGTCACCTTCATATATGTCAATGAAAACATACTGAGAAAGGAATACTGGGAAACACCATTTATAATAGGCTAAAAAAAATACCATGGACAAAACCTAACCAAGGAAGCGAAAGACCTCTGCAATGCAATGAAAACAATGAGGAAGCTGAGGATGATACTAAAAGATGGAAAGGCTTCCCATTCTCATGGATCAGGAGGATTAATTTGTGAAAATGGCTGTCTTAACCAAAAGCAATCTAAGGGTTTGATGAAATCTCAATCAGAATTCCAATGTCATCCTCCAGAGAACTAGAAAAAAAAACTATCTAAAATTTCTTATGGAAACACAAAAGCCCCCAGACACCCAAAGCAAACCTGAACGAAATAAAAGTACGGGAGGCATCACCGCAACTGATTTTAAGTTTTCTTACAGAGCTACGGTAATAAAAACAGCATGGCAGTGCCACACAAGTGCCCACTTAACCAGTGGCTGAAGGACCAGATAAAGGACCACACAAGCACCGCCACCTAATTTTTGACAAAGGTGCCAAAACTACATGTCAGAGAAAAGACAGTCTCCTCAACAAATGCTACTAGGAAAGTAGATTGCCTCGTGTAGAAAGAAAAATGAAATTACATTTGTAAATCTCACCCTAAATAAAAATCAATTCCAAGGGAATCAAAAACCTTAAAGATCTGAAGCTGCTAGAGGAACTGTAAGATGAGGCACAGGGAAGGACTTTCTGAACAGGCAGGACTCCAGTCCCTCACAGAATAAAGCCAACAGTCAACAAATGAGACCTCATGAAATCAAAAACCTTCTGTATAGCAAAAGAAACAGTTGAGAGAAAAAGACAGTCTGTAGATGGAAGAGGTTCTTTGCCTACTAGGCATGTTGTACAGGATTAGTATATAGAATATACAAAGAAACAAAAAAAAAAACTAAACAAGAGAAGGAACAACCCAATCAAAACATTGGCTCTGTTGGCTAGGCATGGTGGCACATACCCTTACGTCCAGCACTGGACAGGCAGTAGTAAGCAAGTCTCTGAGTTTGAGGCTTACCTGATCAACATAGCAAGTTCTAGGATAGCCAGGGTTACATAGGGAGACTCTGCCTCAAAAAGAAGGAGCTGGGCGGTGGTGGCGTACACCTTTAATCCCAGCACTCGGGAGGCAGAGCCAGGTGAATCTAGTGAGATCCAAGACAGGCACCAAAACTACACAGAGAAACCCTGTCTCAAAAAAAAAAAAAAAAAAGACATTTGCTAAGCTTAGTTTTTAAATTTTTTATTTTAATTTTTGGTGTATGTGCATGCTATGATGTACACAGGGAGGTAGGAGGGCAATCTGCAGGAGTCCTTTCTCTCCTTCCACCACCTGGGTCCCAGAGATCAAACTTACATCACCAAGCTTGTTAGCAAACACCCTTACCCACTGAGCCATCTTTCTGGCCTGTGGTAAGCTACTTTTGAAAATAAAAAATTTCAAACAGTTTGGAGGTACCTTGTATGGATGTATAAAGTTATTCTGGAAGGCATGGGCTATTAAATGAAAGTCTCAGTGCCAAGAGTGGGCTGCCATAACATTATAGAAAACTGTCACTACCGCTGGTTGTTACTGAAGATAGCACATGTTCTGGTAGCAAGACCTACAGACATCAAGCTGGGCTAGACTGGAGGTGTCCCCTCTGCCAGTAGTCCTCAAAGTGTAGCTGGGGAGAAACTGCCATTGTTGTTTTCTATGTATTTCTTTTATGTGTATGAACGTTTTGCCTTCGTGTATGCAAATATACAGTGTGCAAGTGTCAGAGCCCCTGGAACTGAAGATATGGACTTTTTTGTGAGCTACCACATATGTGCTGGAAATCAAACTTGGGTCCTCTTCATCAGTGAGCCAGCTCTACAGCTCCTATCATTAAGTCTTGCTCAGATGTGGATCCTGCGTGCTACACTACCAACCAGCCATTCAAAAACATACTCACTGGTACAACATTGGCAAGTCTGCTATGGGGGCAACCAACCAGATTCTAATTAGATTTGAGGCCCGCTCTAGGGAAGAGAATTTAGGTCTGGCACCTTACGCCTGGTCAAAGCCCACGGCTGGGGAGGTCATGGGCTCTAGCGTGGAAGCGACTGCTCTGCTCAACAGTCAGGGTGTGCTTGTCAGGTAACTCTGTTTATGTCTATAGAACGGCACTGCTGTTGGCATCAGAGAAGCTTCTTTCTGCAGTGAGCAGGAGTAACTACAGAGACTCATAGTTAGTCAAAGTGATGAGAATAGTGAGTTTTGAATTCTCACCCATACATGGGACATCTACATCATCCCCAAAGCCTCAGGGAACTTTTCAGAAGGGGAGAAAAGAATGTAAGAGCTGGAGGAAGGTGTCGGATGTGTGGAACACTGACTTCCAGGTATGATGTGGCCTTACACTCTTGCCCTCACAACAGCCATGATTATCGGCATAAAATCTCCACGTTAGACCAGCCAACATCCTGTCATGGAGGGGGAATGAGCTCACAAGGTCTCACCCACTTCCTGAGGATTTAAATGCAGTTAATGATTATGGGGCAGGGGTGGACATTTCTTCAGTAGTAAGGCACTTCTGCAGATAACGCCTCGCCCACCCTCCTGTAAGCACCCTAGTGAAATCCATTGAGCTACTGTTTTAAAGAGATGAAATTATGGGCTGGAGGGTTGGGGATTTAGCTCAGTGGTAGAGCGCTTGCCTAGCAAACACAAGGCCCTGGGTTTGGTCCTCAGCTTAAAAAAAAAAAAAAAAAAAAAAAAAAAAATTACAGGCTGGAGAGATGGCTCAGCGGTTAAGAGCACTGGCTGTTCTTCCAGAGGTCCTGAGTTCAATTCCCAGCAACCACATGGTGGTTCACAACCATCTGTAATGGGATCTGGTGCCCTCTTCTGGCCTGCAAGCATGCATGTAGGCAGAACACTGTATATATAATAAAAATAAAGAAAATAAATCTTAAAAAAAAAAGAGATGAAATTACAAGAGGGACTAATTGGGGTGAGGAAGGGAATTGGTGAGAGTGGGGTGGGAACAAGAGAAGGTGACAGGTGAATATAAACACACATACAAATATGAAAATATAATGAATGTGTTTGCATAATTCATATATACTAATTTATTTGATGAGTTGGTTTTTTGAGACACGGTTTCTCTATGTAGTACTGCCTGTCCTGGAGCTCACTATATAGAATAGGGTGGCCTCAAACTCACAGAGATCTTCTTGCCTTTGCCTCCAGAGTGCTAGAATTAAAGGCATGTGCCACCACATCCAGCTCAGTATATACTAATTTTTAAAATATGCATGTGTGGAGATGATTTGTGCATAACTGTTCTTTCTATTGGTCTTTCTACTTCTGAGATGTTTGAAAATATTTTATAATGAAGCATTGACATTTCTAATTATGAAACCCTGTTATGAAGCTCTAGAATCTGAGGATACATCAACAGGTAGATAAACTCAGCCAGAAAAAAAAAAAAAAAGGACAACTTCCCTTATGCTATGCCCTTCTCCCAAGGAATCCAGCCTCATGGTAAACTGAGGAAAGGAGAGAAAGCAGGAGGGCTCGCCATCCTAGCCTCAGCAGGAGGGGCCTACCAGCTGTCCTGGCTGAGGTTCCCTGTGAGTCTTCCATCCCTACAGTTGCCATGACAATATACGTGTGATGGTACCTTCAATCACAGGGATAGAATGAGGCTCTCCGCCCCACTGGCTGCCCAGGTAGAGAACAAAGGAGAAGAACACAGTATCGCTCATCTTTGCCACAGCCAGCACACACCATCAGGGAAGAACCATCCTCCTAGATTTCTCCAAGACCTAACAGCCTTGAGTTCCAGCATGGTGTGGAATCTGTGCTCTGTGAGGTCATACTGGGAAAGGAGCGAGTCTGTAGTCAGGGACCAAGTGGGATGCTAGTGGCCCTCAAATGGTCTCTCTGTTCTTTTGCTTGGCTCCCTGAGGCCTTCCTCAATCCCGCATGCCGTGCAACTTGAAGATGGGAATATATCAACAGGACTCTTAGGATACACAGGACGAATTCCACTGTGGCCTCTTAAGCCAACCAGAAGCAGCTAGAGCCACCAGGAATACTGTATTGATAATATATCACATAAACAGGCAGGATGTACCTTGGTGGTAAAGAACTTGCTTGGCATATATGAGGCCCTGAGTTGGATCCTCAGCACCAAGAAAACAGAAAGGTATCACATTAATGAAGTATAGTCACAGTATGTTGAACCTGGAAGGATCACATTAAAGATCTGGTCACCAGTCCATGGTACCATTGGAGATGGTCAAACCTTTAGAAGACAGGGCTTAGCTGGAAGATCACCAGCGGTGGGCTCTTACAGGAATGGGGTGCTCATATATTTGAATGCTTAGTCATCAGGGGTGGCACTACTTGAGAAGGATTAGGAGGTATGGCCTTATTAGAGTGGGTGTGGCCTTGTTGAAGGAAGTGTGTCACTGCAGCTTTGAGGTTCCAAAAGCCCATGCCAGGCCCAGTGTCTCTCTCTTCCTGCTGCCTGTGGATCTGGATGTAGAACTCTTAGCTACTTCTCCAGCATCATGCCTGCCTGTGGGCCACAATGCTCCACCCCATGATGATAATGGGCTGAACTTCTAAAACTGTAAGTCGGCCCTAATTAAATGTTTTCTTTTATAAGAATTGCCACAGTCAGGGTATCTCTTCACAACAACAGAATAGTGAATAAGACAAGGGGACATTGGGACCCTGCCCCACTCTGCTTCTTGGCCATCATAAGGGGAGCAGCTTGCACTATCAAGTACTCCTACTCCCTACCATGATGTTCCGTTTCACCACAGGCCTAAAAGCATTGGGTCCATGGACTGGAGTCTGCAAAACCAGGAGTCAAAGTAAACATTTCCTCTTAATGAGTTGGCTGCATACAGTATTTTGTCACAGTGGTAACCTTCCTACCATGTACAATAAAAGTATAGCATCCAAAAAATAATAAAGCACATAATTAAAAAAATAGCACATAAGTGTGCCAGGCGTGATGGTGCACACCTTTAACCCCAGCACTCAGGAGGCAGACTCAGGTGCATCTCTGAGTTTGAGGCCAGCCTGGTCTACAGAGTGAGTTCCAGGACAGCTAGGGTCACATAGAGAAACCCTGTCTCAAAAAAAAAAAAAAAAAAGAAAGAAAGAGAAGAAAAGAAAAGAGAAGAACAGAAGAGCATAAATGTTTTGAAGCAGTTATTCCATTTCTCATAGGCCACTATCTCCTCTATTCAGTTTTAGAAGCACTGGGCTATTTTAAGAGACTATTTATACATATTCTAGTATTTTTTAAAAAGATTTATTTATTTATTATGTGTACAGTGTTCTGCCTGCATGTATGCCTGCAGGCCAGAAGAGGGCGCCAGATCTCATTACAGATGGCTGGGAGCCACCATGTGGTTGCTGGGAATTGAACTCAGGGCTCTGGAAGAACATTCAGTGTTCTTAACCTCTGAGCCATCTCTCCAGCCCTAGTATTTTTTTCCTTTAGTGCTAGTCTCGCAAACTATGTAGCTATCCCTGTATGTGCAGTGATTATGGTCAGGGGATGAACAGTGTGAAATGGCGAGGATGGAGGAGATCTTCTGCAGATGAGAGAGAGAGAGAGAGAGAGAGAGAGAGAGAGAGAGATGGGGGGAGCTGGAGACATGGCTAAGCAGTTAAGAGCACTTGTGCAAGCTTATGCATCCATTTGGATTGGAGATCAGATCCCAGCACCCACATAAAAGCGAAACATGGTCCTGAGCACACCTGTAACCATAGTACTAAGATGAACAGAGACAGGGTTGCTGGGGCTTGTGGCCAAAACCTAACTGAAAATGAGAGCTCCAGGTTCAGTGAGAGACCCTGCCTCAAAGGAACACGGAGGAGAGTCAGAGACACATGTGCATACACCACATGCATACATGATATATAGCAGACACAGAACTCTTGTTAACCCTGATGTATTAGCTTGCTACAGCCACTATAGCAAAGTACCACAAAATGAGTGATATAAACAACAAATGTATTCCCCGCTCTGGAGACCAGAGTCTGAGATCAAGGTGCTGACAACACTGGGTCTTTCTGCAGGACAAGGGGAGACACACACACCTCACACCCCTAGCAGAGACAGAAGACAGAATATATCCAACTTCAAATGAGTAAAAGGAAAAATAACTGCTAACTTGGGCGACGTCTCTTTTACTTCTGATGCTGGCCTCTACAAAAAAACACAGCAGCCCAGGATGGTCTAAAATCTCTACCCCATTGGTTTGTGTTTTACTTCATACTTAATATCTCACAATATGTGAAATATCATAGTAAAAACACAGCATATTTTGTATGTAGTCTATAGCTAGAATATCATTATTTGTATGAACTCTCACCTCAAAAAAAAGAAGTTTAGGGTACTTGGAAGGTAGAGGCAGGCAGATCTCCATGAGTTCGAGGCCAGCCTGGTCTACAAAGCAAGTTCCAGGACTACATAGACCCTGTCTCAAAAAAAAAAAAAAAAAAAAAAAAAGTAGGTTAGGGGACAGCAAGACAGCTCCTTGGGTGAGAGCACTTGCCACCACGCCTGATGACCTGAGTTTAATCCGCAGGACCTACATGGTGGATAAGAAGACCTACTACCTCAGGTTTTCTTCTGACCTTCACATGTACAACATGGCATGCATGCACACCCACACAAAAATACACACATAAGGACACACACACACACACACACACACACACACACACACACGTGCCGATGATCGTGAAAGAATAAGAGGCTATGAATTTCAGGAGTGGGAGGAAGTGACAGGGTTTGAGGAGAGAGGGAGGGAATGGTGTAGATGCAGTGCTCACATACGAAATGCCCCAAAAATAAATAGTTTAAGAGAAATTCTGTTTAAAAACCTATTTCCAAGCCAGGCATGGGGAAGTACACCTTTAATCCAAGGACTGGTGGAGGCAGAGGCAGGTAGATCTCTGTGAGTTCAAAGCCAGCCTGGTCTACAGAGTGAGTTCCAGGGCAGCCAGGGAAACCCTGACTCAAAAAAAAAAAAAGAGAAAAAAGAAAAAATATCTATTTCTAATATATATGTGTATGCAGTTTTTAAATACTCAACACTTCAGTGTAAATAAAATTTTAATGCAAAAATGCTTATTTTAAATAATATGCATGTTAAATAACTTTAATAGATACATATTAAATAATACATTCCACAAGCATTTACTAGTTTTTCTCTAATAGTTTTTCTTTTATCATATGAAGTTTTCTAAAATTTATTCTTCTATCATATATTACATCCTGACTGGTTTCCCCTCCCTTCATTCCTTCCAGCCCCTCCCCCTACTCTCGTCTCTGCCAAATTCACTCTTTCATTTGCCTTCAGAAAAGGGCAGGCCTCCCAGGGATATCAACCAAACGTGGTGTATCAAGTTATAAGAAGAATAGGCACAAACCCTCATATCACATCTGGATGAATCATCTCAGTAGGAAGAAAGGGTCCCAAGAGCAGGCAAAGGAGACAAAGACAGGCCCTGCTCCCCAAAGTTAGGAGTTCCACAAGAAGATCAAACTACAAAACCATAACATACATGCAGAGGATCTGGGTCAGATGCATACGGGCTCCCTGATTGTTGGTTCAATCTCTGTGAGCCCCCGTGAGCCCTGTTTAGTTGATTCTGTGGGCTGTGTTCTCATGGTGTCCTCAAGCCCTCTTGCTCCTACAGTCCTTCCTCCCCCTTTTCCATGGGGTCCCCTGAGCTCTGCCTAATGTTAGGCTGTGGGTCTCTGCATCTGCTCCTGTCAGTTGCTAGATAAAGCCTCTCTGATGACATCTGGGCTAGGCTCTGGTCTATGAGAACAGCAGAATATCATCAGGAGTGATTCCATCCACTTTTTTTTTTCAGTCATGCTGGTTCTATCCTAGGTCTCTAGGCTACCCAGCCTCCGGTTCCTGGCCATCCAGACAATGGCAGGGGTGGGCTGACACTGCCTGGATGTTTTTAAAGAAACTGAGGTCACAAGACTCTTGTCTCATTGTCTTGGAGTTTTCCCACAAACACTCAGAATTCCCCTTGCCTGACTCCATCTTGGGACCATGTTTGGACAGCGTTTCTCTGTGTAGCCCTGGCTGTCCTGGATCTTACTCTGTAAACCAGGCTGGCCTCTACTTCAGAGATCAACCTGCCTCTGCCTCCTAAATGCTGGGATTAAAGGTGTGCGTCCCCATGCATAGCTGACTGATTCTTCATAGTAAGTAATATATGTTCTGTTTCGTTGTTTCTGTTTGAATAGTTTCAGTAATTATTTAAAAATAATTCAATTATATATTGGAGATTTTAAGTTAAAGATGATTATAAATGAAAGATGTGTGTGTGTGTGTGTGTGTGGTGTGCACATTTGTATGTATGCTCACATGCGTGGGTGAATTTGTGAACATTCTGAGTGTGGAAGCCCAAAGTTGATGCTGGATGTCTTCTTCGATCATTCTCCATTTTATTTATAGAGACAAGGTCTCTTACTGAACCTAGAGTTAGTAGATTCTGGCTAATCTTGCTAGCCAGCTTGCCTTAGGAATCTCCTGCTCTGCCTCCTGATTACATGCCGGGCCTGCAGCACGCCTGTTGGGCTTTTACATGGATCTTAAAGGATCAGAACTCTGATCCTCAAGCTTGTATAGTAAACACTTCACCCACCGAGCCATCCCCCCAGTTTGGGTAAATTACAAAAAAAAAAAAAAAAATTCTTTACCCTATATTAGAAATGTTGAAAAATGGGTCCAGGAAGACAGAACAAACACTTCTGGGTGGGAAAGACCTGGGAATGAATTTGGGTGGGGCTGCAGCCCAGGCTGGGGCTGAGCATGCCTGAGACTGTCATTTGCCTTAAGATTTCACACAATCCTGTGCTGTGTTTTGTTTACTTGTATTTGTTTATTTGGTGTGTGTATGTGTGTGTGTGTGTGTGTGTGTGTGTGTGTGTGTGTGTGTATCTGTGTGTGTGTGTGTATCTGTGTGTGTATGTGTATCTGTGTGTGTGTATGTGTATCTGTGTGTGTGTATGTGTATCTGTGTGTGTGTATGTGTATCTCTGTGTGTGTGTGTGTGTGTGTGTGTGTGTGTGTGTGTGTGTGTGTGTTGCATGTCACAGTACATATGTGGAAGCCTGCTGTGGGATGGCCTTTCTGTATGCTGTGAATATGTGTTGCTATGATTGGTTAATAAAGAAGCTGCTCTGGCCTATAGCAAGTTAGGTTATAGCCAGGCAGGAAATCCAAGAGAGAGACAGGAAGAAGAAAGACAGAGGTGGGAGAGATGCCAGCCTGCTGCCCAAGGAACAACATGCCAGCAGACTGGTAAAGCTACAGACCACGTGGCAAAACACAGACAATAAAAATGGGTTAATTTAATAAGATATAAGAGCTAGCTAGCAAGAGGCCTGCCAGAGGCCATACAGTTTGTAAATAATATTAAGCCTCTGAATGATTTTTTTATAAGTGGCAGACTGCGGGGCCAGGTGGGACTTCCAGCTACAGAGGCCAGAGGTCAACTTGCAGGAGTCGTTCCTCCCCCTCCCCCATGTAGAGAGCCCAGGGATAGAACTCTGGCCGTCAGGCTTGGCAGCAAGCACCGTTCCACCACCAAACCATCTTGCAGTCTCAAACTGACTTCTCTCATTTCCAGGCAGACTTGCCTGGGATCTAGGCACCAGGAGGAAGCGTCTACTTTTCCTCTGGGATGTGTGTGTTTGGCTTTGTTTAGTTTGAGACAGGGTCTTGTTTTGTTGTCCAGGCTGACCACAAACTCCTGGGATCAAGTGATTCTGTTGCCTCAGCCTCCTCTGCAGCTGAAATTGCAGGCAAACACCATTGTACCTAGGTTAAAGAAACAAAAACCAACTAGGTTTACACAAGTCACCTGGGCATAGAGTGGGAGTCAGCAAACCTTTTACAGCACGCTCTTCTTTGTAATCAATGCTACAGTCCATTAAAAATGCAAACACTCTTGGGGAAAAAAAAATGGTCAATGAAATCTAAAGCTGTTGTTTTGAGGGAAAAAATCATTACAATAGTAAAATCTCTAGCCTAGTGGTTCTCAACCTTCCTAATGCTTCAACCTTTTAATACAGCTCCTCACGCTGCGGTGACCCCCAAGCATACAATTATTCTCATTGCTACTTCATAACTGTCATTTTGCTATTGTTATGAGTCATAATGTAAATATCTGTGTTTTCCAATGGTCTTAGGGGACCCCTGTGAAAGGGTGATTGACCCAAAGGGGTCGCTTGAGAACCACTGCTCTAGCCAGCCTGATCAGGGGAAAAGACAAAGGAATGCATCCTGGATCTTAAGAACCAGAAAGGAAACATCTCTACAGACCCTGAAAAAAAAACAAAAAAACAAAAAAAACATGGTTACTGTATGGACAATTTTTTGCCAGTTAAATTTACCAAAAGTGGACAAATTCTCCACAGATAAAGTAACAAAGTTCAAATCAAGAAGATATAGCAAAACTGTAAGGGTGGCTCAGTAATAGAGAACTCGCCTCGTTACAGATTCCATGTTGAGCACTCTAAATGGAAAGAGAAGAAGGAAGAGGAGGATGGGAGGAGGTAGCCTCCACCGCCAGAACTATTCTGTATCTCTTTCAAAGAAATTTAATTTGTGGGTTATCATCTTCCCACAAAGAGAACTCACAATCTAGGTAACTTCATCAGTGAACTCTACCAACACAAGAGATAGGGCCTCTCCTAAGATGATTTTCTCAGATGTTGTCCCAGTGACAGAACACTGTCGCCACAAGACTCTGTGTTATGGACTGGTGGATCAATGAAACAGAAGGTTCACAGAAAATATCACTTATTGACAAAAGCACCAACGCAACTCAATGAAGATTTTATAAATATAATTATTATACATAATATAAACATATTAACATATAAATTATATATGTTTTTAGAAACAGGATCTCACTATGTAGCTTCTGCTGACCTCTAGAACTCAGAGATTGGCCTGCCTCTGCCTCTCTATTGTTAGAATTAAAGCCATTGATTGTTTTCAAGTATGTACCTGTGGTTGTACATGCATATTCCACAGTGCACTTGTAGCATTCGGAGGACAAGTTGCGGAAGAAAAGCTGGTTCTCTCCTACCATTTGGGTCTCCGGATCAAACCTCAGGTAGTCAGCCTTAGTGCTAAGCACCTTTACCTGCTGAGCCATCTCATCTCATCACCAGAAAGCATATTATTTTCAACAATAATACTGGAATAACTTGATGGCTGGTGCAAAAATATGAGTTCTGAGGCTTACCCAATACATGTACAAAAACTCAAAATTAAACACAGGCCCAATGTAAGTTAAATGTATAATACTTCTAGAATAAAATACAAGAGAAATTATCATTCACCTAAGGTTTAAATTTTATTAAATTCAAAACTATCTGTTGCTAAGTATGGCAGCGCATGCCTGTAATTCCAGCAGTTGCGAGGCCAGCCTGGGCTATCACAGAGACCCTATCTCTAAAAATCAAAACGTGAATAAATCTAATTTGACTCTTCCGTTGAAATATTCAGGTCTGTCTCCCTACAAGAAGGAGTGCTCACGGATGCCGCATGAAAGACGTGTTCCCCGTGGGTGAGACTTCCCAATTGCAATGGACCTTCTTTTCAATTCCTGGTCCCCTTTAAGAACCCAGCCATGACATCATCGCACGGACGCCGCGCAGCCTACCTTGGCAACGCCCGGCTGTCCTTCCGGGCAGCCTCAATTGGCTAGCCAGCTCCAAGAGGCCCCGCCCCCTCCCGTCCGCAGTCCGCCCCGGCCGCTCACAGTCAATCAGGCCAGTTGGCAGCTGTGATTGGCCGCGGGGTCGGGTTCGCGTAGGCAGCGCACTGGAGGAGGGGCGCGGCGCCCCGTCTCGAGTCGCGGCCGTCCGGGTCCTCCCGCGCGCCCTGTCGCCCGCCGGTCCTCCTGCAGCCCGCCTGCTGGGCAGGGCCGGCTCGGCCCGGCCATGGAGTCCTACGATATCATCGCCAACCAGCCCGTGGTCATCGACAACGTGAGTCCGGACCGCGGGGTTGTGGGGGAGAGAGCTGTGTCCCGTCCAGGGGTCGCACACGGCGCCGCGCAGTGGCCGGCGCTGGTGGGGCCAGTGCCCACTCGCTGCCCCCGCGGGGCCAGGTGTGGGCCTCGGGACCACTTCCCTCGGAGTCCGGGATGTGCGGGACAGCTGGACATAGCCAGGTGGTCCTTGATGCCCTAGGCCGGTGGACGCGTCTGTCTTGGGTGGAAGCGCTGGGCAAGTTTCGATCCCCGGTCCTTTGCGTATTATGGTCAGCTCTGGACGCCTGATGTAGGTCGGCTGACATTTGACCTTTGCACACTGCTGGCCTCCTCTTTTGGAGGGCCTGATGATCTTTACAACACTTCCCAAGGGGCTGCACCCAGAGGCAAACACTGCACGTTAATTTCTACCAGCCAGGTACCCACCACCACTTGGTAGCCTCTTTGCGGCTTTAACGCCCCCTCTCTTCAAATGGAGAGTGCAGGACCACTTTTCCCAGGACAGAGCAGCAGCAGTTTGGGGTAGTTGTTTGCAAGACTGAAAGGAAAGAGGTCCTGCTTCCTGAGGCTTTGTCTTTCTGCGCCTGGGTTCTGCTTGCTTTCAGCTGCCCTGGGAGATGTCTAGCCTCAGAACCCTTGACATAGCTGGGGTTTTCTGTGGCTGTGCCTAGATGATGCCTCTGGTGTGTAGGCCTTGGAGTTTTTGACAGTGACACACTTCTGCTCTTTCTGGGAGCTGACTCCTTCCCACGTGACCCCCTGATGGAGTCCCTTTGTGGCTGCCTTTTTTTGGAGCACCCATGTGGACTCCCTTAAATCATAACAAGATGTTTATCATGGAGGCTAGTCCTGGGCTTGGGGATGTGCTTGTCTGAACAGTGCTCTGGCAAGCTGCAGTGTACATCAGGCTACTTCCCTTCTTGGTGGCCAACAAGCTTATGCGCTTAGAGGCACCCACTTGGCTCCTTGGGGCTTGGAGGCCCTCTCCTATAACTTGGACATGTTTGTTTCTGCTCTGCATGCCTAGAAGCTTGTGATGGAGATTGGTGGGCAAAGGGCATGAGAAAGTGATCCCTTTACTGAATGGAAGGCTTGCCGGATTCTTGTTGAAATCCTAGGTCCAGCATCCAGGCTGGAGCGGGGACAGGGCCATTCTCTCTTACTCCCCAGGAAAGGTACTTGAGAAAGGCACCAATCTTTGCACACACCAAGTGGTCTCCCCAGGGGGCCCGATATGTGGTGTGTTTCTGCTGGTGAAGAAAGGGACTCCTGAATGACACTGAGGGGTAGCCTCTAGCTATCTTTGGAGTGGAGCTGTATTCCTCCCACAGGAACTAGCCATAGCATGCACAGAGGAGGCTGTGTGTAATGGTTTCTCTCTCCTCGCTGATAGCCTTCTGGTGCGGGTGATTGTTGGTAACGGGGTTAACCTGTGCACTGTAGAATATTGAGCAGCAACCCTGACCTCCTCCCACTAGATGCCTCTAACCCCCCCTCTCCTCTCCCCGTTGAGTTTCCAGACCCAGCCAAATAAAAGTCTCCAGGGCAGGCAATGCAGCATCACTCCCAGTTTTGAGCTACTAATGCTTGTAAACGACCTCGTCCTCTAAGTGGGGTCTCTGGTTTCCTCCCTGCCCAGCTTTGGTGGGGCTGCCTGCTCTCTCCGCTCTCGGGGACACTGACTGCATCTGGAGCCGATGGCAGGAGCTAAACATTGCTTTTCCTTGCAGGGTTCAGGGGTGATCAAGGCTGGTTTTGCGGGAGACCAGATTCCTAAGTACTGTTTCCCAAACTAGTAAGTGTTGCTGGGGCAGCAGCCTCCCCTGACCGCCCTTACTTGCTTTTGGGAAGAACATGGGCCCTGTGGTCACAGCTCCCTTTAAGGGCGGCTGCCCCTCCACCTGTAAGAGGAAACACCAGATTGGTGGGGTTAACCTGAGCTCTGGGAGAGTTCAGTGCTCGGTTTCCTCTTCAGAGCCTCTTTCTTACCTTTGTTTCTGGCTGAGCCAGAGAGGAGGCGAAGGAGCCGGCATTGCCCTGGGGATGGGGTGTGGTGATGGCTGTAGCGGGGATAAAAGGGACCTCTCTCCAGGGAAAGAGCTAAACTCCTGGGGGGGGGGGGGTGGGGGTGATACACAGCTGCCCCTGCCTCCCTGGGAAGGTTTTTCTGGTTATTCTGGGTTTGGGTGCAGCGGCTTGAGCCCCTAGCCTCCCGAAAGCTGAGTGTACATTCTCAGCTATACCCCCATAGCCCCAAAAAATGTTTTCATCAGGGCTTATTTATGTTTAGCATGTAGGAAATATTCTGTCTAGCCCTCTCCACACACCCCAGATGGTGCTGGTGGTAGCAGAAATACCAGAGTGGTACCGTCCTAGAGATCCTGGAGTGCCTGGGTGCTACCTGCCCACTGGGAAGTTTCTCTCGGGAGCCTCTCAGAGCTTGAAGGATGTGTCAGTGGCCTACAGATCAGAGGTGGACCCTGAGTCCCCTGGGAGTGGCTCTAAGAACTACAGGCCTGTGTAGGGCCAAGGCCAGCCTGGGTGTACTGAGGGTGCATGGAAGGGCTTCCTTCAGCTTCCCATCTAGAACTCTGGGTGGGTGTCAGGGAAAGCTGTTGGTGGTACGTGGGGAGTGTGGATCATGATTTGGAATGGCAGCTCATCCAATACATGCTTGCCAAGAACTGAATCTCTGTTCTGGAAGCCATGGCCGTGGGGAGAGACAGTGGCCACTCCACAGCTCTAGGGTTGTCCTCCATCTATTAGCAGGCAAGAGGGTGGCTACCGAAGGCACATCCCTTGCTAGATAGAGCCAGGCCATGAAGGGATCCTGTCGTTCACACTCAGCCCTCCCTGGAGAGAGACCCATTCCTTCAGGCCCCAAACTGCTTGTGCTTCTGGAACCAATGCTGCTGGCCCCCTTCCCATAAGTCTAGGGTCTGACCTTTGCCCTGAGCCACTTCCCAGTACTTAGACTGGCCACCCTCTAAAGCTTTGCGGTTGGGCTACAGCTTTCCTGGACGCAGTTCAGCCATGCACCTGCCCAGCTCACTGACCTTCCGTGTCCTTGCAGTGTTGGACGGCCCAAGCACATGCGGGTCATGGCCGGAGCCCTGGAGGGGGACCTCTTCATCGGACCGAAGGCAGAGGTAACTGGCCCTCCGTTTGAGTTCCTCCGTCACAGGAGAGCTGGCTGCTGGTCAGAGCAACCTGTTCTAGGGTTTCTGCGCCTTTTTGCCACCCCCCCCCACTTTGGTTGTTTAGTGCTGTGTATGTGGCAAGGCAACCCCCTTTCTGTGAGACACAAACAAAATGTCCCTCCTGAGGAACATGCTTGGGCCTCCTGTCCTCGTTCAGAAGCTGTTTGGAAATTATAAGAGAAAGAAATGATTAAGATCACATTCGTGTGATCACAGCACTTGGGAGGGGTGGAGGCAGGAGGATCAGAAGTTCAAAGTCATCTTCAGCTACCCTCAAAAGTGACTGAAGAATTGGAATCACCTAGATTGGATGAACCTGATCCCTGCTCTGAGGAGGGCTGGGGCCGTTTCTTATTCTGGTTAGGCCGGCATACCTGGGGACTTCCAGCCAAATCAGACTCTGAGGGAGCCAATATAGGGTGTGAGGGAAGAGCCAGCTAGGCACCTGGGGAATAAAGGAGCAGCCCTGGGCCTGAAATGGGGAGGCCTGAATAAAGGGGCAGATGAGCGGTTCCTGGGAGGTGAGTACCAGCCACTGTTATAAGAGAAGCTTGTGTCCACTAGACGGGTAGCTGTGGGCAGGTAGAGGTGGCATATCCTCTAGAGGATAGGTGAGGACTGATTAGAGAGCTGGGTCTAGGGGCCAGAGTCCCAGCTGTACTCTGGAAGAATGATGGGTCCAGGTGGCCTAGGAGGGACCATGCTGACAGAACACTGGCTGGATGTTGGTGAACTGCTCCAGATGGATGCTGATGAGGGCGTGAGGAGACAATGTAGACAGTCTAGGCAGTGAGTAAGGAAGCACATTCATGGGGTAAGAGGATGATGGGCTGTGGGATGGGGCACATTTCCAGAATTCTTTCCTTGGCTAGACATAAACAGTGAGTCTTTATAAGGCCCCAGTGAGAAACCAGACAAGGAGTCTACTGAAGTTCACCTTGGGAAACCAGAGACTTTATTGATGGTTATGAGTGAGAGGCTAGTGTGGAAGCAAGGGAAGCCCACAGCAGTCTTCACTCTTGAATGAGCTTTCCCCAGCCTGTATACGCCAGCACCTCTCAAGGCCCTGAGACCATGGGCAGTTAGGGCAGAACTGCCTGTGAATGGCTGGGGGGTACGGGTGGGAGAACTCTCAGGTGAGGGTCCAGTGACACTCCCACCACCTCCTCTGAGGGAACCTCAGCATGCCTGCTCAAAAGGTTTCCTGCAAGCAGGTACAGCCGACCCGATAAAAATGGCTCCTCTTTGCTTGGAGTATCTATTATGTTCTGTAACACTACCTCTTCCTTCAGCTCTTTGTGTCTTTCCACACACATACACACACTCCCTTCAGCAATGTTCCCTGAGCCTTGGAGGGGTGACAGATAACTAGCTATTCTCCAGCTTCAGCGGAGTACCAAGCCCTCATATCATCTTGACCCTCTCTCCATGTCTATAGTCTTGGTATTCCTTCTGCAAAACACAAGTAAGAAAAATGGGAAAAGGGAAACAGAAAGACATCCCAGGGCAGCTGATGATGTTCGGAAGGCACATCACTTTCATGTAACAAACTCACTGCAGTTGTTAGGTAGGGCCTGTGACTTTCCCCAGCCGTGGCGCATTCCTGTCTGAGCTCACAGCACCAGATGTAAATTCCTGTCTCCTGAGCAGGCCTAAACTAATCAGAAAGTTGGTTGTATCCATAACGGTTCGTGCCATTATTGCACTAACTGGCCCATCTTGCCTGGCACTTCCATAGTGTAGCATGCCAGGTTTGCCACCAAGCAGAACTTTGGACCATAATTTCCCCCAGCAGCCTTCATAGCACCTTTCAGCGCTATGAAAGCTAACCAGGGGCTGGGGAAACTTGAACTTCGTCTCAACTGGACCTTACCAAGTCCTGCAACTGAGGCATGCATGACTTCAGCCAACAGGGCCTTACATCTGGTTTTGGTATACAACCAACAGCATGACAGTAGCCTTTTTTGTTTAGGGGGCTTAGAGGGCCTTCTCGGTCAACCCACCCCAACCTAGCACCTGGAATCTCATTATCCTCAAGTCCTCCAGAAGTCTCTTTCATGCTCTCACAAGGTATCTAGCATTCATTCTTCAACTTTTACATGCAAGGGTTGTTGCAGAATCTCTTAGTTACCTTTGTGGGGGACTTAGGATTTCTATTGCTATGACCAAAAAGCAAGTTGGAAGAAAATGGTTTATTCAGCTCACACTTCCATATTGCTGTTCTTCATACAGGAAATAAGGACAGGAACTCAAACAGGGCAGAAATCTAGAGGCAGGAGCTGATGCAGAGGCCATGGAGGGGAGCTGATTACTGCCTTGCTCCCCTTGGCTTGCTCAGCCTGCTTTCTTACAGAACCCAGGACCACCAGCCCAGGAATGGCACCACCCATAATTGGCTGGGCCATCTCCCATCGATAATGCCTTACAGCTGGATCTTATGGAGGTATTTGCTCAATTGAGGCTCCCTCCTTTCAGATGACTCCAGCTTGTGTCAAGTTGACGTCAGACCAGCCAGCACAGTGGGTATCATCCATGCTTCACCCAACCAGAAAGTCTCTGAGAATTTCATAGTATTGCATGGCCCTTGCCCCCTTCGTGACCTGAATCCCTTCCCGTCCTTGCTCCCTTAGGTGACTGTTAAGTCTTTCAGATGGGTTTCCAAATCCACAAAGCACTCAGGTTAGCATTGTGTCATCTATATAATTAAACCTTTTTACCAGGGTTGCTCAGGATGACAGAGCAAGGTCCTAGGCCACCATCCCGTGACAAATAGTAGGGTTGTGAAGGTAACCTTGAAGTATTTTGAAAGTCCATTCCAGGCAAGTATTAGTTTTCAGAAATCCAAAGCTGAGGAGATACTGAAGTAAAATATTAGTGAAGTCCAGTACAGCATTAAAAGACTCCAGGTTGGGGATTTAGTTCAGTGGTAGAGCGCTTGCCTAGCAAGCGCAAGGCCCTGGGTTCGATCTTCAGCTCAAAAAAAAAAAAAAGAAAGAAAGAAAAGACGACTCCATCCGTTTGTATCAGTTATATGGCTTCCTCATCCGGGGATACTTTAATGGGTCCTTGATGCCATTTTCCTGTTCTTTTTCTTCCTTTCTTTTTTTTTTTTTTTTTTTTTTTTTGGTTTTTTGAGACAGGGTTTCTCTGTGTACCTTTGTGCCTTTCCTGGAACTCACTTGGTAGACCAGGCTGGCCTCAAACTCACACAGATCCACCTGCCTCTGCCTCCCGAGTGCTGGGATTACAGGCGTGCGCCACCACCGCCCGGCTCTTTTTTTTTTTTTTTTAAGACAGTGGTTTTTTTTGTTGTTATTTTTTAATTTTATGTTCGTTGGTGTTTTGTTGGCGTGTCTGCGTGTGGGTGTCAGATCCCCTGGAACTGGGATTATAGACAGATGTAAGCTGCCATGTGGTTGCTGGGAATTGAACCCAGGTCCTCTGGAAGAAGTGTCAGTGCTCTTAACCGCTTAGCCCTCTCCAGCCCCAACATTTCCCTAGTCTTGATGAACTCTGTACGGCTCAGGTGGCTCAAACTGATCAGACCTAAGGCCAAGGGCACAGTATTTTATACCCGCCCACCTCGCAGTTGGCTGCACCTTCTTGGCTTAGACTGGTGCGTCCTTGGTTGCCATTCCAATACCTCTACAGCCGGATGGTACCTCTCTGTTTGCCACACCTGGCTGCTAAAAGGACTTCTGTTTGGGTGACTCATCTGTGTTCACCTCCAAGAGAAAAATACACACAGCATACCCAGAGGAGGAAGTTGCCCAACTCTGGTCAAACTTAATCCTTTCACCTGCACTGTGATAGCCGTTTCTGTCACCTGAGACTCCAGGAACCAAGGAACACCTAGTTCCAGCACCCACCCAAGCCCAAATGGGTTGGGTTTTTGTTTTTGTTTTATTGCTTGCTTGTTTGTTTGTTTGGAGGGGGCATCATGAAACAAGATCTCTGTAACCCTAGCTATCCTGGAATTGGCTATGTAGACCAGGCTGGCCTTAAACACAGAGATCCACCTGTCTCTGCCTCCAGAGTGATGGAATTAAAGATGTGTGCCAACACACCTGGTCCAAATAGTTGGCAAGCCAATAAATCCATACTTCAGCATGGAGTTTCCAGTCCCCCTGTGCATGGTCCTCACCTGCAGGTGTCCCTGGCTACCTCATTAGGGAAGTGGCTGTTGTGATCTCTATCCCTGAAAAGCTTCCTCCACCAGCAGCTGGCATAGTGGAGCTCATGAACACCACTCAAGCCCTATGCCTGTCCCAAGATCCCTGCTAAGTCAACCTTCTTCTGAACCGCGGTTAATAACATCCTGTCTTGCCCAGTGACTGGAGTGCCATGTGCCACCTGTCTCAGTTCTGTAACCATCACTCTTAACCAGTGCTTCTCACAGGTTCCAAGTCCCTGAATCTCAGGAAGAGCCCTTTAACGTAGATCGGAGTTGTGTGCTCTTTGGTCCCCCACCTGTAAGCAGCAGCAAGCCAATGCCACGATCTCCGTTTTTCCACCTTTCTTTCTAAGTCCAAGGCTAACATGGAGGGTGCTAGCCATGTGTCCTTGCTTTGCAGTTCCCCCTTCACACAAGCCAGTTCCCTCTGGGCTTCAGTTGCTCATCTTATCACCCAGGTCAGGGGCACTGCAGCTGTTGCTACAAGGAGGGATACTCCAGCACACCACATGGGAAAACAGATGCCCCACCTCAGTGAGGCTTTAGCTGCCCGGCTCATCATCTGGAAACACTGTTGCTTTTCCCAAACTCACCTTTGTAGTTGGTTGGGTTTTTTTACTCTTTGTTCTTTTGGGGGCAGCCAGACCCAGAGGCTCCCAAATAAATACACATGGAGGCTTATTCTTACATATAAATGGCTGGCCTTAGCTTGGCTTGTTTCTAGCCAGCTTTCCTTAAATTATCCCATCTTCCTTTTTGCCTCTGGGCTTTTTCCTTTTCTTATTTTTGTATATCTTGCTTTTACTCTTACTCCATGACTGACTGGGTGGCTGTGTGGCTGGGTGGCTGGCTGGCTGGCCTCTAGTGTCCTCCTCTCCTTGTTCTCTTGCTCCTCAACCTTTTTTTTTTCTTCTCTTTTTCTCCTTCTATTTGTTCTCTCCACCTGCCAGCCGTGCCTATCCTTCCTCCTGCCTCACTATTGGCTGTTCAGCTCTTTATTAGGCCATCAGGTGTTTTAGACAGGCACAGTAACACAGCTTCACAGAGTTAAACAAATGCAATACATCTTTGCATCATTCAAACAAATGTTCCACAGCAAAAACAAATGTAACACATCTTAAAATAATAGTCTACAGCACGTCTTTGTTTTGTCATATCCTGCTGACTACCAGACGTGTTGGAAGAATTCCTTCCCAAGGAGACAGCATCTTTCTCCTCCTTCTATGGTTCCTGCCATAAACCAAAATACAAACTCCATCAGTTTACCCTGGGAAAACCGGTTTTTATTGGGCTCTCTTACAGAGTGTGGATGAGGGGCTACTTAGAGGAGGATGAGGAACCCCAAAGCACCTGCAAAGTTTTTGCCCATCGTGGTGGGGTCTCCCTTCAGTTAGCCTTCCCCAGCTCATGCACTCGACACCTCTCAAGATCTTTGGGCCACACACAGTTAACTGGAAGGACTCTTGGGTGAGGGTCCGGTGACCACACCCTCTCCAGCAGGCACAACTGCAGTTTGCTCAGAAGACTATTCAGTAAGGCGTGTTGCCATCTTCTCTGGTCCTCAGCCATGTGAGGCCAGCTGAGCTCTGGGAGATACCCAGCAGGCAGAGGCAGGAGGCAGCTTCACAGTGCAACAGCTGCTCATGAGGGCCAGGTGCTATGTCCGCTTCTCCCTGTCCTCCAGGAGCACCGGGGGCTACTGACCATCCGCTACCCCATGGAGCACGGTGTGGTACGGGACTGGAATGACATGGAGCGTATCTGGCAGTACGTCTACTCTAAGGACCAGTTGCAGACCTTCTCTGAGGAGGTGTGGTAGCTTCCCCTCCCTCTGCGCTCCATCTTTCCTGATTGCTTCTTTCCCACTCCCTGCCTGCACAGTGATAGGACTTTCCTGCTCGCTCGCTCTGTGCGCATGCGCACAACCAGTGACAGGCCAAGTTTCGGGGCCTGGGCTTTGGAGGGACAAGCGGCTGTCCAGTGGTGCTTTTAGCTCAGGAAAGAAAGCTCTGTTAGGGCCTAGCTTGTCTTTGTGTATGACTCCCTCGTCTCTCATAGCATCCTGTTCTTCTAACGGAGGCCCCGCTGAACCCCAGTAAGAACCGGGAGAAGGCAGCAGAGGTGTTCTTTGAGACCTTCAATGTCCCTGCACTGTTTATCTCCATGCAGGCCGTGCTCAGCCTGTGAGTGCCCCAAGTCCTGACGTCCCTGGGGGCACAGCCTCTTGATCCCCTCCATGCCTGTTTCCAGTGTAGTATAAATAACATCCCAGGGTCCCTTGCGGGGTTGAGGAGGCGGTCTTCCCGCCTCAGTGGCTCAAATAAAAGGATGCTGACCTGGTGGCAGGTACGCAACAGGACGCACAACGGGAGTGGTTTTAGACTCGGGGGACGGGGTCACTCACGCTGTCCCCATCTATGAGGGCTTTGCCATGCCACACTCCATCATGCGGGTAGACATTGCGGGCCGTGACGTCTCCCGATATTTGAGGCTGCTGCTGCGCAAGGAAGGGGCCGACTTCCACACCTCGGCTGAGTTCGAGGTCGTCCGGACCATCAAAGAGGTGATCGAGGGCGTGGGGACGTGGACATGGCCGGGGTTGGGGAGGCCAAGACCATGAAAGCAAGCCGTGCCTGGCTGCAAGCGTCCCTGCTGCGGCCAGCCTAAGAGCGCGCTCTGCCCATACAGCGAGCCTGCTACCTGTCCATCAACCCGCAGAAGGACGAAGCTCTAGAGACGGAGAAGGTGCAGTACACCCTCCCAGACGGCAGCACGCTCGACGTGAGTGGACGGGCCGACGGTGCCTGGGAGCCGGTGCCGGCCTGGAGGAAAGGGACTGGCTGCTCTGGAGAGCCCTGCTTCAGTCTTTCTTCTCCACAGGTGGGGCCCGCACGCTTCCGGGCCCCCGAGCTGCTCTTCCAGCCAGACCTGGTGGGGGATGAGAGTGAGGGGCTCCATGAAGTGCTGGCCTTCGCCATCCACAAGTCCGACATGGACCTTCGCCGGACACTGTTCTCCAATATTGTGCTCTCAGGGGGCTCAACACTCTTTAAAGGTACTGTTGGGGAGAGGGGGGCAAAGCCAAAGGCCCAGGGTAGCTAGCACCTCAGACCACCCGCTCTCTGGAGCCAGCAGTGTGCCATCTCCACCACCCTTTTGGCAGTACTCCGTGAACAGGACCTTGTGGTAGGGGAGATGTTTTTAGTTTATTGTTTTTTAAGAGACTCGATTTAGAATTAATTATGCCAGGCATGACGGCATATACCTGTCATTTCGATACTCAGGAGGCTAAGGCAGGAAGATCATGAGTTCACTGCCAAACCTGGATTACATAGGATGAGACACTCTTTCATAAAAAAAGAAAAAGAAGCCAAAATAACAACCAAGCACTAAAATGAAGTTTTCCTTTGCTTGTGACTAGACGGTCAGTCTGCCATGGAGTGTTCAGTTGAGGCGTCTTCAGGCAGGACGTAGGGTCAGGTGGCACTGTATGGCTTCAGGTTACATCTCATGTCAGCCTCTCAACAAGCTGTACCCTCCAGGGTGCTGGCAGAGAGACAGCAACAGCTAGCGGTCTAAGGGCCACCATGGCAAGGAGGCTGGCTGTGGTCCAGGCTTGACCATCCTTGTATCCACAGGCTTTGGAGACAGGTTACTAAGTGAAGTAAAGAAGCTCGCCCCAAAGGACGTTAAAATCAAGGTGAGACTGGACACCTCTGGGGAGAGGGAGCTGGGGACCCCTCTGAGCCTGTGTTCCCCATTCTCCACCCTGAACTACCACTCATGCCCTCGCTGCCTTGGGTTTGAGGGTGGTGGCTGTGTAGGGACAGGTGGTTATACAGCCATTTGCTCCTTCTAGATCTCAGCTCCTCAGGAACGGCTGTACTCCACATGGATCGGGTGAGATGGGGCTCAAGCAGAAGAGCATGGGGAGAGACTTCTCCAAGGCTTTGCACAGGCCGGGGGAAATGGATGGATTTCCTTCTCAAGTAAAAGGATGGGAGTTCTGAGGACCCAGGATAGCAGTTGGCCCAGCCCACAGGTACCAAAGAATATTGTCTCTCCATCTTTACAGCGGCTCCATCCTCGCCTCCCTGGACACCTTCAAGAAGATGTGGGTATCCAAAAAGGAATATGAAGAAGATGGCTCCCGTGCGATTCATCGCAAAACCTTCTAATGCCCAAGGAGGGTGGACATATTGGGAGACAGGGAGGAAAGGGGAGCCAGAGCCCTTGACCCCTTTTGGTCTGGGTTCATGCTCTAGGCCTAGGGTCCCCTGCATGCCCAGACCCCAGAGCAGGTGGTGCCGTCATGCTCACCTGTAGCCCTCCCCTCCCCCTGTGCTCAACATACACACACAGACACACAGAGAGTAATGTTTAGCTGCATGGATGGCAGTCCCAAGCTGGAGCATAGGAATCGAAGAGTCCGCCATCGAGTTGGTGTGGGCGACCCTCTCAGCAGGACCACTTTGGCCTGTGGTTCCTTGCTCCATTCTTGAAGCTCCAAGACCAGACATTCACATGCTCCGTTTGTTCTGACAGCCTCCAACTGGGGCTAGAGTCCCTGGATCACTGGAGTGGGCTGAGGGGGCAGCCAGGAGCTCCCATTAGGGTGATGAGGACATTGGTGTGCCAATTTCCTCTTCCTGGCTTGACAGGGCTGCCTGGACCCTTGGACACCCAGTTTTGCTGGGCAGATGCCCTAGATAGAACTGACTAAGGGAACAGTCCTCCATTCCCCAAGAAGGAATGTGGCCAAGGGTCAGCATCAGAGCCATGGGTAGCCACACCTTGTGGTCTGCCCCACTCCCTTTCAAAGCACTACTTTGATTTGCTATTCCCCGCCTTTCCCTCGGTGCCCTGGACAGGAAGGGATTATGGTCTCTTTATTTGCTGAGGGGAAGCCACTTCATCAGGCGTTAGACGCAAAGGGTAGGCACCTCACCTCCCTCAAGAAAGGTCTTCACCATGGCCAGGGCCCCACCTCCCTCTCCAGAGCTGAACAATAATTTAACACAGTTGCCTGAAAATGATTCTTTTTATAAATCATTATAGTAATAATTATGGACAAAGCCCAATGTGTGGCTCTGATTCTTGTGGCTTCCTTCATGTGCTCTCATTTGCTCGCTCATCCTTGGGGACATTGAGAGAAAGGACCAGAGGGAACTCGGCATGACACTGGCATAGCTCAGGAGCTTGAGGCCTTTGGTGGTTGGCAGGGCAATGGGACTAGTGAGACTAGCCTCATTACCCTCTTGCCGTGACCTGCTAGGGGAAGCAGAGCCAGGCTGCCTTCCCTGCATATTCCTGGACAGGGCCACCACGTGTGTCTCGCATCTCACACAGGCCTGCAGGGGCACGCAGGTGCGGGCAGTGATGCAGACTTAGCAGCCTAGGGCCGGATGAGAAGGGCAGGGCAGCCTAAGAATGGACGGTGCTGGACAGGAAGAAGCAGAACACAATCAGGAAGTCCTTCAGGCAGTGAGGGCTCAACGGGCGGGCAGGGGTCTGTGCTTGTTAGTGTGTCAGCACGGCACGTCTTTGATGGAGAACAAGACGGCGTAGCCCCACAAAGCATTCAGCACTGAGAAATCGCAGCCATTTTGGAACAGTGTTGGGCTGACAGCGTGAGGGCGGAGCCATTCGGTGGGGCATGCTGGCTTGTTAGAGCTTGGGTCAGTCAGTGGTTAGGGAGAGCCTTTGATGGTTGTTGGTGAGGAAGGGTAAACTGGCCTGTGGCACAGTGACATAAACCAAAGAGGTCAGCTGGGCGAGGGTGTGGAGGAGGTTGTTGAGCTATGTACTAGATGACAAGTTTTCACTCTGGAAGGACAGTGACCAGAGCCAAGTGTTGAAAGCTACAGGCCAAACTACTGATCAGGTATGTGTGCAGGGGATTCTGGGCGGCCGTATAGTCAAAGCGTAGCATCAGTTTACACAGCACCCTTTGCCGAGGGGCCCTGCAGACCAGCTCTTGTGCAGGGTTCTGCTGGCACCCCTGGCTCCTGTGTTCGGAACCTTCCTGCTGAGCTCCTCCTTCCTCACAGGCCCCTCTTGTCAGTCACCAAGTCCTGTCTCCTGCAGTCCCCCGTTACCCGTGGAGACCATGACCCTGCTCCATTCTGCCCATCCAGTGTGTTTGCTCTCACAATTACTGCGCGGGTAACCACCTCAGATCTGTAATGAGTTATAAGCCATACAATAAAATATTCATGAGTCCTTACAGATATGAGTAAATATCGCCATGGGGGGAAGGGACAAACCCCCCTTCAGTAGAACTCCCGTTAACGTAGCCCTCCACTTCCTGGGAAAACCAAAACAGCTGGCTGGTGTGATCTGGCAAAATCACTTCGGGAACCACGCTGCTGCACTGGAGGTCTTTCTCATTCCTTCCTTAAGAGAACCCGACCTGCGGCTGCTTGCCAGCTCTGCTCCTGCTGGTCTGTCCAGGAACCACCCCTATGCATGTCAAAGTCACTTTTTTTTTTTTTTTTTTTAAGGAAAAAATAAAAATAAAAAAAGGCCTCCATACCCCCAGGAATGGCCTGGTAAGAGCTACAGCCGAGGGGAACAGCTAGACTAGGCCTTGTGTTGTACTGATTTACAGGTATGAACTGGTTTTGTTCTACTAATGCTGACAAACACTTAACTGTGTGAGCAAGCACCAGGTTAGAATACATACATGGGTCTCCTGCCTCTGCTTGGAGGGCCTAGAATCAGTGGCACCCCATAAACAATGAACACAGTGTCCGGGTCTATCCTTCAGCTCCCTAAAGGGAAACTCAAATGACTTAAAAGCAATGTACGACTGACTTCACGCAGCCCCCAGTGCTCCAATCTTTAATATATTAGAGACCGTACAATAAAATACTTGAGTCCCGACATGTGACTAAAGGCTGGGGGATGGCTCAGTTGATAAAGCGCTGGCCATGCACTTGAAGGCCTGAGTTCATATGTAGGATACCTCCCCTTGAGTTGGTGAGGTGTATGTATTGTCCCAAAACAATGACAAGACAGGCCATTGCTTCCTTTTGGCTGTCCCCAGTATTTGAGGTAAGATCTTATTGCTAAGAATACTCACATATTGGTCACGGGACATGTCAAAATCAAACTGTAACTGACCAGGAAGCTTCCTCCCTGCTGGCTAGCTCTAAGCACTGGAAGGTGCTATGGAGGCTGCTGTGGGGAGAGTTAAGTCTTAACCCAGCTGTGAACTAGAATGACTGGCTTGGCAAGAGATGCCTATGGGTGCGATAGTGACGCCAGTGTTGGGGGGACCAACCACTTCTGACTGAATGAATAAATGCATACCTGGTGCACACATCTGTCTGAAGAACCCACGGCTGGGGCAGCTCACCTACCCAGGGGTGAACCTACTGCTACTGTTTTGCTAAAAGGACGGTATCAGGCTCCCCTCTGTCCACCCATAGATTAGTGCAGCGCTCAGAGCTCCACAGAGAAGTCGGTCTGCACAGTGGAGGATGGTTAGACAAACTCACAACTGCAGAGTGCAGAGACTAACGACATCTGTTTACTCCCTATCCCCAAGACTCGGGGCCAGCATGGAAGAGAGGCACAAAGTTTGTAGGAGCCAGAAGCTGGGGAGGACTGAACTCTGTCTTTGGGATGTGACAGGGCAGTGCACTCAGCAACTCCCAGCAGCTCTGAGCCCAAGAGCAACCCAGTCAACCAACATTCTAGCATGATGTGGAACATCACGAATCCCCAGTCAGGGACTATGGACAGTTGATTGTCTCTGGGGGAGAGTCTGTGTTCAAGTTACTGATAGGTTGACCGTGTTCCAACAGATACCCAGAAGTATATGGGCAGCACAAACTGGAATCGGGTTGGTTATTAAAATTTAAAAATCACTGGCAGTGTCCAAAGACTGAGCAAGACGGGAATGCCCCAGACAGTGGAATGTAACTCTGAACCGAATCCTCTTGATGGAAAAGACACTGAATAGCTCAGTGTGGTGACACATGCCTCCAATTCCAGCAACCAGGAGACTGACAGAGGATCTTGAGTTTGAGGTCAGCCTGGGCTACACAGCAGTATTCCCTACCCCCCCCCATCTCTCTCTCCCCTCACACACACACACACACACAACTAATGAGCATTTAGGAAAACTTGATGTCTAAGGATTAGGTGATTGAAATATATAAACTACCTTCCTGGTTTTTGATAGTCATACTGTACAGACTAGGTAGTCTGTAAGATGGAACACAGGAGGGGCTAGAGATGGCTCTGGGTTTTTTAAAAGGCACACTCGGTCACTCAGTAGGTAAAGACACCACACAAGTTTGATGTCCTGAGTTACTCTCCCAAGTCCATATAAAGGTGGAAGGACTGAACAACTTCACAAAGTTATCCTCTATGTGTGCGCTGTAGCCCGTGTGCCCACAAACACTGCACATGCACACATGCACACAGAACAAATTAAAACCAAAAAATACACACCGGGTGTGGTGGCAACATGGCTTTAATCCTAGCACTCAGTTTTGATTCTCTGAGGTGGATCTCTGAGTTTGAGCTAGCCTGGTCTACACAGGAAGTTCCAGACTAGCCAGAGTTATATGGTGAGACCCTGTCTCAAAACGAAAACAAAAAACCATACACACATGTATGATAGAGCATCAGACTGGCCATTTACAAGGGGTTTTGGAAATGGTTATTCCTGAACTTGCAGATAGTTTAATGAAGTCTGTATTTCTCCTTGGTGACAGGAGACAAACCAAAGGTTCAGCTGAAACCCTCCTCCAGGCAGAACCTGAGATTCAGTCCTCTTGGTCAGAACACAGCATTTCCTTCTTTCCCAGTGGCCCAAGGAGGTACAGGATACTCAAGCCCACGTGACTAACAAAGTGGGGTTCTCAGCCTCAGCTGCAGACTAGAAGCACCTGGGAACTCGGAAGCTCTGCCACCCAAGTCCCACCCCCATGGACTACACTTTAGTAGTCTAGGATGGCCTCCCTCCTAAGATTTGTAGATCTTCAGTGATTCCAAAGTGCAGCTAAATCAAAGACTCAGGAATTTACTAGTCTGTTTCTTATTGCAGCTATAAAAAGTTAATCACAAACATAGGGACTTAGAATGTAAATTTATTATCTTACACAGCAGCTCAACATAGGTTTTGTTAGAATCAAAGCATTACAGGCCTTCATACCTGGAGACTACACCCTCTTGCCTTCCTTCCAGAGACCACCTGCATCTCTTGGCTCAAGGCCTCTTTCCTGGGTTATCAGCATCATTAGGTCCCTCTTTCTACTCCACCTGGATAATCCAAGAGTCTCCCTAATTTTTAAGATATTTATTATTTACTTAGTGAGGGTGTGCCACAGCACGTGTGGAGGGCAGAGGACAACTCATGGGGGTAGGTTCCCTCCTTCCATCAGGTGGGTCCCGGGGACTGAACTCAGGTCCTCAGGCGGGACAGCTGGTACCTTTACCTGCTGAGCCAGACAGGTGGCCAACCAGACAGCTGTCCCTAACTCCCATCTACAACCTAATTCCTGTTTGCTATGTGACCTAAGGTACGTACAGGTTTGGGGGTTTAAGATGCGGATTGGATTATTGTTCTGCATGCCTCAGCCTGTAAATGCCCTGGAGATTTTCCTTTCTGAACTGGTTACAATCCTTAAAAACAGCAAGGAAGATCTGGCAGTGAGAGGCCAGGGGAGCACAGACTAACTTAATGATCTAGCTCATCCTCTGCAGTTTGAAGGAGTGAAAAGGTAAGGAGACTGCAGACAGGAGCACCCGGAGTGTACAGGAGCAGATGGGAAACAGCATTTAAAGTGGGGTTGTAGAGTAAGATTTAACAGCACGTGGGATCCCTCTCCCACAGGAAAGGCCTTGAGTGAGCACTAGGAAGCAGAGATGATCACTCAGAGTGAAAGCAATAGCTTAGACTGCATCTTCCAAACACATCAGCAAGATAGAGGAAGAGCCTTTCCCCCAGGCTCTCCATCCCTGAATTCAAACTGAAAATTATGTATGCTGAACGTCTACCAAATTTCAACATAAAATGAAAAGGTATTTCCATTTTACAGAAATTTCTTTTGAGAATTTCACCAACATATCATACATATGGTGGCTGAGGTGAACTGTTGCTCTCTTGCCCAATTTATATTTCCATGGTACTTCTGAAGAGAACACCTCACATTTAAAATTTAGTAAATCCCTAGATGTCAGTACTGAGTTCAAATGATGATGATTATTATTTTGAGTGACAGTCTGTCTATCTTGCCCAGACTCAGGTGATCCTCACACTGCAGACTCTCAAGTAACTGGGACCATAAATGACTTCACAGTGTCCATCTTAGTGTGTCTCTCCTTTCCTCCTCTCTCCTTTAAACTTGGAAGGCAGACCTTATTTAAAGGGAACCACAGCTAGATACAGATCATAGCCACAGTCCCCAGTGGGGGACAGACTGGACTCCCTGAGCCCCACAATGTCCTTCCCCTAGTCTAGATTCAGAGTTGGACAGTGGCTCACTAGCATGTGGCTCAGTTGTTCCATCATTAGCACTGCAAAAACAAAAACATCAAGATCCATGCAAGGTCCAAATACTGCCATTGCTTCCACCCTTTAAAATCTCCCTTAGTTTCTGCCCTCCCTATCCATATATAAAATTTAAAATTTTTAAAAATAAAAACCTAACAACTCTATACTGGTTTTACATTCTGAGTAGATGTCAAGCCGGTATTAAGAGATAGCTGATCTCAATATAAAAAATCTACAGAAGCCAGGTGGTGGTGGTGGTGATGGTGATACACACTTTTAATCCCAGCACTTGGGAGGCAAAGGCAGGTGGATTTCTGTGAGTTCAGGGTCAGTTTGGTCTACAGAGGAAGTTCCGGAACAGCCAAGAATACACAGAGAAACCCTGTCTCAAAACCAAAAGAACTACAGAAATAAGACTAGCCACCTATGGGAGGAGCCAATGCAATGGCTAGTCTTTATTAGAGAGAAATTTTCTATCACATTCTGAAAAGTTAACGCAGGGGCTCAGTGGGCCAGCTGGTGGGGCACCAGCTTATAATGGGTTCCACAGCTTGGGCATCGCTGAGCCTCGCCTTTGTGCAGCCAAAACCAGATAACAGTACAGTTGTCCTCTTCACCTGAAAGGGAAAAGGTGGTTCAAAGTCATCCAGCGCCAGCGCACAAAGGGAGATTTTCAACATTCATCTCTCTCCTGCAGACACTTCAGAGACCAAAACACCAACAACCCACAAAACCCGCAGTTGACTCTTGATCACTTTAAGCTCTGCTCTTTCAAATTAAAAAATAGGGCTGAGTGAAATAACCTTGTTGGTTCCAACAATTCCATTCCCTACGCAGAATCCCAAAGTGGGATAAGTACCTGTTTGTATCCCTAATGCCTGGCATACAAGTTTTTTTAATATATATATATACACACATATATATATACATATATACACATACACATACATACATATATGTATAGATATATATGTATATGTATGTATAGATGCATTGTGTATGTGTATAAAAATCTGGGCTGGAAAGATGGTTCAACAATTAAGAGCATGGATTGCTCTTCCAGAGAACCTGAGTTCAATTCCCAGTATCCATATCAGGTGGCCAGGTGGCTCACAACCTCGCTTGTATAACTACAGCTCCAGGGCATCTGACTCTTGTGGCTCATGCATACTGAGATGGTCAGAACCCTTACAACAATTTATGAGTATTTTTATGCACACAATCAATCACATGCACGTAACTGAAGCAACTTATAGACATCCTGTGTAGCAGGTTATAAACAAATGGACCAGAAAATAAAGGCAAGGTACTTACAGATGCAGCCCACTATTCGCTTGTTGGTGATGGACGGGACTAAATTAGGATCTTCCTTGGTGCCTGAAGCTGCCTTTGGAGGTAGCATATTGTATGGATCCTGAAAGACAAGAAGTGACTAATTACGACAGACATCCCCCACAACGACACTGCAAAGGGGCTGTTCCTACAAGTTGGGTTTCCAGGACCAAATGCAGGCTGACAGGAGACTCCTCGAATCCCATCCACGTCCAAGGGCTCCAGAGGACACAGAGCTTTTCCTCACCAGTCCCTTCTGAGCTGCTATCATGATCTCCCTCTCCAGCCCTGTAGCCTGCTCCTCATCAGTAGGAACACCACCTAAAAGAAGGAAAATGAATGTCAACGGATAGGACCGCGAATCAACACACGCTAAAATGATCGATACGGGAAAGGTGACATTGTGGGCGTCTTTGGTGGGCTTCCAAGTATTTCCACGGTCCCCTAAACCCACTGAGTCATGACTCCCAGAGCCTTAGGGGAAGCTTGCCCCACCACCCGCCGAAGCTTGTTTTTCGACTGTTTCCTAAAATCAAGTCAATGAGAGTGTCCTGGCTGCAATCTGAAAGCCGGTCCAGTCCTTTCTCACCCCTCCAACAGTCCCTGTCTCCCAAGGTCACCCGGCACCTTCCAGACGGGGCACCTTAGCAGCGGCCAATCGGGCGGGCGAGCGGCCGGCCGAAATTACAGCCAGACCGCGCGGAACGCAGGCTCCCGGAGCGGAAGGTGGTCAACGGCGCCGAGGGCGCTCAATGGCCGACCCCGCTCGCTCGCCCGCCCGGTTACCAACCACCCCGGAGGCCACGGACACCGGCCTCGCTCGCCCAGCGGGCCACGTACCTGCAGACGCCATGGAGCGCGTCGCAACCGCGCCACCGGGCCCGCGGGCCCTCAGGGCCTGCGCCGCCAGAGCGCCCACTCCGCGAAGTAACCTTGAAGCCATCTCGCCCGAGACAAGCAGATGCACTTCCGGGAACAGGCTCGGCAAGACAGGCGGGACTTCCGGCGATGGGCGTCCGTCAACGTCCAGCCAGCCTTCCGCTTCCTCCCCCCAGCCTGCCGGAGCAGCGAAGGGAGATGCTGCGCATGTGCCAGCCACATAGGCAGGCATTCCTGTTGTGGAAGTGCTGTTGGAAGCTTAAGTTCCCCTCAGTCAGGGACCTGCTGCTGCACCACAAATGGTGCAAACTTGGACGTGAGCTCAGGAAGACTTTCGTTTGCTGTGCCTGTTAGTCGCGGCTTCGGGTCTGCAGGCAGAGCCATTAGCCATCACCAACTTGTTGCAATGTCCCACCCTGTCAGAATTGGGCAGGACCTCCCCCCACAGTCTTGGCCTCAGTTTCTCTTCCTTTTTGTTTGTTTGTTTGTTTGTTTGTTTTTTAGGCAGGGTATCACTATGTACAGTCAACCCTGACTGACCCGGGAACTCGCTTTGTAGATCAGACTAGTCTCAGAAATCTGGCTCTCTGCTGGGATTAAAGGCTTACACCACCCTCGATTTCCTCCTACAGCAGTGCCATGGGATGGATGTAATGGTGTTAGTTAGCCCCAGGGACCGGGATGGATGTAGGACACCTTCTGGTGGCTACTCCATGAGGTTATGGACCAGTGAGGGCATACTAGAGGAGGAAGGAAGGAACGTTAATAATGCAAGTGGAAGTCACGGTAGGCACTGTGGCCAAAGGCCTCCAAACACAAAACATCTTCCCATTGCTCCCCACTGCACACAGACAGGTGAAGTGTGAAAACCCACGGCAAGACGGCTAGAGGACTTCCCAACACTGACCACTTCATGGGCCTAGTATTTGTTCACGTTGTGCAATATTCCTGAAACACCAGGCTTCCCTAATGGTGCCCAGTGACGGAATCTCCAACACCATGCAGAGGCCTGGCATAAGATACTATCAAGTAACTTTTAGTCAATCCGGCCACTTGGACCAAATATAAAGCTTATAGGTCAATTTGTGGCTAACTATGAAGGACTAAATTCCCAGGTGTTGTCATTTGCCCCTTGTGGGTTATTTTCAAAAGGGGCTGGTGGAACATTCCTTCAGAGCAACTAACTGGGTCTTTGTGGATGCTGCCACCAAGTTTAAAAAAAAAAAAAGTCTCTATTCTGAGGCCCCAAATTCCTTGATCCTGTTTGAAAATGGGCTTCACTTGGCATGGTTTTCATTATTCCTGCCTGACCTCACTACAGTCATCCCAATTAAGCTGGGGAAAAAAATCCCTTGGTTCAAGAAATACTTCCCCCATGGACTTATTACTGATTTGTACCTGCATTAGGTGTTTGGTGAGGGGAAGAAAAAACAGCCAGCCCCATCAGCCAGCTCATCCATCTTTTTTCCTTTTGGTAACAGTCAAGAAAACTAATACTAGGTATTCCTTGTATCCCATCAAGTGCAAATTTCAGAATACACTCTTTGGAAATAGGACTTGATGGAGACGAGGAAGTTCTTCATTTGAGGACTAACTCCTCTTGCAGATGCATGCTGCCAAATGTAATGGTCTGATCAGGCCTGCAGCAAAGAATCCCGTAACTCAAATGTTAAATAGTCTTTTAATAATAATAATAATAATAATAATAATAATAATAATAATAATAATCCTCAGAGCCAGATATTGGGGTCAATGCTGAAAGACCAGAGAGACAAAGGAACAAGCCACAGCCACGTCTCACCTTGCCAACTCCACGAATCCTCTGACTGAAATCCTGAGTCTTCACCCGAAAGGTCTCCAGCCTAAAAGCTTCTAGTTCCTGTCTCCTCACGCCTTATATACCTTTCTCCGCCCAGCCATATAACTTCCTTCTTAGTGCTGGGATTAAAGGTGTGTGGGCTTCCCAAGCAAAAAGCATGAGATCTCAAATACTGGGATTCAAGGTGTGTGCCATTACTACCTGGCTCTGTTTCTCTCCTAGACTGAGTCAATCTCATGTAATCCAAGGTGGCTGTGAACTCACAGAGATCCAGATGGATCTCTGCCTCCTGAGTGCTGGTATTAAAGGTGTGTGCCACCACTGTCTGGCCTCTATATTTAATCTAGTGGCTTCTTCTGTCCTCTGATCTTCAAGCAAATTTTATTAGGGTACCCAGTATATCACCACAGAATCCTGTTTAATTTACTTGTGTTTTAAGCCAGAGTTTTCCTATCTTAACCACAAACCCTTGTCTCAGTGACTATCTACTAACCTGGCTCTTAGCAAGCCGGTGAACATTCAGTTCTGATATAAGTCCCCAATGCCTCACTGTAAAATGGAATATACCAAGCTCTAATATGGAAATTTAAACTTTATTTTGTATTACTGAAGATTGTGTGTGTGTGTGTGTGTGTGTTTACACATGTGGGCACACACATGCCACAGTATGCTTGTGGAGGTCAGAAGACAACTCTGTGGAGTCAGTTCTCTCCTTCTAACTTTATGTTCCAGGGCTTGAACTCTGGTCCTCAGGCATGTGTAGCAAGTACCATCCATTACGCACTAAACCATTCTGCTGGCCCAAGGTAAAATTTTAGTTTAGACTTTGTGGTGATTTGAATGAGAATACCCCCATAAGCTGCTATGTTTGAACACTTGGTCCCCAGTTGATGGACCTGTTTGGGAAGGACTAGGAGGTGTGGCCTTGTTGGAGATGTGCCACTGCTAGTAGTGGGCTCTGAGATTTCAAAAGATTCCATTCCCAGTTAGCTCTGTCTCTGCCTTCTCCTACTTTCAGATCAGGATATGAGCGCCCAGCTGTTCCTGACGTCAAGCCTTTGCTCTGCCATCATGCATTCTAACCCTCTGGAACTGTAAGCGAATTAACACTTTTATAAGTTGCTTTGGTCACCGTGTTTTATCACAGCAATAGAAAGTGAACCAATACATACTTGTTTCTCACTCTCATAGCTTTCCCTAAACCCAGGAGAATTTTGTCAAGACTTGTCCGGTTCAAGAAAATCTGACCCTCATTCTGGTCACCAAGACTGGATGTGTGGAGGCTGGGAAATGGCTCAGTCCATAAAACATGTAACCAAAGGACCCTGAGTTTGAGCTCTAGTGCCCACATAAAGCTGGGTTCAGCAGCCCATACCTGTAATAGCAACATTGGGAAACAGAGGCAGCAAGATCCTGGTCAGCTAGCCAGTCTAGCCAAAATGGTGAGCTCCATGTCCAGTGAGAGACTCTATCACAAAAAAAAAAAAAAAAGCCGGGTGGTGGTGGTGCACGCTTGTAATCCCAGCACTCGGGAGGCAGAGGCAGGTGGATCTCTGTGAGTTCGAGGCCAGCCTGGTCTACAGAGCTAGTCCAGGACAGGCTCCAAAGCCACAGAGAAACCCTGTCTCAAAAAACCAAAAAAACAAAAAACAACAACATCCAAAAAAAAAAACAGGGAGAGCAATCAAGGGCATCATGGCGTCAACCTCTGACCTCCATATGCATGTGCATATTATGTGCATACACATGAACACACATGTAAGATTGTATACATGAGGACCAGTTTCAGAACCAGGCTGCAGGGTGTTCTCATTGCCTCTTGCCTCCAGCTCTGTCCACCCTTTCTACTGCTATCTCTGCCCCTTGCGGAACAATCTGCAACTCCTGATCCATCATTGTCTTTGTCAAAGCAATCAACTTTTATTGAATAGTATTTCTTACCTTATAAGGTAATTTTTAATTATCTTAGTCAGTGTTCTGTTTCTGTGAAGAGGTACCATGACCATGGCAGCATTATAAAAGAAAGCATTTGATTGGAGCTTGCTTACCGTTTCAGAGTCATTAAGTCCATTATCATAATGGCGGAGAGCAGAACGGCACACAGCCAGACACGGTGCTGGAAAAGCAGCTTGAGAGTTCTACCTCTGGATCCACAGGCTTAGACTTTTCAAACCCCAAAGCTGGAGCTGGGAAGATGGCTCAGTGGTTAAGAACACTGACTGATCTTCCAGAGGACCCAGGTTCAATTCTCAGCAACCACTTGGCAGCTTGCAACTGTCTGTAACTCAAGTTCTAGGGGATCTGACAGCCCCACACCAATGCACATAGAATAAATTGAATACATTAAAAAAAAAAAAAAACAAAACAGAGTCCACCCCCAGTAACACATTTACTCCAACAAGGCCACACCCCTAACAAGGCCACACCTCCTAATCCCTGTAAGTAGTGTCGCCCCTAATGACCAAGCCGTCAACTATTTGAGCCTTTAGGGGCAGTTCAAATTCAAACCACTCCCGTCTTCAAAATAAAAGCACATTGTAATAAATCCCATAACAAATCTGTAAGGAAAAAGCCAGCGATGTGGTGTTTATTCTTCCTGCCTTCCCTTCCAAGCCAAACTTTCTCAACCTCAGCACAATTAACATTTTGAGTCTGGAAATGATTTGAAGCAGGAGGAGGGAGGTGAGGCCATCCTTTGTGTATTGTGGGATTTGGAAGCTCTGCCTCCTAGAACTCTCCAGGGTGACAACAAAAGTGTCTTCAGTCAGGGCCCTGTGTTATATCCCTGGGGACCAAAATCCCCTCTGGCTAAAAGTCACCAGTTCCAATCTTATGTAAATACGTTTGAAGAATCAGTATAAAGAAGTGCATATACATGGAATGTATTTACTTGTGAGATAAAAATATAAATGACTGATAAATTGCTCTTCTAATTTAAAGACTGTTTTGTGGACATGCCTCCAGCTAAAAACATATATATCTAACACATAATTGCTGCATAATATTCTTTATAAATGTATTGGAATGGCTCCAAGTATCCCCTCAGTGAATATTCAGATTTCTGGGGTTTTGTTTTTGAGGATTCTTTTTTCAAAAGCCTCAAAGTGAGCTCAGTCAGAAGCACTAGAAAGACAATATGGCTGCCCCATAGTAGCAGAAGATGTCCCAGACCAGAGTAGCAGAGGATATCCCAGACCAAGCGCCCATGCTAGGCAGGTGTTTTACCACTGAGCTACATCCCAGCCCTTTTGGTTGTAGAAAAGTGGTTCTCAACCTGTGGGTCATAACCCCTTTGGGGGTCAAACATCAGACATCCTGCATATCAGATACTTAAATTATGATTCATAACAGTAGCAAAATTACAATTAGGAAGCAACAATGAAACTATTTTGTGGTTGGGGGGTCACCACAACATGAGGAAGAGGATTAAAGGGTTGCAGCGGCAGGGAGGTTGAGAACCCCTGCTTTACATGGTCTCATTCTGTACTTCATGGCTAGCCTTGAACTCTTAACCCTTCTACCCTCCACCTCTGAGTGCTGGGAATACAGGAGTGTGCCACCACACCAGGCCAAATTGCTAGCTTGTTGGTTTTGGGGTG
Source organism: Onychomys torridus (assembly GCF_903995425.1). NCBI lineage: Eukaryota > Metazoa > Chordata > Mammalia > Rodentia > Cricetidae > Onychomys > Onychomys torridus. The sequence continues at coordinate 31,470,131 of NC_050460.1, read as the reverse complement.
GGGTTTGCCTCCCCTGCATGTGGCAATGCATCATATAGCTGGGATCAAAGGAGTGTGTGTGAAACACTTTGGCACATTCTGCTGAGTTGTTTGCTCCAAAGTTTGGAGCGACCCCTGCTCCCCACAGGTGGGATCTTTGCAGTTTGCCTCTGTCTGAATGAGCAGTGCAGAGCCAAGGCCTCGGGCACATCTTTTCAGTTGTGCATTGATTGTTTGCATTTTCTGTGAGCTGCCACTCCGGCAAACTACCTTACGCTAACTCTGTGCCTTAGTTCTACTTTTTATTATGTTTTTGTATTAAGATGCATTAAGGAGCGGTGGCATACTCCTTTAATCTCAGAACCCAGAAGGCAGATGAAGGAAGATCTCTGTGAGTTTGAGGTCATCCTGGTCTACATAGTGAGTTCCCAGCCAGCTAGGGCTACACAGTGAGGCCTTGTTTTGAAAAGAGAAGAAGAGGAAAAGTGAGGAGAGGAGAGGAAGGAAAGAAGGAAGGAAGAAAGGAAGGAGAAAGGAAAAAAGGAAGCAAGAGAGAGAGAGAGAGAGAGAGAGAGAGAGAGAGAAGGAAATAAGAGGAAAAATGGATTGTTAATGGGGTTCCCTGTGGTGTATTATTCCCATACATGAGTGTGGTGGACACTAATTGAATCCAGCTTTCCTTTATCTCCCTTCCCTCCTGACCCTTCCCAATATTGGTGAGATTATTAAGGCCACTCCTCGTAGTTTAAAAGGAGGTTTATTTTGTGGGGTAATTCACAAATGAAAGGATAGGTAACAGGGTCTGGGAAAGGTATAGTGCAGTCCGGCGGTGTTCTCTGGAGAACTCTGCTCAGTCTACCTCCAGCGTCCAGGATCCGGGAACCAAGAGAGATGGCACATCCAGATCTCGGGTCTTCAGGGTCATCTCTCAGCCCTGCCTCGTAGGCATGACCATTACTGAAGCCTCAATGGGGGTTGGAACTTCCAGGTCAAAGTTGGAATGGCTACCTACTACATCCCAACTTCTCGCAATCTCTATTTTACTGTGCGGCCATCTTGTGTATCTTCCACATAGAGAAGAAACCTGTGGTGCTCATCTTTCTGTGCTCAGCTTCCCTCACTTGACCCAGTGTCCTCTACTTCCACCCACTTTGCTGCAGATGTCAGAACAAGTGCCTGAAACACAGCAAATGGAAATGCAGTAAATGTTAGCCTCCAAGTGTTCTGTTCAATGTGCTTCTTTTTACCAAGAGGAAGTATGGGGATCAGGAAGATGGCTCAGTAAGGATGCTTCAGCCCAGCTTGGCAGCCTGAGTTTGATACTTGGAGCCCACAGGGAACTCCCACAAGTTGTCTATCCCCTGACCTCCACACTCTAACCATGACACGCATGTGCCCACCACAGACTACAACTTTTCCAAAAAGGTTGGTTGGTAATGGTACACACCTTTAATCCCAGCACCCCAGAAGCAGAGGGAGATGGATCTCTGAGTTTGCAAAAGGCCAGCCTGGTCTACAGAGTGAGTCCCGGGATAACCAGGGATCCAAAGAGAAATCCTTTCTTGAGTCAAAAAGGGAGGATGGAATTCTGGACGTGGAAAAATGAATACAAACTGTTACTTCTGTGAGCACGAGGTTGAGGAGGGGGCGTGAAGGGAGGCAGGGGTACAAAGAAGACATTTTAGTTCAGATGTTCAGTGCTTTGAGTTTTTGTTTTAGCTCCATGACTGTTACCTATTCAGAAATTATAAGGATCTCTTTAAAGTCAGCTACTGATATCATTTGGAGGAGTTGTTTGTTTTACTAATTCTTATTATTAAGGCAATTATATTAAGTCATTTCCATGGACCAAAGCCAAGGCTGGTTATTAAGTCAAATATGATTTCTGCCGTGTGTGTGTGTGTGTGTGTGTGTGTGTGTGTGTGTGTGTGTGTGTGTGTGTGTGTGTGTCTGTCTGTCTGTCTGTCTGTCTGTCGCTGTCCTTGGTATGGTCAGAACCAACAAAACTTGAAGTAATGGGGTCAAAAGGCTCTTCAGGTTCAATCTGCTGCCTATGATGCAATGCTGAGCTTTAGTGGCCCCAGAGTCCCTAGGCACCATGGCAGATGTGTGCTAGGCAAGTTTTTAATGATGGCAGGAGTAAGGGGGTAAAGGCTTCTCAGTCTGCTAGGCCTGCCCCCAGGAGCCCTCTGGAGGCTTGAGACCCAAGGCTGAATCTCTGGTTGGTTGCTTGGAGCAAAAACCCATTCAGATCAGAGTGAAACGTTTTTTATGCAGACACCACAAATCCAAAATGGGTCCTCTGGAATTGCTGTCAGCATTAGGCCTCAATATCACAGGGCTCAGGGGTCGGATAAAGGCACACGCTTATTGGAGGCATCTTTTATTTTATGGAACAAAAGGAGTGTAGTGTGACAGCCGGGCAGCCGGAGTCAGCCCCTACCCCATTGTTAGGTGACTCACTGAGTCCTCCAGGAGACCCACCGGGCACAGTGGAATTGTCAGCTGCTGAGGGCTGTGCCAAAGCAGTATGTGCACCCTAATAAATTTGCCTGAAGATCAGAGAACAGAACAAGCCACTAGATTAAATATAGATGTCAGGCAGTGGTATGGCACACACCTTTAATCCTAGCACTCGGGAGGCCGAGATCTGTCTGGGTCTCTGTGAGTTCAAAGCCACCCTGGAGTACATGAGATTGACTCAGTCTAGGAGAGAAACAGAGCCAGGTGGTGGCACACACCTTTAATCCCAGTACTTGGGAGTCCCACGCCTTTAATCCCAGTACTAGGAAAGCTGAGACAGGAAATGATATGGTGGGTGGAGAAAGGTATATAAGGAATCTTAGAGGTAAGAGGAAACCTTATCTGTCAGCATTCACCCCAATATTCTGGCTCTGGGTTTTTATTAAAAGACCATTTAGGAATTCGTGTTACTGCAGTGAGATGGGCACAGTGAGACAACAGCCCACACCTCTCCCCTCCCCCTTTTCCTACCAGTGAACTCCATTGGCAGCTAGAAGGATGGCCTTCTAGGAACCCCAGGAAGTCTTTTGACACAGATGTGGAGGAAAGTGCCCCCCCTCTGACCCCCAGCACAGACAACAGGGAGAGCCGCTCAGGGTGGTTCTGGGAGGTCAGAGGGGGAGTGCTCCGCCCGGTTCTGTCTGGACAGCCCCCTGCTTCGACCTCAACTTTAGGCCCTAAAGCTACCTGTTTACTGGGTTAGGAGATCCATTCACAGTCAGTGATGGCGGCTAACCTCTGTAATCCAGCATCTGGGAGGCTGAGGAAGGATTGCAGTGAACTGGAGGTTCCCCTAGGCTGTGTGGTGAGTTCCTCAGCCTGGGCTACTGGAGGGAGGGAGGGGAGGGGAGGGGAGGGGAGGGAGGGAGGAGAGAGAGATTGGCTTTGGTTCAATAGGCTCCTAGGCAGGTGTGCGTACATATGTGGTTCTCTAGTGTAATAAGCTTCTTTTGTCGACCACCAGCTCACAAATAACGACACAGAAACTTCTTATTGATTACGAAAACTTGGCCATTAGCTTAGGCTGGTCCCACCAGCTCTTACGACTTAAATTAACCTGCTTTTATTAGTCTACGTTCCACCACGTGGTTCGGTTCCCTCTACTCCGTACTGTCTATCCGACCTCTTCAGTGTCTCCCTGGCGTCCCCTGGGCTCCTAGGCTCTTCCTCCTCAGTGCCTCTCTCTCCCTGGGAAGTCCCACCTATTCTCTCCTGCCTAGCTATCGGCCATTTAGCTCTTCATTAAATCAATCAGAAGGCGCCTTAAACAGAGACACATCTTTACACTGTAAACAAATATTCCGTAGCACTCCAGAGCAAGACCAAAGGAAGCAGATCCCAAGAGGAGAGTCATCTTAGGTGGGAAAGGGCAGGCAAGGTCTGGAGCTGTCCAGTTTACCAAGCCTCCTTTTCCGCTCTTTCCAGGATCCTAAAGATACAAAACCTGGACAGGGAGTCCCTAAATTAAAAGGAACTTCCTGGGAGACGGGAGAGACACAGGCCAATAGAAACAACAGCCCTGCTCAGGCTGGGCTCTCAGAACCCAGCAGGGGGCCCTCGAGCCTGGGTCTTCTCTGAAAACTGGCCAGGGCACTAGCGCCCCCTAGCGGTCTGGGAAAAGCAAACGCGGCCCTAGTTCTGGAAGCAGTTTGTCCACGGAGTTATTATCCTCTGTAGGTTATTCTCATTCTGCGGGTCTGGCGCTGTCTCTTTCTATTAAACTTTCAAAGAGGGACCTGCCTAAACATTTACGATGGCAGGCGCTTCCCAAAACACAGTAAGGAATTCAGAGAGGACCGGGCCGATTCCTCGAGTAAACCCTGCCCTCGTCAGGCCGAGGACAGGAAGGAGGACTGGAGCTTTTAATTAGGGTTCGAGGTCAGCCTGAGGTACACAGTGAGTGCCTGTCTCAAAAACAACTAATTAAGTTAAAATTGAAAATGCCCGTGACAACTGGAAGTCGGATGAACTAACTGGCCCATTAAAAGAAATAAAGGTCCAACCAGAAGGCTCCCTCCGCGCACCAGGGCAGCTGTGATCCCGCGCATCCTCTCCTGGTCCCCCAAGAAAGGCTCCCCCAGGAGACGGACTTTCTAAAGTCCCAGAGACCGGCTGGCGAAGCTCAGCTCAGCTCCACCGCCCTCCTGCCTGGAGAGCAGGGCAGGCAGATCATTAATTAGCCAGGCGTGATGCCTAATTAGGCAACAGCTCCTCGGAGTGCAGGGCAGGGATTTTCACTCAAGACAGGACCGGCTGAGGCTAAACCGAAATAATGTGTGTAAACACCCTCGCTCAATGTCAGATGCAGGGACGGGGCTCAACCAGTGTTTGTTGAATGTGAATCGGAAGGGTTGACATCCCTTCACTCACGCCTGCTTGCATGCCCGCACAGATGTACACCCGGAACAGATCTGTTCTCAAAGCCGAACGCGGCCAACGTAAATGGTGAAAGGCGCCGAGCGGCTGCACACACACTGTAGCCGCGTCTCCACTTTGGGAAAAGTCGCATCGTGAGGATGTCAACCGTCTGTTCTGAGTTCAAATCTCGACACCTCCTCTTCTCTCCACAAGCCCAAGTATTCCACAACCGGATCTGTGAAATGGATGGCTCCCAGGTGGGGGTTTAGGTGATCCGATTGGCACAGTGCGCCGGCTGAAAACCCAGAAGCAGAAGCCAACCGCCGAGGACGGGAGCGGGCACGTGGTTGTGTGCCCCCCCCCCGCCCCAGGGCCACGTGAGCGGATCACGTGAGTGGAGCCCACCTGTTGTAACGGTGAGTACGGCCTGCGTGGGTGCGTGCGTGCCTGCGTGCGTGCGTGCGTGCGTGCGTGGCAGGCCCAGTGGCTGCTTGCGTGGCAGGCCCAGTGGCCTCCGCAGAAGCTCCGACCTCTCGACGTCCTTGCTGGTAGCCACCCCACCCTGGTGGCTGCCCCAACTTCTGAGGCTCCCCGGCCTCCTGTGCCTCCTCTTCAGGCTCCGAGGCCAGGCTCCGAGGAGTAGGCCTCCTGCAGAGGGGCGGAGGAGGGCCGAAAGCTTCATTTTACCGGTGAGTTCCTCGGGCCTCACAGCTAACGTGCCCACCCAGGGCTCGCGTCACCCAGGGCTGGGCCTGGGTGACAGTTGCAGTGCAGTGGATTCCTTTTTAAGTTTTCCTGGATTCGGCTCAGGACTAGCCTTCACTAGTAAGCCAAGCCCCCTCTGTGCTCAGGTTAGCCCACGTGAACAGGATACAGCCAAATGTGCCGCGTGCCAAGGTCTGGCTTTGATGGTTTCTGTGTTGGGTGGTGTGGCCTGTTGGGTGCTGTTTCTTAATGTTTCCCCGGGCATAAAAAATGAGTTGCTGTTTGTCTTTCCGGAAACAGTCGCCGTTCCCAGGCCCTGCTCGGTTTGATGGATGGAGAGTTTTGAGGATGACACCCTATACTTCCATCTTTCAAATTGCGAGCCGAGACCTCCCTGACCAGAGCCACTGCCCTCGCTAGCATTCCTGGCCAGTAAATATTTGTTTAAAAGAACACATAATGCTTGCGAGAATGGCATGCTGCTACGGGAATGTTCAGAAAAGCAAGGCAGCTGAATGTTCTGCATTAATCTTGACTGTTTTGACATTGATGCTCAAAGCGCTCTGGGTTTTCTATATTTGTTTATTTTCTTTTCTATAAAGCCAGGAAAATAAAAAGAACACAACAAAAAGAAAAAAAAAGAAAGGGGGAGGTCACGTGTTGAAACCACACTTGTAAGGCCAGGATGGAGGTGGGGGGGGGGGGGGGGGGGGGGAGACCTTGGCCTTGCATCATTTGGGAGAAGCACTAACCGAGGAAGAGGCGGGTCTAGGCATGGTGCCACACCCACCGGGGGCCTGAGGGGAGACAGGTCCAGTCCTTTGCCTATGAGTGAAACAGAGGACTAGGCCCTACCTGGCTGAGCAATGAGGGGTTTGGGACGGTAAAACAAGACACAAGTAGAGGTTAGATTATATTTAATTCTGTCTCCCAGTTTGACCACAGGAGGCCTTTGTCTCCTGCCTCCTAGGGACACCTAACATTTCCTTACCTTTTACTGATTCTACTAAGACGCGTATTTGTTCACATTGTGAGAGCTCTGAACTTAGGTCTCTTAATTGCTAGGGGGTCTTCCCTTTGCCATGGCTCACCAGATCGCTGTTGTCAATCTTGGTGGCTTGAAGGTTACCAGTGTCCTGGCGATCGTTAGCATCTTGGGCCGCTGCGGTGTTGGTTGAGTGACTTCAGGTTTCCAGTTGGGGGCTCAGAGAGAGCCTGATAACAGTGAGCTGCTATCAGGCTGGACTCCGCTCCCCTGGGCCTGCGCGACTTCTTTGAAAATGGTTATGTCGTCAAGGGCTGTGAGCCGAGGGGCGGTCAAAAGCTTGAACATAGGCACCTGTATGAAAAAATATGTATGCATTCTTTTGTGGGTGGATGAATGACTTGGAGAGAAAGGTGTTTGAAGCAGCCAGACCTAATTACCCAAGAAGAAGCAGCACCAGTCCATGGGTCTCATGAGTGCGCTGACTGGGCAGAAGGGGACCTCTGCGAGTTACTAGTACTTTGAGCTCACCTGGAGATGGTCTTTCCCTCCCAACCCACCCTTTTTTTAAGATTTATTTTTTAATTACATTTATTTTTTAATTATATGTGGGGGGTGCATATGTACGCAGGCACCCACAGAGGCCAGAAGAGGGTGTAGAACCCCGAAGCTAGAGTTCACAGGCGGTTGTGAGCTGCCTGATGTGGGTGATAGGACAGGAACTCAGGTCCTCTGAAGGAGCATTCCGAACTACTCCTGAGCCATCTCTCCAGCCCTCTTTCCTTTGTTTCTGAGTCGGCTTGCCAGCCGAGCTTTGGGGATTCAGTCTACTTGCTGCTGTATTTTAGCTGGCTTTAATGACTGTGCTGCCAGTGAGGTTCGCTAATTAAGCTGCAGGATATTAGAGCACCAGTCAGCACCACAGGCTGTCTGTGGCAGGCAGGCAGGCAGGCAGGCAGGCTGTGTGTTTAACCAGGTGAACAGGTACCTGGCCTGTGGGAGGTCAGGGCTGGTGTCACTCTCCTGTGACACCAGGCCAAGGCTCACTCACCTTCTGCTGACTTAAGAGAAGACACGGGGCTGACCCCAGGAGGCCTCAGGTTCTTCTGGACTTGATTCCTGCTGTGCCCACTCCTGGCTGATGTTTTAGCTCCTTCTAAAATTAGATTCTTCCAGCATGCAAACATAGCCTGTAGCTAACATTGGAGATGGTTTGTATAGCAGCAGAGGCTTTTGGAAGTCACGGTTCTCTTGGAAGCACACTCCGAGGCTTGCAGATGCAGGCACACTTTATTATCATCATCACTGCCAGGCTGTTGATTTCCCTTTTCATCTCATTTTGTTTTGTCTAAACTGGGTCTTTTTATGTAACCCTATCTGTCCAAGACTTGATATGTAGATATATAGACCAGGGAGGCTTCGAACTCACAGAGATCCATCCGTCTCTGCTTCCTAAGTACTGAGATTAAAGGCATGGGCCACCATGGCCAGCTTTACATTTTCCACCTTTGAGAATGACTTTGGGGGTGTCATTTTTATTTTATTTTACATTTATTTATTTTGAAAGTATGTGTATATTTGTGGGCATACTTGTACCACATTGTGTATGTATATGGAGGTCAGAGGACAGCCTTTGGGCATACTTGTACCACACTGTGTATATGGAGGTCAGAGGACAACCTTGGGAGTTGGTTCTCTCCTTCCCCTACATGGTTTCCGGGATCCACTGAGATAAGCATGCTTGACAGCGAGCATCCTTTCCTCTTGAGCCATTTTCCAGCCCTGGGTATGTTTTCATTGTAGATTTTTCCTTGATCTTCTATATTTCAGTTTGATTTGTTCAAAGTACTGCAAGTTATTTTTTAAAAAAATAAACAAAACTAGTTTTCAACCACTGCAATGAAAATCTTTCCAGGCAAGAGTCATCAGTGGATGCTGACACTGGGAACTTTTGAAAGTATGACAGGAAATGGGATGTTTATGTAATCTCGGAGCATCTTCCCGTAAGGTACTGATTCCTTACGAAGGAGAAAACTGTAGAACAGCAGCAGAGAAACATTGTGGCTCCCACCTTGGCCCGGTGATTAAAGTTAGCAACAAAAGTAGCAGGAGAAATGGGCACCATGTGCCTTCTGACGAGCTGCACAGAGGACTGCCTAAAACATGCAACCTGAATCCAGTCACAAGGAAACCACACACAGGACCCTAACTGAGGACTCTATGGGATAACTCAAACAGTATGAAAATCATGTATTTAGTTAGGTGTGGTGGTGACAGGCACCCAGAATCCCACACTCAGGAGGCTGAGGCAGGAAAAAGTCCAAAAGGCAAGGTCAGTCTTTTTTTTTTTTTTTTTGGTTTCTGTAGACCAGGGCAGTCTCCACCTCGGAGATCTGCCTGCTTCTGCCCTCTCTGGTTGCTGGACTAAAGGCATGAGTCACCATAAACAGCACGTGAATTCCAGGACAGCCAAGGCTATGTAGAGAAACCCTGTCTCACAAGTACAAAACAAAGAGATTGGCAATGGTGGCGCACACCTTCAAACCCAGCACTCAGGAGGCAGATCTCTGTGAGTTCAAGGCCAGCCTGCTCTACAAATCAACTCCAGGACAGCCAAGGCTACACAGAGATACCCTGTCTTGAAAAACAAAACAAAACAAAAGGAAAAAAAGGTGTGAAAAGTTTGTTTGGATAGTTGGCTGAAGCATTTGTCAAAAGATGGCCTACTGAAAAACACTTGGAAATACCTGATATCCCTTAGCTTCTGATGAAAGGATTGAAAGGTTTGGGGAAATAGCAATGCCAAAGTGGAAAGCCCGGAAGACATGTCCTTCACTGCTCCTGGAAGACACAAAATGGTGAGAGGGGACCCAGCACATTGAAGAGTTTTGCTGTCCCCTTTTCCTTGTGTCAGACCTTAGGGTTGGAGGTGCTGCTGCTCAACCTGGTGAATTAAATGCTTTTCATTGAGACCTGAGGTACCAGGGCCAGATGGCCAGAGACAAGGTGATCATAGTTACTGTAATGGGCAGCGTAGGCAAACCGATGTTGATAATGGCCTAATGTAATCATCAGCACAGGAAAGGTGAATTTAACTATGGCATGACTGGTATGGACCTTTGGTACTGGCTAATCAATCATGGTGTTTCCAGGCATGAAATAGGTAAGAAGCCTACTGAATTGTTGTTCCATCTGTATAAGTGGGAAAATCTCAAACAAATGAAAGAAAGGCTCCATTGGATGTGGCAGAAGGGGATCTTGACCCATGAATCAACTTCCAGACTTAAGCCGGACCCAGAACCCCTTGAATAAAGGGAGGGCCAGGCTCCCCTGAGGAAGGAACTTGACAAAACACCAGAAGTTTCACTGTTAGCCTTTCTCCAGTCCTTCCCAGAGGGACCTATGGCCTTCTACAAGGGTAACTGTAAGCTGGGGGAAAGGAAATGATCATACTTTCTGGGGTCTGTTGGATACTGGTTCTGAATTGATGCTGATTCTGGAAGATCCCAAGAAACACTGTGGCCCTTCCAGTTAAAGTAGGGGCTTGTGGAGGCCAGGTGATTAATGGAGTCTTGGGTGAAGTCTGACTCACAGTAGGTCCAGTAGGTTCCCAAACTCATCCTGTGGTTATTTCCCCAGTCCCAGAATACATAATTGGGATAGATATACTTAGAAGTTGGCAGAATTCTCACATTGGTTCCCTGACTTGTGGAGTGAGGGATATTATGGTTGGAAAGGCTAAATGGAGGCCTTTAAGGTTGCCTTTGCCAAAGAAAATAGTGAATAAAAACATATCACATCCCTGGAGGAACCACAAATATTAGTTGGCACCATCAAGGACCTGAAAGATGCAGGGATGGTGGTTCCCACCACATCTCCCTTTAACTCTCCTGTCTGGCCATTGCAGAGGACAGACGATCAAGGAGAATGACAGTTGACTATTGAAAACTCAACCAGGGAGTAAGTCCAGTTGCAGCTGCTGTACCAGATGTGGTGTCCTTACTTGAGCAGAGTAAGCACATCTCCAGGGTATACAACTATTGATCTAACAAATGCCTTTTCCTTGAAACCTGTCCATAAGGACCACCAGAAGCAATCTGCTTTCAGTTGGCAGGGCCAGCAGTATACCTTCACAGTTTATATTAACTCTCCTGCCCTGTGTCACAACTTAGTAAGAAGGGGTCTTGATCATCTGACTCTTCCGTGAAATATCACATTGGTGCGCTATATTGATGACATCATGCTGATTGGACCAAGTGAGCAGGAGGAAGCAACCACTCTGAACTCTTTGGTAACACATTTACATATCAGAGGATGGGAAGTAAATAAAGGGCCTTCTTCCTCGGTGAAGTTCAAGGAGTCCAGTGTTGTGGAGCATGCAGAGATGCTCCTTCCAAGGTGAAGGACAAATTATTTTACTTGGCTCCTCCCACCACCAAGAAGGAAGCACATTTAGTGAGTTTGTTTGGGTTCTGGAGACAGCACATTCCTCACTTGAGTGTGTTATTCCTGACCCATACACCAAGTGACTCGGGAAAGCTGCTAGCTTTGAGTGGGGCCTGGAACAGCAGAAGGCTCTTCCACAGGTCCAGGCTGCTGTGCAGGCTGCTCTATGGCATGGACCACCTGACCCAGCAGACCCAATGGTCCTTGAGATGTCAGTGGCAGAGAAGGATGCTGTTTGGAGCCTTTGGCAGGCCCCCATAGGTGAGTTACAGAAGAGACCTTTGGGATTTTGGAGCAAGTTTCTACTTCAGTTACAATGCCATCTGACGCCAAGCATGCATCTAGAGCTCCATGGTCTGTGCCTTATGATGGGTTGACTGAGGGAGAGAAGACAAGGACCTGGTTTAGTGATGGTTCTGCATATTAAGCAGGCACTAGTGGACAGCTGCAGCCACTTTACAAGCCCTTTCTGGGACAACCCTGAAAGACTTAGGCAAAGGATGTCTTCACAGTGGGCAGAATTTGGGGCAGTCTACATGGTCATACATTGTGTTTGGAGGGAGAAATGGTCAGATGTGCAAATGTTCACTGGTGCATGGGTTGTAGCCAGTGGATTGGCTGGGTGGTCAGGGACATGGAAAGAGCACGTTTGGAAAATGGGTGAGAAAGACACCTGAGGAAGAAGTATTTGGATAGATACCCAAATGGACATGGGATGTGAAGATTCATGGAATGTGTCCCATGCAAATGCTCATCAAAGGTGACTTCAGCAGAAGAGGAGATCTGTAATCAAGTAGATAGGATGACCTGTTCTGTGGACAGTCAGCCTCTTTCCCTAGCCATTCCCATCATTGCCTCATGGGCCCAGGAACAAAGTGGCCATGGTGGCAGAGATGGAGGCTATGCATGGGCTAGACAACACGGACTTCCAGTCACCAAGGCTGACCTGGTTAGCTGCTGCTGAGTGCCAGGTCTGCCAACCGCAGAGACCAACACTGAGCCCCAGATATGGCCCCAATCCCTGGAGTGACTAGCCAGCAACCCGGTGGCAGGTTGACTATGTTGGACCACTTCCTCTGTGGAAAGAACAACTCTTCGTCCTTTCTGGAGTAGATACTTATTCTGGTTATGGGTTTGCCTTTCCTGCAAGTAAGGCTCCTGCCAAAACCACCATCCTTGCAGAATATGAACTTACAGAATGCCTTATCCACCAACATGGTATTCCAGACAGTATTGCTTCTGACCAGGGAACTTACTTTATAGCCAGAGAAATATGACAGAGGGTCCACGATCATGGAATCCCCTGGTCTTACCATGTTCCCACCATTCTGAAGCAGCTGGCCTGACAGAGAGATGGAATGTTCTTTTGAAGACATAGTTACAGCATCAATTAGGAAGGCTGGAACAGGGTTCTCCAGAAAGCAGTCTATGCTTTGAATCACTGTTCAACATATGATGTGGTTTCTCCCATAGTCAGGACCTGGGGGTCTAGGAAACAAGGGGTGGAAAGAAATAGTTCCATTCGCCATCACCCCTAGTGACCTACTAGGAAACTTTTTGCTTCTTGTTCAAGCAACCTTAAGTTCTGTTGGCCTAGAAGTTTTGGTTCCAGAGGGGGCAGTGCTACTGCCAGGAGCCACAACAAACATTCCATTGACCTGGAAACTCAGATTCCCCCCTGGTCATTTTGGGATTCTAATGCCCTTAAACTAACAGGCTAAGAAAGGAATAGCTATGTTAGGAGGGATGACAGATCCAGATTACCATTGGGATATTGGATTATGTCTGGAGGGCAAGGGATCCTTTAGGGTGTCTCTTGGTGTTACCATGTCCTGTGATTAAAGCCATGGGATGTTGCGGTAGCGCCCGCGCTACCATCCCAATCACCATGTCCAAGCGAGGGGCTGTGGATCGAAAAACAGAGGCAAGAGACAGCTGGTCATTCGTGCTAGCAGGATGCTGAATGCCGTTTATTGAAGGAAGGAGGAAACCTTAAATACAGGCTTACAGCACAATGGAAGAACCCCTGGAGGGCAGAAGTTCACTACTGATCTTCTACATTCTTGCATCTAAGCTGTTTACATCACATGCAGGATACACAAACAAGGAACTGCCCTTAAGCATTCAGGAGGGTGGAGACTGGCAGGGAATCAGCATAGGGAGGACATCTGGTCAAGGTCAGCAAGCAGGGCACAGTTACCCAACTTGGGAGTTCCAGGGCCCTACAGGTCTCCCCCCTTTTTACTAAAAAATGAGCTTCTGACTTAGGTTGTGTTACCCATCATGGAGACACCTGCCCAGGCCACACAAGCGCTCTGTCTTAGGTTGGCAACCATCCCCAAGCATTAAGTCTCTGAATACTCATTATCATACAGGCTCAATTGTGTGTGAGCTGCAGTGTTAACTGTTGCCAAAGATCTCAAAGAAGCACTGGGCTTGCAATCTGTGTGACACAGAAAAGACCAACAGAAGTCCTAACCCACCAATAGCCAGTGGGCTAAAGGCAACTGAGCCATTCCCTTCCTTAGCAAGCCTTACTGCAAATTGGAGTCCTTGTAAGATGGTATCCCAAAAGCAAATAGAACTTGAGTCTATAAATTTATAACATTCAAAGCCAATCAAAATATATATAACTACTGAATTAAATTTATCATGCCCAATAGAATGAAAGAGTAATTAACTATGGTAGCTACTTTTGCTGCCAGGGTCTCCATTGTGCTAGCTGTAGTGAAATGGCAATCCCAGAAACAGTGGCAGCAGTGGCTGCCATAGCAACAACAGCAGCAGCGGAGTAAAATTCTCTTCTGGAGCGTGTGAGTGTCATCTGTGTCTAACTGCCACAGTCCATTGGCATGGACACAGCTCCAGGAACACGAACCACCAAGGCCCATTTTTCTTGATCCCAGCACGACTTAAGCTGGCAGCTCTGTAAAAGAACAATTAAGAACCATAAAGGAAAAAAAAAGACAGACAGAAGACAAGGAGCAGAACTAATGGTCTCATAATGGCTACATTCAGGCTCACAGATTTTAAGGTATCTTCAAAAGGGGTTAGATGAATTTCAGGAGGCCAATAAATGTTGCACAGAGCCACTTGTGAAAAGTAGGTACTACACCAGCTTGAACAGGGTTGCAAAAAATGAAAGGCTAGCTGGCATGCTACTGTTAACAAATGAAGATCAGTGACCTTCAGGGTTATCCTTAATCTCCAAGGTGTCTGGTTGACGTGTTCTCAAACATACTTCAAAAAGCAGTTACCATACATTACCTTCTGAAGAATCCACCCGCATGGCTATAGTTCCTAGGCTTATGTTAATGCTTGCCAAGGCTCTCAATCCCCATTGGCATCAGAAGGGGAGAGTTTTTTTACGAAGGCCCAATAGGTCTCTGCCATGTTGGGATTTGGCAGCAGCCACAGGGCACACACAGCACTCAGAAACCCAAAGAGGAACCTCATTGTCCTGCAGAAAAACACAAACAGAACCCCGGGCCCACACCAACACTTGATCGCGTCCCTTCCAAGTGCCAGTAGAAAGATCCTTCCATCACACCAGAGGATGATTTGCAACAGGAGCCCTCCAGTGCTTATCTGCAGCAGATATTCCAGCAGAATCCACCAATAAAAAAATTTAAATATAATGTGGAGAAGAGAGATGAGCCCCTAGCTCCCCCCTTTTTACTTTAGCAAAATAGGTTTTTAAGGTTCGATGGCAGCATCCTACTATAGCCTGCCCTTGAGGATTATAAGGAATACCAGTCTTATTAACAATAGAAAAATCTTGGCAGAATATTGAAAATCCCATACTGTTGTAGGCAGGACCATTATCAGTCTTTATGCATTTAGGCACTCCCATATAACCAAAAGCATGAAGACAATGATTCTTTACATCCTTAACCTTTTGAATGGGCAGAAGCAAAAATTAGGAATATGTATCAATAGACACATGGACATATTGTTATTTTCCAAAGGAAGGCACATGTGTGATATCCATCTGCCACACATGATTAGGTAAAAGTCCTTGGGGATTAACTCCCAAATGAGAAACAGGTAAAAATTCAACACAAAGAAGACATGATTTAACTATCTGGATGGCTTGTTCCCGGGTTATGCCCGTGTGATAACAAAGAAATCCAGCATTAAGATAACATTGATGCAACAGAGTAGCCTTTTGAAAGGCAGAACAAATTAATGTGACAACCATATGAGTAATGGCATCATCCCTCTGATTACCTTCGCTTGGAGGTCCAGGCAATCGAGTATGAGCTCTAATATGGCCCACATAAAGGTTATGTGAGCGGGACCATATGAGTCCTTGCACTTGTAACAAATATTCATGAATGGAGAAATGGATGGTATGTAGGCTGTTGTCTCCAAAGGCATAATTGCATGTGCCACATATTGGCTCTCAGTATAAATATGTACACACTCATCAGAAAACATCTGTAGAGCAAGTAACAGTGCCTGTACCTCCGCCGTCTGGGCGGAAGTGCCCTGGACTTTCATTCTTTTCACTGTTACCAGAAACTACCTCAGCAAAACCACGTGATGTGCCATCAGTAAATACTACACGGGCCTGAGGAATAGGAGTCATCTGTACTATCTTGGGAAATATGACAGGATGCAATTTTAAAAAATTGACATACATCATTGGAGGGGTAACGATATCAAACTGACCCTGCGTGGAGCATGTCAGTATGGTCCAATCATTAGCTTGCAACCATGCTATTTGAGACTGGGTGTATGGGGTCACCACAATATCTGGCTCCTTACCAAAAGTTTGAACACTGATCTTGATTCCCTTAAATATAATCTGAGCAACAGCTTGAGGATAAGGAGTAATGGTTTTCGCTGGAGAAGCTGGGAAATGTACCCATAGACTAGGACCTGTTTGCCAAAACACTCCAGTAGGTGAATGAGAAGAACAAAATATTCACAATCTAAATAAGGATAGGGAAAGGATACCTGTACCTTTTCTGGGGCTATCTGTAAATTAGCCAGGCTAAGGACCTATTGTAATTTAGAAAAGGCATCAAAAACAAGTTTTCATCTTTAGCAGCCAATGAATTATCCATATAAGTCGATCATAATTAAATGCCAATGTTTAGGAATTGCCACAGGGGCAGGCAAACCAGGCTGTGTTGCTCCCATGAGAAGCATGGTTTTATTTACAGCTCTAAGATCCTGTAACAGCCTCTATTTTCCTGACTTCTAGTAGAGCCCAGTTGGGATCTCAGGATTCTTGTGAAATTATAGATATATCCAGCACCAGAATCCAATAATCTTTCAATCTCAATCCCATATAATTTTATTTTTAATTTAGGCTGTTTATCATTGATAACTGTTTGTCAAAACACCTTTTCTCCTGTACTTCCAAAGCTTCCAGTTTTACATACAGGCACCATTTTGCATTTAAAATATGAAAGCAATAATGATTGAACAATTCTATCACCAGCTTCTATTTCTATGGTCCTTTTCACATATGCCAATTTTAAAAGCATTAAATACAATCTCTATAGGATTTGAAGAGGTAACTTTAGATAATACTCTTGAGTATGTTTATAAAATCTTAAAAAGAAGATCCTTCTTTATATATTTCCAAGTAACACATTAATGTAAATCGCCAATTATTAACAATGTGGACCAAACAATTTACCTGTATTTTATTTACTGGAAAAATAATTCTGTAACCTCTTTATTAGTAAGAGATTATTTTTATGGGTTTATCCTAGCAACAACATTATTTAATAAGCTAACAACCCAATCCATTTCAGGTGCTATATATATTTCTATAGAATTCTAGAAAGCAACTTAAAGAGCAGAGCCAAATTTTCAGTAAATATCAACAGACCTTATATATAGTTCAAAATTATGAATTGTGTTCCTTTAGTTTATCTACCACGAGAATCAACCATTCATCTAAACATTTATTAAGACAATCAAAAGAACATAACATTCTTTATGCAATGAATGATTAATATTCCTGGAAATTCAAACAGCACTGACTTAGCATTCCATGTTCTAACCAAAACCTTTTTCACCAAAAGTTGGGCCCATTTAAACTTTTAGCACCTGCCCCTCTTCCAGGCCTCTGCTCAATTGGCGCGGGCTTTGGCTCTGGCTCTGGCTCCACCGGATGCTTGGGCTCTAGTGCCAGCGCCCGCCTGGGCAACACTCCATTGCAGCTCCACCTCCCACGGTGCGTACCTGCCTGCCTGCCTCTCCTGGCCATCTCACAGGCCATTAGTGCCTTTGTCCGCCACACGCACATGCACTCCCGTTTAAACTTCCTCTTATTCCCATGAAGGGACTATCTAACAATGAAGTATTCCCACCATAAGGGAAAAACAGGAAAACATTTCCCACGAAGGGTTCCTAAATATTGAATTTTTCCCACTCGGAGGGAAAAATAGACAACAAAATTTGCTTGTACAGCCAGCAGCAGTGAGGCCTACCTGCTGACTCTGTAATTCAGGTGCTGCTGCTCTATACTAGCAGGCAGAAAGAGCTCAGAGCTCTAGCTATCCTGAAACTTCTACATCGGAAAGAGCCCTTTCTTCCTCCATCACCACTGGGAAGAGGCGTTTCCCTTTCCTTCATCTTCCTTTACAAGGCCCCAAAATCTTTAGGCCTAGTTTCAAAAATTTTTCTCCTTTTTACCAGGAAAATCCTTTTTACTTGATTAAAATTTTCTCCCTTTTCTAATGGGAAATTTCCTTTCCTTCCCTCTTCTCTATTGGGAAGATTTCCTTTTTTATTTTAAATCTTTAGCTGTCTTGCCCTTTCTCTTTTTCTTTTCTTTTTTTTTTTTTTTCCGAGACAAGGTTTCTCTGTGTAGCTTTGCACCTTTCCTGGAACTCGCGTTGTAGACCAGGCTGGCCTCGAACCCACAGAGATCCACCTGCCTCTGCTGGGATTAAAAGCGTGCGCCCCCACCGCCCAGCGCCCTTTCTTAACTTCGGTGCCTTCCTGCTTCAGCAGTCCGGTTAACTGTGAGCTAGTTGTACCCATTTCAACTCACCCGTCTCTTCTCTTCTTTATTCTTTAAATTGATGGCCAGCCTTACCCGGGTGTCCATCAGCTTGTCCCTTCTTTCTCAGATCCCGGTAGAACCTCCATTTGTTGTGGTAGCGCCTGCACTACCACCACCCGATCACCACACCATGTCTGAGCGAGGGGCTGTGGATCAAAAACAGAGACAAGAGACAGCGGGTCATTCATGCTAGCAGGATGCTGAATGCTGTTTATTGATGGAGGGAGGAAACCTTAAATACAGGCTTACCGCACAATGGAAGAACCCCTGGAGGGCAGAAGTTTACTACTGATCTTCTACATTCTTGCATCTAAGCTGTTTACACCACATGCAGGATACATAAACAAGGAAGTGCCCTTAAGCATTCAGGAGGGTGGAGACTGGCAGGGAATCAGCATAGGGAGGACATCTGGTCAAGGTCGGCAAGCAGGGTGGCAGTTACCCAACTTGGGAGTTCCAGGGCACTACAATGGGAAACTACAACAGCCTAATCCAGGCAGGATGACAAAGGGCACAGACCTATCTGGAATGAAGGTATAGGTCACTCCTCCAGGAAAAGAGCCAAGACCTGCTGAGGCTCTTGCCATGTGTGGAGGAAATACAGAATGGGTCATAGAAGAAGGTAGGTCTAAATACCATCTAAGGCCACGTGACGAGTTGTAGAAAGGATTATAGTTGACATGAGTTGACATATTTCATGTATTTCTTTACCATGTAATATAACCGGAATTAAGAGAGTTTCAGTGATTATCATATTTACATTTAAGATACTAAAAGAATGGCCCTCAAGGGACATTGCTACCCATTCTAAAACGTATCATGCTTTTTGCTGTTGTATGAGGGATAGTTGTATCATGTTAGGTATAATTATGACCTGGTTATAGTTTTCACTGGAAATTAAGCATGACATAAGGAGATATGATTGTGTGTCAAGTTGACAAGGATGGACTGGTGATAGCTATTCTTGGTTATCATCTTTACTACATCTGGAATTAACTCAAACCCAAGTGTGAAGGATTTCTTCGTTTTGTTTTTTAAGACAAGATTTCTCTGTGTAACTCTGGCTGTCCTGGAACTCACTCTAGAGACCAGGCTGGACTCAAGCTCAGAGATCCATCTGCCTCTGCCTTCCTAGCACTAGGAGTAAATGTAGGCAGGGTTTTTTTTTTTTTTTTTTTTTTTTTGGTCAAGACCTGGCTCCCAAATAACCACACAAAGACTTAATGTTAATAAATGCTTGGCCAATAACTCGGGCTTTTACAAGCTAACTCTTACATTTTAAATTAACCTATATTTTTTATCTACCCTGTGCTACATGTCTGTAACTTTCTTTCAACATGGCATGTTTATCTTGCTTCTTTCTGCTCTCTTGAGATTCCTCTGACTCGGCCCTTCTTCTTCCCAGCATTCTTTCAACCTCAAAAATCGTGCCTAGCCATCAGCTTTTTATTAGCAATGAGAGCAATATATATTCATATTGTACAAAAATATTATTCCCCATACCTGGCTATATTCCTAATCTTAATATGGACCCGTTTGTTTAAACTTCAGGACCAGGGCTGGTGAGATGGCTCAGTGGGTGAAAGGGATCGCCGTGTAATGACTTGAGTTCATCCTCTTGGAATCTACCATGTAAGTAAAGAATCAGCTTCCTCCACACATGCACCCTGGCACATTCATGCCCACACACATATATACGTGCTGTGTGGGTGCTGGGAACTGAACCCAGGTCCTCTGCAAGAGCAATAAGTGCTCTTAACCATTGAGATATTTTTTTCCAGCCCATGCCTGTTTTCTTCTTTAATGTGGGTAAAAGGGCACATCTAAATTTCTAGAATTCAGTTGTACATCTCCCTTACTGTTCTCTACTGGATTGAGTAGCGAATCTGGGCTTCCTCATGTTTCCTAGCAGGCAGAGCCTCTTTTCCTGAGCTTAGTGGCCCTAGCCTCTGTCCACACCAGCACTAACCCAGAATTTCCCTTTTGAATTCAAGGAAGGGGGGGGAGGGAGGGTGTGATGGGGCAGCCATACCTGAATCTGGAAGGTGAGGATTTGGTTCCATATTGGGCTGTCATTCTGGGCCTGTGCATGTGTCCTAAGCTGAGAACATCCTGCGGCTCAGTCAGTGCCAGCCTAGATAGGGATTTTTTTTTCTTTTCTTTTGGTTTTTCAAAATAGGGTTTCTCTGTGTAGCCCAAGCTGTTCTGGAACTAGCTCTGTAGGCCAGGCTAGCCTCAAACTCACAGAGATCCACCTGCCTCTGCCTCCCGAGTGCTGGGATGTACCACCACTGCCCAGCACAAGGAATTTTTCCTTAATTAAATCATTTGAAGTGGGAAGACCTACTTTTAATTTGGCTCTTTTGAGGTGGGAAGATCCACCTTTAATCTGGGCCACACCTTCTCCGGGTAGCCTACATAATGGGCATGGAAAAAGGAAGCTCTCTCTCTTTGCCTGCTTGCTCTCATTCCTTCACTGGCATTAGCATCTCCATCTGGCATATTCAGCATATACTGAAGACCAGCTGAGATTTCCATCTTCATGGACTGAATAGCAACTAGATTCTTGGACCTTCTGTTGATAGACAGCCATTGTTGGACTAGCTGGACCACAGCCTGTAAGCTGTTCTAATAAATCCCAAATATATATATTCATCCTATAAGTTTTGTTCCTCTAGAGATCCCTGCCGAACACAGCTTACCTGGGGTCCACATGGTGGAAGGAGAGACTCCTCCAAGTTGTTCTCTCACTGCACTTGTGTGCCATGGTGCACATATGCGCATGCACACACACGCTAATTTTCAGTTGGGAAGTTGACTGATTATGTTCTGTTCTCACTTGAGTATGCTCCTCTGTGTGTAACTGAACATTAATTTCAGGTTGGACTTGATGTGCACCTGTGCACTGTGTGTAGTACATTGCATGTTAGAGAACAATGGCCCTAACTTTCTGAGAATCCTTTCTGAGCCAGGCTCTGTCTAGGCTGGGTGCCTGACACAGAGACATTTCATCTGTGTCTCAGTGACTCAAGAGAACTAGCTCATCAATGTGGTCAAGACACACAAGCCTCTTTGTGTGGGTGAAGAGGGGCTGGGATGTCATGTCGTTTTCGCAGTCAGTGGTGACACATTTTCTCCTCTGATCCACATTTGGAATCACCTCCCCACCCCCACCCCCACCAGTTCCTGGGGTGGAGCACTGCTGAACTTGCAAAACCAGAGTCTGCCTGCCTCTGGGTGAGCTTGAGGAGCAGCCAGAATGGGAACAGCAAAACCAGGGTGGACAGAACAAAGGCTGCTATTTTGTTGCCTAAACTTAGTGACTGCATTGTCAGGACGACACAGAGGGCACTTGTGCTCAGAAAAGAACCCGTCTAAAAAGGAGAAAATGCCCGCCCTCCCCGCTGCATGCAGCCCCTGCCGCATGGAATTCTTCTCATCCCACATCAGCAGTTTCTTTTTATATTTGATTTATCATCTCGGTAGATGTTCACTCGTCTTCAGCAGATGTTACAGACTCGTTTGCTACTTTAAAATCCTCAGATAAAATAAACTATCTTTTTAAAGAGATGTTTTATGACTTCTCTCCTGCACTTATAAGTCCTCAAAAGGCATGATCACTCACAGGGAGTTTTCCCAGAAGCTTTTATCTCTTTCCCTCTTGCCTCTCTGTCAGCAGTACAACATGGGACATTTTTAAAATAAATATTTTTATGTGTATGGATATTTTGCCTACATGTACATCAATGTACCACATGCATGCAGTGCCCTTGGAGACCAGAAGAGGGCGTCAGATCCCCTACAACTGTAGTTACAGGTAGTCCTGTGCCATCATGTGGGTGCTGGGAACTGAACCCCAGTCCTCTGCAAGAACAGAAAGTGTTCTTAACCACTGAGCATCTCTCCAGCCCTAATGTGAGTAACTTTTGTTTGACATGTCTTCCCATCCCTGGGCTTCTTTGTCCTTTGTGAGCTGCAACAGTGATATGGAACTTTGCTTTCTGGGTTCCGCCCCCTCCTCCCTCCTCCCTCCTGTCTCCTCCCTCCTCCTTCCCTTCTCCTCCTCCCTCCTCCCTCCTCCACTCTCCTCCATTTCTCTCCCTGGCTATGTTGCCAAGGATAACCTGAAACTCACTGAATCAAGTCTCCTGCTGCAGACAGTAACGGGGCAGATGTCATTGTTCCCCACAAGGCTCTGCGTGCACTTGCCCTGAAGAGCTTCACCGAGGTGTGGGGCTCACACACCTTACACTACCTGCTCAGAAGCTGTAGTCAATAGAGTTATGCTGCCTTTCCCTCAGTTTTTGAGCATTTTCATCACTGCCAAAAAAAGGTTCATGGATGCCTTTGCTACCACGCCCAACATCCCTCCTCTCTCCTAACTGGAGACAGTTACTGATCTGCTTTCTGTTGTGTGGACTGGCCTATTCTGGGCATTTCATTCATGCAATCTGTAGACTTTTATGAATGGGCTCTTTCACAGGTTCATCATGTTGTGGCATTTGTCTGTGTTTCATTCCTCTTTTATCGCTGAACAATGTTTCTTTATGTGGCCAACACCGCATTCTGTTTATCCATTCAACCACTGATGGGTATTCGGCTGCTTCTACTTTTAGCTGTTATGAATAATGTTGCCAAGGCCTTGTATGGTTCTTTCATGGAGAACGCGTGCGGGCCCCCCCCACCCCCCTACTCCCCCCCACCCCCGTGTACTTCAGGATCATGTGCATTCAGCTGACACAAGATGGGAGTGTTGGTTAGATCCAGTTGCTCTATTGTGTTATTCAGATGCCATGTTTTCCTTTAAAATGCTTTAATTATGTGTGTATTAGTTTTCTGTAGCTGTGATAAGACACCACAATCAAGGGAACTTAACAGAAGAAAACATTGATTTGGGATTACAGTTTCAGAGAGTTAAGAGTCAATCATGGCCAGGCATGGCCTTTAATCTCAGCATTCAGGAGGTAGAGGCAGGCAGATCTGTTCAAGGCCAGCTTGGTCTATCTAGCAAGTTCCATGACAGCCAGAGCTACATATAGAGAGACCCTGTCTCAAAAAGAAAGGGAGGGAGGGAGGGAGGAAGAAAGAAAGGAAGAAAGAGAGAGGAGTTTATGGTGGTTGGGAAACATGGTAGCAGTCCTAGTGACCAGAGCAGGAAGCTGAGAGGTCACATCTGTTGAGGTAGCGAACTCTAAGTAGAAGGCTGTACGCTCTCAGAGTCTGTTCCCAGGGCCTAGCTCCTCCAGCAAGGCTAGACCTCCTAAACAATAGCATCAGCTGGGGACCAAGTGTGCAAGTGCCTAGGCCATGAGGGATACTTCTCATTCAAATCCCCACCGTGTGTGTGTGTGTGTGTGTGTGTGTGTGTGTGTGTGTGTGTGCAATTGTGAGTCTGTGCACATGTGAGTGCAGGGCCCTGCCCTGAGTCCAGAGGAGGGTGTTGGATCCCCTGTACTGGAGTTACAGGCAGTTGTGAGATACCCAGTATGAGTCCTGCTCGAAACCAAACTTGGTGGGGTATCTGTCTCTCTGTCTGTGTCTCATTTGGTCACTGGATTTTTTGAGACAGGGTCTTACTCTTGCCCCAGGCTGCCCTGGAACTCACTGTCTAGTCCCAGCTGACCTCAAACTCACCAAATCCCTGCTTTTACCTCCTGGATGCTGACATTATAGACATGGCAGCTCTCTGGCCCTTTACTCTCTTTTGATGTTCAGTCTAGTTTATTTTACATTTCCTTTTTATGGTTCTCTTTCTTTTATGCTGCTGGGCATGGAATCCAGGGCCTCTCTGGTGCTAAGCAAGTGCTCTACCATAGAACTACACCGCAGCTGTTAAGTGTATTATATGAAAGCCTCCAACCACCATTGCCTGTCTTTTCTTCCTTCATATATTCTAGGGCTCTGTTTTTAGATACTTATAATTAATATTTATAGTTGTTATAGATTCCTTAATTTTAGCTGACAAAAACTGTATGTATTCTTCACATACAATCTGTCACTTTGAATGACTACATTATGTGATGGCTAAAAATAATAACTAACTTAAGCACTGTTTTATACACACTCCTAGATAGCTTCAGCTATCAATTTGACATCAACTAGAGTTATCTGGGGAGGGAGGGTCCTCCATCAGATTGGCCTGTGGGCATGTCTGTAGGACAGGTGGTCTGAGGTGGATAAGAAAGCTAGCTGAACAGAAGTTAGGGAGCAAGCCAGCAAGCAGTGTTCCTCTATGGTTTCTGCTTCCGTTCCTGCCCTGACTTCCTTTAGTGATAGATTGGGACTGGAGATGAAAGTTGAAACAAATCCTTTCCTCCTCAAGTTACTTTTGGTCACTAGCAGCCTGTTTTGTTGTTATTGTTGTTTTAACTTGACACAAGCTACAGTCACCCGAGAAGAGGGAACTTGAACTGCCTCCATATGGGCTGTAGCCTGTAGGTATTCTCTTAATGAGTGACTGATGGGGGATGACCCAGCCCATTGTGGGTGGGGCCATCCCTGGGATTGTGCTCCTGGGTTCTATAAGAAAGCAGGCTGAGCAAGCCACAAGGAGAAAGCCAGTAAGCAGCATCCCTCCATAGCCTCTGTCTCAGCTCTTGTGCCTGAGTTCCTGCCCTGACTTCCTTTGATGACGAACAGTAATGTGGAAACATAGCGAACTAAACCCCTTCCTCCACAGGTTGTTTTTGGTCATGGTGTTTATCACAATAGCAGAGAGGGAACTTGAACACATACTTAGGTTTTCTGGTGAGAACACTTAAATCTATTTTCAGCATTTTTGTTTTGTTTTTTGAGACAGGGTTTCTCTGTGTAATAGCCCTGGCTGTCCTGGAGCTCACTCTGTAGACCAGGATGGCCTCAAACTCACAGAGATCCGCCTAACTCTGCCTTCCGAGCTGGGATTAAAGGCGTGCGCCACCACCCAGCCTATTTTCAGCAATTTTTAAGAATACTGTACATTGCTACTAACTATAGTCATTGTCATATAATACGTTTTCTTTTTACATTTTTATGTGTACTTAGTGTTTGTGTGTAAGCACCTCAGAGTCAGAGGGAAGCTTGTGGGAGTTCTCTCCTGTCTTGGGGTCAAACGCAGGTCATCAGACTTGGTAGTAAGCACCCTTACCTACAGCTCTCTCCTAGTGGCTCCTAGAGTAGATCTCTTGAAAGATGTCTTTTGACCGGCATCTCTAATACAGGTTCTTGATGACAGGCCCTTACACTGCCTGTGACTCTGTCTTTGTCTCTCATACCAGATTTAGACTCCAGATGTATTCTGATTTCAACAGAGCTCTCATTCAGCTTCTATTTGCATGGACTATCTTTTTCCTTCCTTAACTTTTCAACCTGTTTAGTCTTTGGACTCAATGTGAATCTATTAAAGATATCATATAATTGGATTTCATGGTGGTTGTTTATTTTTTAAATTTATTTTGTGTACTAGGGATTGAATCTAGGACCTCATGCATGCTAGGCAAGTGCTCTATTGCTGACCACATTCTCAGCCTGGATATTGATTTTTGAGTTGATTTTGCTAATCTCTACCTTTTGTCTTGGGGAGTTTATGTTGTTGTTGTTTAAAACACACTCATTTTATAGTCCTGTCTGGTCTGGAATCCTCTATGTCAACCAGGGTGTCCTTGAACTTGTGGTAGTCCTTCTGCCTCCGCCCCTGGCATGCTGGGATTACAGGCATGCACTATCAGGCATGGCTGCCAGTCTCTGCCTTTTGACTGAAGAATTTAATCCAGGGCCGTCAAGATGGCTCAGCAGGTTAAAGGTATTTGCTGCCAAGCCTGAAGCCCTGTGTTTGATTGCAGGGCCACAGATAGAGGTAGAAGGAGAGAACTCCTGCAGGCTGCCCTCTGCCCCCCACACCTGTCCCGCGGCACCCACTCATCTACACATAGACTCACACACACAGTAA